>NC_138379.1:5351310-5375862 GCF_054177405.1 Leptonychotes weddellii | reverse complement strand
AAGTTTTTTAAAAATAAATCAATAAATAAAATTTAAAATACAAATAAAAATAGCTTTTATTCATCAAAAGTTACCATAAAGAATGTGAGAAGTCTTTTTTTTTTTTTTTTAAAGATTTTATTTATTTGACAGAGAGAAACACAGCGAAAGAGGGAACACAAGCAGGGGGAGTGTGAGAGGGAGAAGCAGGCTTCCTGCCGAGCAGAGAGCCTGATGCGGGGCTCGATCCCAGGACGCTGGGATCATGACCTGAGCTGAAGGCAGTCACTTAACGACTGAGCCACCCAGGTGCCCCAGAATGTGAGAAGTCTTAAACTAAGACAGGGTATTTACCACATAATGTGTGAACAAAAAGTTAGTACTTAATATATAAAGAACTCAAGAAAAAAAAAAAAAAGTGAGGAAGAAAAGACAACCCTGCAGAAAAATAAGCAAAACTCATGAACCGAAGAGGAAAATGAATAACACATCAACTTATGGGAAGACGTTCAGCCTCTTGAGCAATCAGGAAACCACAGCTTAAACCACATGAGCTTTATACCCACCAGCTTGGCAAAAATGGAAAACTGCCAACACCACCTGGCATACAGAGCGGTGAGGACTGCCAGCCACTGCCTCCGGGAACGTCAGCTGGTGCAACAACTTTGGAGAGCGATGTGGGCTTGTCTAAGGTGGAACATTCACCTGACCTCCAGACGATTGATTCTCCCGGAGAAACCTGCATCTCGTCCTTCTGTCCATCAGGAGGTGCCCAGGGTGTCCATGGCGATGCTGAATGGCAGACAGCACAAGCTGCCCCCATCATGGGAAGGGATTCACCTGTGGGGTGTTTCTAAGTGGAACAGTGGACAGCAGTGAGAAGGGTGAACTATGGTTGCATGCCCGAACACAGACGAATCTCACATATACCTCAAGCGGAAAAAGCAAATCACAGGACACAAGCAAAAGTTAAAATAACGTGGTCCAGAGCAGAATTCAGGGAACATAAGGGAATGATAAGCACAGAATCGAGGACTGTTTATTTCCTCAGACAGGAAGCCCCAGGATGCAGTCAAGGGAGGCGCTAACTTGGGGTGCTTGGCTGGCTCAGTTAGTAGGGCATGCGAGTCTTTTTTTTTTAATTTTATTTATTTGAGGGGCGCTTGGGTGGCTCAGTCGGTTGGGCATCTGCCTTCAGCTCAGGTCATAATCCCAGGATCCTGGGATCAAGTCCCACGTCTGGTTCCCTGCTCAGCGGGGAGTCTGCTTCTCTCTCTCTCTCTGCCCCTCTACCCTTCCACCCCTGCTTGTTCTCTCTCCCTCTCTCTCAAATAAATAAATAAAATCTTTAAAAAAAAAAGATTTTATTTATTTGAGAGAGAGAGAGGGGTGAGGGGCAGAGGGAGAAGCAGACTCCCCGCTGAGCTGGGAGCCTGATGCAGGGCTCGATCTTGGGACTCCAGGATCATGACCTGAGCTGAAGGCAGAGGTTCAACTGACTGAGCCACCCAGGTGCCCCAAGCATGCAACTCTTGATGTCAGTGTTGTGAGTTCAAGCCCCACATTGGGCATGAGCCTACTTAATTAAAAAAATAAAACTTTTTAATTTAAAAAAGGGGAGGAACTAACTCTTAAGCTGGGTGCTAGTTATATGGGTGTCTTATTGTTTTTTATAACCTATGTATTATATTCTTTATAACCTATGTATTATAACCTAATATGTATATACTATATATTTTGTATGTGTGAAATCATTTTTTTTTTTAAAGAGGATGATGGTAATGCTTTCTCTGTCTCCAGTTCAAATGAGACAACCAAATGAGAAACATTAGCTTCACTTTACTAGGCACTTATTATCAGCTAAGCCCTTGATCTGTATTTCTCCCGTATTCAGCACAGTAACACGGTGAGAGAGCAGATACCATCCAGGGTGAGCACAACCGGCTGGGGCCCCTGGCAAAGCCCCATGGAGGCATGAGGGGTGCCCATCATAGGCACTAATTCCTTCTGCCTTCCCACAGGTGTTGAAGTCCACAGGAGATGTGGCTGGAGGCCGGGCCCTGTATGAGGGGTACGCGGCGGTCACTGATGCATCCCCTGAGTGCTTCCTCACCCTCAGGGACACAGTGCTACTCCGCAAGGAATCTCGGAAGCTCATCGTTCAGCCCAACACTCGCCTTGAAGGTAATGGACACCCAAGCCCTCTTTGATGGACAGAGGCCTGGAACCCATCCCTGGGCTCAGGAAAGGCTACCTGGGGTGACTCCTGCCTCTCTCCCTCCCTGCCCCAGGCTTCCCCATGCCAAACCCTAGGCCCCAAACCTTGGCATCTGTTACCACCACCCCACACATGCAGGGCTGTGCTGCTTATAAGACAGCAACCAGGGGCGCCTGGGTGGCTCAGTCATTGAGCAGACGCTCAGGGTCCTGGGATCAAGCCCCCCGCATCGGGCTCCGCGGGAAGCCTGATTCTCCCCCTCCCACTCCCCCTGCTTGTGTTCCCTCTCTCGCTGTGTCTCTCTCTGTCAAATAAATGGATAAAATCTTAAAAAAAAAAGACAGCAACCAGAGGTTTGCAGAAGGCCTACAGAGCAAGGGCTAGTGGAACAAACAGACCGCAGGCTTACAGGGAGGCCAGGCACGTTCCTGGAGGATCAGGCCTGTCGGTGCCTGGGGACAAGGTGAGGGGCAGGCATGAGTTGGAACCCAGCAGGCTGGTGGAACCCAAGGGACGATGTGACTGCAGAGCCGGGGAGAGAGATCAGCAGCCCCATGGGCCCCTCCCTTCTCAAGTGATGACTCTCTTTCCAAAAGCCTTGACCCTGTCTGCGCTGCACTTTCACCTGTTGTATTAGAGGCCTGTTCTGCATTCACTTTCCTCTCACCTCCTGACCCATCTTTCCTGACGCCTGTCACGTGAGGCACGTGAGCAGAGGTGGTGCCAGGCAGCTGCTCCGTGACTTGTCTTCATCCATAAAGCCAGTGTGGATTGTGTCCTGACAGTTAGCTACTTCCTTCAAGCTCTTACTGCTTTCCATGGCTTCACTCTTTAAATCCTCCCCGCAGGGGCGCCTGGCTGGCTCAGGCAGCAGAGCATGTGACTCTTGATCTTGGGGTCGTGAGTTCAAGCCCCACATGGGGCATAGAGCGCACTTACAAAAATAAAATAGAATAAAATAAATCCTCACCATAACCCAATGAGGTAGTTACAGTTTACATTTTACAGTTAAGAAAACTGAGGCACAGAGACAGAATCATTCAAGGCTTACAGCTCTTTACCGGACGAGCCTAGAGGCAGATGAAGGGCGCTCCTCACTCTCACAGTCACGGGCAGTTGTGAAGGTTAAATGAAATAATTACCTCCTACTGGCAAGGAAAACACATTTGAAAGGCTTATTTCCAACTCTTTATGTTGCACTCCAGAGGCCCAGGGGATTTGGCCCCGACCCCTGCCAGGCCTCAGGGACCCCTCCTGGCTCACTGGCCTCCAGGCTCATGGCCTTTCCATTTCTCCAACGCCTCCGGGAACATCCCGCTCCACTCCCATAGCCTTTGCACTCACTGTCTCCTCTGCTGGGCACAGCCCTCCCCCAATCTTTGGTTGGTCCTTCCTGTCATTTTGGTCTCTGTTAAATGACACCTCCTGGGAGAGGCTGTCCCTGACCCCTCAACCTAAAGCAATCCCTTCACGCACTGTCACTCTGCTATTTTCCCGTCTGCCTTGCTTCCACATTAGCAGCAAGTAGTTAGCATAGGGCCTGGCACACAGGAGCTGCTCAATGCATGTCAAATGAGTAAATGGACAAATCATGCCAGACACATAGTAAGTGCTCATTACAACATCATTGCTTTGATTGTCCAGCCCTGTGTGGGCCCTTGGGGATGGAGAGGTGAATCAGACCCAGGCCCTTGCCTCAAGTAGTCCGCAGTCCATTAGGAATATGACCTAGGGAGAAATGGTCACACCCAGGGAGCATTAATAAGCAGCCAAGAGGCCCAAACGGTGGTCAGGACACTTAGAGAAGGGAAGATCACATTCCCCTTTGAGGGAATCAGGGAAGGTTCTGAGGAGGAAGTGGTTAAACTAAGCCTGAAGAGCAGGTGGGGTTTTCAAAGGTATGGTGGTGGTGATAATGGTGATGATGGTAAAGATGATGAGTAACTTTGGAGGACTTTTATGTGCCAGTCACTGGGTAAAACTTTGCATGGATTAACTCCCAACAACCCCAGGGGGAAGTTATTGCCCCCATTTTTCAGCTGGAAACTGAGACACTGAGGGGCCATGTATTTACCTGAGGTCAACAGTTAGTGGGCGGCAGAACCAGGATTTGAATGTGTGCTGTCTGAACCCAAAGCCTTGGGTTCAAGAGACCCTTGGAACAGCCCATGAGTTAAATTGGTACCCTTTTGGCTCTGCTCGGTGCTTGAGATAATGATGCTAGGGATAGCTAGCACTTGACAATTCACTCAAGGCATTATTGTATCTAATCACTGTAGGTACTGTGCTCACCCCCACTTTATAGGTGAGGAAAATGAGGCTTAGTGAGGTTGTGAAACTTGCCCAAGGTCCCACAGTAGATAGAGATAACGCAATTGTTGGACTGTAAGCTCCTGGAGTCCAAGGGCTGTGTGTTTAACCTAACATGGCACCAGAGTATATACTTATTAAGTGAATGAATGAATGAATGAATGCAACAGTTCATTGAATCCTCCCCCTTTAATGCTTCCTTCTTCATAGAGTTATTGTAAGGATTAAATTAGGTGATAAAACACTGAATACAATTTTTGGCACAAGATAAGAGCTCAGGAAGAGCTACCTGCTCCTATGATTATGCTTGCGATTCTCCGCTTCCTATTAAAACCTTTTCCTGCTGCTTCTTCTCTGTCTCCCCAGGCTCAGAAGTTCAGCTTCTCGAGTATGAGGCCTCGGCTGCTGGCCTCATCCGATCCTTCTCCGAGCGCTTCCCAGAGGATGGGCCCGAGTTGGAGGAGGTCCTCACCCAGCTGGCCACAGCTGATGCCCGGTTCTGGAAGTCCCCCAGTGAGGCCCTATCTGGCCAGGCTTGAGACAGATTTATGCAGCTCCTCCCCCAGCTCCATCACACCAGGGCTGCAAGTGGCCGCCCCCCTCCTGCATGTGCCAGGGGAGGAGCGGGAGCTCGGACCTTGGTGCTACCTCAGCCGAGGGCGGTGACACTAACCCCTTCCATTTGTCGGCACTTTCCAATTTACCGAGCGCTTCTCCTGTGTTATCTCATTTGATCTGCTCTGCCCTTGGTAGAGTGGGCAAGGCCCGGCTCCTTATCCTGCTTCCCAGGTAAGGGAATGGAAGTTCTGAGAAGTGACCTATCTAGATGCGACAGGACTCAAAGCCTCTCCCAATCCAGTGCTCTTCATGTATTACTTTTATAACCAGAAAATAAACATAAGAAATCACCACCATCTTTGCGATTTGTGTGAATCCTTGCCTTTGCCACACTTCTCATTTGCTCCCAGCAGGGTAATGGGGAAGGGAAGGAAGGTCAGTTTTAGGTTCCCCTCCACAACAGGATTTTGGTATCACCTCTAAACAACGAGGCACAGCCACAAGGAGGAACGTGGCACAATTTTTACAGTCCTCCTTTGTGGTATTTCCTGTATTTTAAAATATTCCAGGAACCTAAAAACTGGAAACTCTCAATTTCAGTCAGTCCTAGGATTTAATCTCTTAACCCTGTGCTTTGTTTCTCTGAGCCCAGACCTCTAGAATAAGATGGGAAGAAAGGACATGGCCCCTTTTCAACCGGGTTAACCATGAGGAGGAAGAGGGTGTAGTATTAGTTTTGCTCCTCAGAAACACTAGAAAGGCTGCTCTCCAGGCCAGAGGGTCCTGCCAATAATCCAGAGATCGCAGGGCCCAGAGGTTCCGGCTGGGAAGGAGCAAAGATAAATCCTACGAGCTGGGATGAGGGATTGCGCCTCGGCAGGCAGAAACCCAACTAAGGCCAGCGTATACCTGCATGGTGGCCTGTTGGCCCTGGGCCGGAAGGCCTTGCGCCCGGAACCTTTGTACGCGCTCTTCCCAGCACGCTTCCCAGAGCCCGGGCTCTTTTCGGCGTTGCGCAGCAGCTGGCCGGAGCCGGTTGCCACGGCGACGCCTGCAAAGATGGCTGCTGCGTCTTCGTCGGATTCCGACAGCGGCAGAGCTGAGAGGTGAAGGCCGGGGTCCTCGAGCCCTCCTTTCCTACAAACGTAAAGAGGGGGGCTTGGCCCCGGGATCTGGGCTCCTGCGCTTCTCAGCGCTGGCAGTCCTTGAAGGGATCTGAGGGTTCAAACAGGGAAACTGAGGACCAAGGAGTGAATGAATGTGCGTGTGTGAGTGACTCTAGGTCACTCAGTGAGCTTATGGTGGAGCCTGGACTTGGCCCCAGACGTCTGTACCCCTATTTCAGAGCCCCCTACACACCCCACTCTCAGAGACTAGCTCCCGCGAAGTTTTCTTCCCCTCCCTTGGGACTCAGCCGCCAACTCTTCCCTTCTCTGCCAGCAATGAGGCCAGTTCGAAATGGCTGGACGCACACTACGACCCCATGGCCAACATCCACACCTTTTCCTCCTGCCTGGGTAAGTCTCTGGGACCAGGAGATGGAGTCAAATGACGGTTCTGTAGCGAAGTCTCAAGGATTGGGAAACCCTGGTTCATGGCCCTTTTGTGTTTTCCAGCGCTGGCAGATTTGCATGGGGATGGGGAGTACAAGGTAAGCATATCACCCGGCAGAAAGAGAATTGGGGCGCGGGGAAGCATCAGAAGTGAGATTTCCTGATGGCTCCAAAGGAGTTCAGCATCATCTGGAACCCACGTGTACCCTGAAAAAGTACATTTAGTGTTGTTGTTGTTGTTTTTTTAATTTATTTATTTGACAGAGAGAGAGCACAAGTAGGCAGAGCGGCAGGCAGAGGGAGAGGGAGAAGCAGGCTTCCCGCTGAGCAGGGAGCCCGATGCGGGGCTCGATCCCAGGACTCTGGGATCATGACTTGAGCCCAAGGCAGGCGCTTAACGACTGAGCCACCCAGGCGCCCCTAAATTTTACTTTTATGTGGATGGTGAAGAGAACCTGTTGATTCTGTAATACAGACCGCAGAAAGGAAAGCAGAACAAATGCTGCCGGGGATTCTACTAAGACAAAGCCTCTTAATTTTGTTAACTTGTAATTCTTTGCTGGAAGGACACATCCCTTGGGGGGGGCGGGGGGGGCGGGGCGGGGCATTGGAATCTGGAGAGAAAGTAGAAGAGAGGGAAGTGAAAGTTTTATGTTTATTAAAAGAGCATAGATTTTAAGATTTAAGATTAGCCATGAAGCTAATCTTCATTGTTGGATGGCAGGTATTTGGAGGTTCATTATATGAATCTCTCTGCTTTTGTATATGACTGAAACTTTCCATAATAAAAAGGTTGAATTTTAAGTTTAAAACATAAAGATAAATAAAATGTAAATTAATTAATTAATTTAAAAATTAAAGGTACAGGTTTTTAAAAGATCGAGAAATATTTTGCGCTTACAGAAAGGAAATTAAACCTATATTTAGTGTCCATTTCTGGGCTAGACCCTCTTTGAGCATTTTCACATACATAGATATTATTTATTACCAATTTGTTAATGGGAAAATAGATTCAGAGAGGATGAGTAAGCTTAGTAAATTTGTAAAAAGTGGCAGACCTGGGCCTGTCACATTCCCAGTCATGTGTTTGTTCCACTGTTGCTCAGCCGTGGGCAGTGAACCCACAGTGGGCATGCTATTTGGGCCATTAGAAGATAGCTCTGGAATCATACCCTTCGTGGTGAGTACAGTAGAATTCGGTGGACTTTTGACTCCAAATTGCTATCCATAGAGCATTCTGCAATTTGGCAAGTGTGCAGCGAACCCCTACTGTGTGTCAGGCATTGTACCGACACGAAACTAAGAAATGAATCAGTACACAGTTGGGAGGAGATACAGACCCTGGCCTTAGTTTATCATTTATCCATGATATCGACTGAATACCTACTGTGTGCTTGGCAGTTAAAGGTATAGAGATCACAGCCTCAATAACTAGCATGAAATATAAGATGCTTTTGTGTAATCATTTCTTTAATGGCTAGTTTGTTGATTCCCAGCATCTAGCCCAGTGCCTGGCACAAATTAGGTAGTCAGTAAATATTTGTGGAGTAAATGAGTGGATGCTAAAATCGAATATATGAAAAGTATGGGAGCAGCAGGGAGAGAATGGTGAGATCTATCTGGACGTACCAAGAGGCAGTAATACGTGAACTGGGTATTGAAGGATGAATGAAATGTATCAAGAAGGTACAGAGGGAAGGAGGGGGAAGGCATTCCAGTCAGAGGGAACAGCACAAGTGGAGGCGCAGAGGCTTAGAAGTTCGTAGCATATTTGGAAAGAGTAATTTGGAGTTAGAAAGTGAAAACCAATAAAAAATAGTAGTTAAGACCACTGGCTTGGATTCAGACAAACCTAGATTCCAGGGGCGCCTGGGTGGCTCGGTTGGGTGACTGCCTTCGGCTCGGGTCATGATGCTGGAGTCCCGGGATCGAGTCCCACATCGGGCTCCCTGCTCAGCAGGGAGTCTGCTTCTCCCTCTGACCCTCCCCCCTCTCATGTGCTCTCTCTCTCTCAAATAAATAAATAAAATCTTTAAAAACAAAAACAAACAAACAAAAAAAACCTAGATTCCAGTCCCATCTCCCCAACTTACTTGAATGACTTTTACCTAACATCTCTGAGCACAGCTTCACCATCTGTGAAATGGGGCTAATAATAGTACCTGTCTCATAAATTGTTGAAAGGATGCATGTAGTTCCTGGTGTGGCTCCTGGTACACTGTGCATCCTCAGAATCCAGACATTCTATGGCAGCCCCCATTCTGGCTGGAGCATAGCATGGATGGGAAGGTGATGGAAAACAAGCTGGAGACCAGATCAGAGAGACCTTGAAAGCCTCACGCAAGAGAATGGGCTTGCATGGCAGCCACAGTGGCTTGGAGGATGGATTAGAGGGCGGAAAAGAGAGACTGAGGAGCTTGATTCTCCTCTCTGTCCACAGATCACATCCCAATCTGCATGCATGCGTGTGCTTCTTTAGCTCTGTTCCCATTTGGAAGCCAGGCCTCAGAGGCCCAGATAGGAGTTTCTGGCACCCCACTGACTTCAGCCACTCTCCACTGTACAGAATAGTGCCTGGCATGGAGCAGACTCTGAAGAAATGTTTACTGAATGAATAATGAAAACATCATCTGCCACGTAGTCCTCACTAGCACTCACCAGGTTCCGTAATTCATTACCTCATTTGAGTTTCACTACAAGTGCCATGAGGTAGATATTCCCATTTTGTGGGTGGAAGACTGAGGGTCAGCAAGTTTAATCAACTTTCCCAAGGTCACACACCTTGCAAGCCTTATTACAAAGTCTCCTTGCCCCCCACTTGGTGCACGAGTGTGGCAGTGAATGAATGTGCACTAGTGAAAAGGAGTCAGTGGAGGGGTCTTTAGACCTCGAGCCTGGAATAAGCCAGCCTCTTTCTACAGCTGGTGGTGGGGGACCTTGGCCCCGGTGGGCAGCATCCCCGCCTGAAGGTGCTCAAAGGACCCACAGTGCTGACTGAAAGTCCCTTACCTGCACTGCCAGCTGCCGCCGCCACCTTCCTCATGGAGCAGCACGAGCCCCGGACACCAGCTCTAGCACTCGCTTCAGGCCCTTGTGTGTATGTGTATAAGAATCTTAGGCCCTACTTCAAGTTCAGCCTGCCCCAGTTGCCTCCAAACCCCCTGGAACAAGAACTTTGGAACCAGGCCAAGGAGGTAAGTGATGTCGGGGATGGGAATAAGAAGGCAAAAATGGCGGCCACTGAGTCATCCTCATTCCCTGCCTGACTGTGGAGCTCACAGGCTTACCTTTTTTCCTTGCTGTCATAGGACCGGATTGACCCCTTGACCCTGAAGGAGATGCTGGAAGGCATCCGGTGAGAACCCACTTATCCCTTCGTATGCTTCCCACCCCTCCTTCAATCCTCCAGCCCCTCTTCTTCAGCCCATGCTCTCCGTCTGACCCCCAGGGTCCTGTTCCTCAACTAAATCTGCCATGATTGCCCCTCTCCTTTCAGGGAGAAGGCAGAAGTGCCTTTGTCTGTTCAGTCACTCAGGTAAGGGCCCTGTGGAGGGCCAGGGCTCCCGAAGCTCCAGGGGGAAGGGAGTGGCTAAGGAGTGGCCTGTGGAGGGAAGTAGCCCAGGCCATGCAGATGCCAGTTCTCTGTGTGTGCAGGTTTTTACAGCTGGAGCTGAGTGAAATGGAGGCATTTGTGAGCCAGCACAAGTCCAAGTCCATCAAGCGGCAGGTAACATCCCTTCTCTCTATTTCCCTGTAAAAAATATGGACAATTTTTAAAATAGACAATGTAACATCAGTGGTAGGTTCTACAACCAAACCCGACTAGTTTCACTTTGCAGTTTCCTTTCCAGCCTGTGCCACACATATATGGTCACAAAGCTGCAGAGCCTTCTACATTTCCAGCTGACAGTGGCAGCTTTGAATTGATATATAGTTACACAACTTTATATAACTTTTATTGTCTTAAGAGTAAAGGTAACATATTTTCATTAGAGAATAAAGAGAAGTATAAAGGAGAAGTATAAATGACTATAATCTCACCATCCAGAGGTACTCGTTCTTACCATTTTGGTACATTTTCTTGATAAATATGCTTTATAATTTGCTTCCCTTGAGTACAAAACATTATATCTTGAGCATTTAAATAGTCTTTAAGAACTCCATTCTTTTTTTTTTAAAGATTTAATTATTTGAGAGAGCGTACATGAGATGGGGGAGGGTCAGAGGGAGAAGCAGGCTCCTCGCTGAGCAGGGAGCCCGATGCGGGACTCGATCCGGGGACTCCAGGATCACGACCTGAGCCGAAGGCAGTTGCTTTAACCAACTGAGCCACCCAGGCGCCCTAAGAACTCCATTCTTAATGGCCCCTTAATTATTTCATTGATTATTAATTATTTCATTCATAGTTTATGTAACTATTCATGTATACTGGATAAGAAATGTATCCCTTTTATATTCACTTCATATTTTTCTTAGTTACAATTTTAATGGTTTTATTGATGAACCTATTCATTAAACTCTGGTGGTTACTGACCTGGGGGCTGACCCTCAGTCTAGTCCCAGGGCTGCTCTTTGTATTTTAGAAAGCCTCATGGGATCCCTCCAATTCCTGTATAAGCCACTTGAACCAAATGCATGGACCAATGCATGCCTCAGTTTTTGGCTAGCCTTAGACCAGTGCTATTCTCTTCTGCTGATCAGCAGCTCAGATCCACAGTTATCAATATCTTTGAGTTCTTACAAAATCATGAAGTGAATTAATTATTGCTTAAAAGATGCAGTTTGGGGGAGGGAGGAAATCTTTCCAAGATATATATGTCGTGATTATATAATTGGACACCATTACCATCCATGTTTCTGTAACCTCTTTCCACTAAGCATTGAGAATGATTCCTCTTTTTTAATCTTAAAGATAATCACACAATAAGTAGCTTTATCCAAAGAAATATTTTGGTCCTGCTAAATTATTTTCATAGGAGAAATTCCTAAAAAAGGGATCATCCTCTTCTCTTTTGTTTTTTCTCCAGTCACAATCACAAAAGGAACATGTGCCCACTGTAGAAATTCTAGAAAAGCACAATGAAGAAATTAAACATCACCTGTGATTTCATTGTCCAGAGATAACCAGTTTTTGTATTTTTGAGTATTTATTTATGCCTTCCAGCATGTTTTTTTATTCAGATATTTTTTTAAACTAGGATTATACTAACATAACACTTTACCTATTTTTTTTTTCTTAATACATTAGAAGTGTTCTACAAAACATTAGAAGCTGAGGCTTCTTTATTTATTAAGATTATTTATTTATTTATTTATTTGACAGAGAGAGACACAGCGAGAGAGGGAACACAAGCAGGGGGTGTGGGAGAGGGAGAAGCAGGCTTCCCGTGGAACAGGGAGCCCAATGCGGGGCTCGATCCCAGGACCCTGGGATCATGACCCGAGCCGAAGGCAGACGTTTAACGACTGAGCCACCCAGGTGCCCCAGTTGAAGCTTCTTTTAAAATGTGATTTTTACATGGCTTTTGATCAAATGGAAACTTGTAATGGACTTAAGCCTCTTTTTTAGAAAGTTAGGTTTGTTGCAATAAACACTTTTGTACATAAAACTTCTGCCACATCTCTGGTACTCTTCCTCCTCCTTTGCCATCTTTCTTCCCTCCTTTGGTATTCTGGGGGTGTCTCTGGGGATGGTGTGTGGGGATCTCCTGGGTGACTCTTGAAGTCCTTCTGCAGACAGTCATCACAACCATGACCACCTTAAAGAAGAACCTGGCTGACGAGGATGCTGTGTCTTGCCTGGTGCTGGGCACTGAGAACAAGGAGCTCCTGGTGCTGGACCCGGAGGCCTTCACCATTTTGGCCAAGGTCAGTGTGGGGCCTGGCCCTCGGCACAGCTGAGGCCCAGGCTGCATTCCCTCCCTCTGTTCCCCTACATCTCCTGCCCGTAGTTCTTGGTAATACATGTTGTAGAAAACTTATAAAATGTAGATAAGCATAAAGAAAATAATATATGTCCAAGAAAATACCACCACCCACAATATCTACTATTAAAGTTTTGGTGTGTCTTTCCAGAATTTTTATATTGAGACACAGATATATAACTTATAAATACATTTTTTTTTTTACAAAAATGACTTAGTGGTAGAGGATCATGTAACCTGCTCTTTTTATATACTAGTAGCCCATCACTGTGGGCTTTTGCTACATGTTGCTGAGTTTCCCTCCAGAAAAATTGAACAAATTTAAACTATGACCCACAGTGAGGGAGGAGATTGGGAATTTGGACAAGGAACCAACTCAGAGGAGTTACTTCAAGGTAAGGAAGGACAGGGGTGCCAGAAAACCTGGGATATTTGAGCCTCTCCTTTGCAGATGAGCCTACCCAGTGTGCCTGTCTTCCTGGAGGTTTCTGGCCAGTTCGATGTAGAGTTCCGGCTTGCCGCTGCCTGCCGCAACGGGAACGTCTATATCCTGAGAAGGTAGCCGCATCGTGGCCTCGGGGGCCAGGAGGAACATCTCAGAACCCGGGTGATGTTAGGGGCTTTGGAGCTGGTATTTGGGAGTGGAAAGAGCTGGGAACTTCATAGAGAAGGCTGAGCTCACGTGCCTAGGGGGCCATCTGGAGGCTTGCATGATGGGGACTGGCAAAGTGAGAGACTGGGCAGAGTGACTATTACATGTGAGCAGTGCAGTCAGAGATGGGAAGAAGTAAAAATAGCCTCTTGTTGCTGTAGGCTTTATAGGTATGTAACACTTCTTTACGCATTAGGTTGATACTCCTTACAACATTCATCTTCTAATTCAAGAAATATCTTTGAGCACCCACTATGTATTAAGCATTATATAAGGTATCAGGAATGTACTAATGTATTGTTAAACAACATAAATATAGTCCCTGTGTGCTTTGGAAAAAATACAAGCTCCATGGGAAGAAATAACGGGGCTAGGGTGATCAGTGAACACCTGTCTGTGGAGATGATGTGGAAGGTTAAGAAGCAGCCAGTTGTTCTAAAAGTGGGGAAGAAGGGGCACCTGGGTGGCTCAGTTGTTAAGCGTCTGCCTTTGGCTCAGGTCATGACCCCAGGGTCCTGGGATTGAGCCCCGCATTGGGCTCCTTGCTCTGCAGGAAGCCTGCTTCTCCCTCTCCCACTCCCCCTGCTTGTGTTCCTGCTCTCGCTCTCTCTGTCAAATAAATAAATAATAAAAAATAAAAGTGGGGAAGAAGTGTTGTAGCCAGAGAAAACTTGAGCAAATTCAAGATGGGAAAGACACTGGTGTGTGCTCCTCAAGCTTGATGGGCAAGGAGGAGGGCGGAAAGAGGTGTGTGGAGACCAGATCTGGCTCATGCATCGCCTTTTAGGACATGGTAAGGATTTAGAATTTTAAAATTATTATGGGGTTTTAATCAGAAGAATGATGTGAGCCATTTATATTTTTAAGAGATTGTTCTGCTGGGTGGAGAGTAGATTGGAAGGAGGCCCAGAGACCAGAGGGAGGCTCTCAGATGGGTCATCAGATGGGATATGATCATCAGACTTGGTTATGAAGAAAGGGGAGCCATAGCCTGTGATTGGTAGGCTGGAATTACCCCTTCTTTCTGGATGAGAGAAACTAAGATTCAGAAGCCAGGAAACTGAAAACAGTGCATTTACACAGAGCAGACCTCCCATGCGTTTCTGATGAGTTGCTAAACTGCCTAAGTCCGCTAGCACCTCATCTAGCCTAAGGTACACTCACTGTAAACTGTTCAGTGCCAGGTTCTCACACAAATCACTGCAGTAAAGGCAGCAGGGAGACCGGGAAAGAAAGCACACTTCATGTTATCCAAGGTCACGCAGGGGCTAAGTGGTAAAGGTGGAAATAATACTATGGTCATCTACTTTTGGTCCAAGGTTCCTTCTGGGATAGTTTGTGGGGATGAGAAAGAGGAGGGTCAGCCAGGGAAGGAGAGGAGGTTTCTCTGGGGCTTGGAGAGTGTGTCTTTATTCCACAGAGACTCCAAGCACCCCAAGTACTGCATCGAGCTGAGTGCCCAGCCTGTGGGGCTTGTCCGGGTACTCAAGGTCCTGGTGGTGGGCAGCACCCAAGAGAGCCTGCATGGCTTCACCCACAAGGTGCGGCTTCCGGGCAAGCATCATCCCCCACCCCCTCCACGTATGTCTCCCTGGTTCCCCTTTAGCAAGGGATTCCTTCTGGCGTCCCTTTCCCTGCAAACTCCAGCCACCCTTTCCACATTGTGCCCTGAACCCTCCCAAGGTAAGAAGCTCTTCCCTCCCAGGGTAAGAAGCTGTGGACAGTGCAGATGCCAGCAGCCATCCTGACCATGAACCTCCTGGAGCAGCGCTCGCGGGGCCTGCAGGCCGTCATGGCTGGGCTGGCCAATGGTGAAGTCCGCATTTACCATGATAAGGCCCTGCTCAATGTCATCTGCACCCCGGTGAGCTGCTCACTCCTCTTTGCCCCCCATTCCCGCCTCTGGGGCTTCTTAGCTGCCTCTTCTGATCCCACTCCACCTGATAATCTTGACTTTTAATGTATTTTTTTTTAAGATTTTATTTATTTATTTGAGAGAGAGCACGAGCATGAGCGGAGGTGGAGGGCAGAGGGGGGGCAGGCAGAGGGAGAGGGAGAAGCAGACTCCCTGCTAAGCAAGGGAGCCTGATGTGGGGCTCGATCCCAGGACCTCGAGATCATGACCTGACCTGAAGGCAGATGCTTAACCAACTGAGCCACCCAGGTGTCCCTCGATGTATTTCAAAAACATTTGTTGAGCATCTCATAAACATAAGTCACTGTTGTGTGGGGGATAAAAACGATGTCTAAATCCTGCCTTCAGGGAATTTATAATCTAAGGTGACAGCCAGACAGAGACACAGCTAATTCAAATACAACCGAGACTTAAAGCAGAGCAGAATACTGACAAGCACAGAGAGGGCCTGGTGACTGGGGTGGTGGTGAAGGATAGATGGGGGTGGAACTCATGAGTCATTTCTGAGAGCAAGTGACAATTCTCCTGGGCCTCGAAACAGTTTGCCAAGTGGATACATGGAGGAAGAACATTCCAGACGGGAAACAGCACGAACAAAGGCTGAGAGGCATGGGTATTCTTGATTAAGGAATCCAGGTGGCTTGATGAGTTTGGACTCGTTTTTCAAACACTAAGTTGTGAGTCATTAAATTAATTTAATGGGTCACAACCAGCAAAAGAAAAAAGAAAGCTCAGAATATATCACATGTGAACTTGTGTGTATGTATGTATAAAGCGCCCTATGTCACAGTATCAAGTTTAAAAGCCGCTGATTTAGACCGCAGGCTTCTGGGAGACAGGTGAGGTGGGGTTTGGGGAAATGGTAGAGGAGAACAGAAAAGGCAGGTTGGAGTCAGATGTGGAAAGCCTTGAATTGTTCTAACAAGGGGGACAAACGCCATTGGAAGTTTTTTGGCAGAAAATAGACATGATCATTTGAAAGGCAGAAATGTGAAGGACAGACTGGGAAGAAACACTAGGCTGAGGGCCTATTACAAAGCTGACCCCAGAAGCCCGGTGACATTTATTCTGGAACTCTGGCCATAGCAGTGAGGTTGGAAGGCAGATGAGAAATACAGGGAATATTTCGGAGGCAGCATTGCCCCAGGCCTTACCTCACATCTCTTCATCATATCATATCTTGGGTCTCCCAAACTTATCACCCCACCCCAGTCTTGCTCTCCTCTCCAAGATATTTCGCCCCCTAAACTCTGGTGTCTCCGTCCTAGGATGCAGTGACCAGCCTTTGCTTTGGCCGCTACGGGCGGGAGGATAACACCCTCATCATGACTACTCGGGGTGAGCGAACTCAGACCTGGCAGGGGTTTTCGAGTTAGGCACCAAGGTGACAGGCCAGATCCCGGGAAGCAACAGGTGGCTGTGAAGCACAGGCAGGCCTGGGTTTGGAAAGCAAGGCCTGCAGACACATGTCCTGTCTGGGGCTGACTCATCATCAGTGTGATTGCGCTACCCACGGGCCAGTGTCTCCAGTTCCCCCCAGTCTCAGAGCTTGCCACGATGCCAGGAACGTCACAGTCAATAAGTAAGTGCTGAATGAATGGTAGGACGTTGTTAAAACACACTTTATTCCTTCTGGAAACCCAGAATCTCGGCAAGAAGACAGACATGGACAGAGATGGCTCTATCTGAGGCAGATGGTTTGGGGAGGACAGACTGGGAATATTGGGTAGAACTAGGAAGGACAGGTCTATTTCTGTCTGTCCACTTTCCTAGGCGGTGGCCTGATCATCAAGATCCTGAAGCGTACAGCAGTGTTTGTGGAAGCAGGAGGTGTGGCGGGCCCCCCACCAGCCCAGGCGATGAAACTCAGTGTGCCCCGCAAGACCCGGCTTTATGTGGATCAGACACTGCGAGAGCGGGAGGCTGGCACCGGTGAGACTCAAACCAGGTCCTTCCTCTTCCTTCTCTGTGGCTCTGAAGCAGCAAGAAACGGGTGAACCCTCCCTGGTTCGTGCCCTAAGCACTGGGAGACCTGAGCAGCCAGGCAGGTCTCCTGCCCCTGGAAGTCCAGAGACAGCCTAGGAGGTATACTCTGCCTACAATACCTGCCTCAAGGTAGAAGATGCTGTGGGTGAGGGCGAGCACCCTATGAATGCAGAGGAGAGAACAGTCGCTTCTAGATGCAGAAATTCTATGGGAGAGAAAGCACACTTCATGTTATCCAAGGTCATGAGAGAATAGAATTGGACCAGGGTTCTTCCTTTTCCTACTCGGTTTTTTCCACTCTTGCACTCATTCTTCCATTCATTCAATACCTGGGATTCTGCCAGGCATTCTGCCAGGTGCCTTGAAATAGGCTAGGCCCAACTTGAGGAGCTCAGTCTCCCTCGCTAATTTCACGCTGCATGATGGGTGTAGAAGAGGTCTCTGGTGAGGCTCACAGGAGTGAGGAAGTTGGCCTGGGAGCCTGGGAGAGGCTTCAGAGAGAGGTGACATTGGACTTCGCCCTGAAATGATTACAAGTCCACCAGCCAAAAAGGGGTGGGGAAAGGAGATCCAGGCCAAGGTGTGGGTAGAGGCACAGAACCCTACCAGGTTTCAAGCAACATCTGCCATGTAGTGACAGGTGCCGTGCAGGAAGGCTGGATGGCCAAAGCACAGACTGGCAAGGCAGGTCAGAGCTGGCTTTGGAAGGGCCTGGAATGCAAAGCTAGGATATTGGTTGATTCTAGGTGGTGGGGGCTGGGAAAGATGTCAAACAGAAAAATACAGTAACTCAACCATCTCTATCTCATAAAGGGACCTTGCTTATACTTTTAAGGGATAACTATGAGGATAAAAGAGCTAGCAGGCTCTTGTAGCCTAGAGAATCCAAGAGAAGCAATTGAAACATTTGAGAAATAATTAGGAACTTATCTAAGGTGACCAAATGTAAAATATACCAAAAAATCAATAACTTGGTATATACCAACTGTAACCAGTCAGAAAATAAAATGCAAAGTTTCCATTCACAATAGCAACAAAATCCGTAGAAATAAATTTAACAAAAGAAAATGGCAGTCTAAGAAAGAAAGTTACAGAACTCTCTAGGACATAAAAGACCACCTGAATATTTCAATGATGAGACTTCCCAAGTCTCAGGGTAGCAAGACCCAATGCCTTAAAGCTGCTGATTAATTAATTAATAGCTTCTAAAATTAATCTAGGAACATAGTGATGTTACAGAGAAAATCCCAGTAGGGTTTACTTTGAGGACTTGGCAAGTTGATTCTAAGAGCAAATCTAAGAAATTTGGGGGGGATTTAAGAATGAGGGCTGGTCAGCAGAATAACCTTTGAAGCTGTAGAAATTGGCAGGTGTGGTAGGACTACAGGAACCTCCGCTGATCCAGGGCACATCTAGAAAGTCCAAAAACAGACCCTCCTCCATGTGGAAGGTCCGTATGTGTTAAAGGTGTCATTTTAGATTAGCGGGGAGAGGAGAGACTGTCCAAAAAGCATGATTAGGACAACTTGCTTCTAGAAAAACAAACAGAATTCTACTTCAAACCAAACACAAACGTTCATTCTGGGTAAATTAAAAATAAGTTGTAAAAGTACCAGAGGGAAAAGGAAAGATTAATGGGTGGGGTACCATAAAGACATAAAACTTCTGAGTGGCAGAAGGCCCCTCACACAAGGAAAGGAACAGGAACAGGCTGGGAAACGAGCGTGCGAAGTCTGGAAGTGTCCCGGCGGGAACGGAGGGGGCGCAGGCTCTGGAGACGGCTTTGAGGAAGAGGCCTCAGGCCTTGGCAAATGACTAGCCGTGAGGGCAGAACCTGGGTAACTTGGTGGATGGGGACGTGGTGACGGAGGTAAGGCGATGAGGTGGGTTTCCGCAGTGCTGAGTGTGAGGTGTTGGTGGGACGTCCGGATGGAGGTGACCATTAGGCAGTTAGAAGCAGGAGGCAGGCCCAGGCACCAAGCAGCCGGAGATGCAGCGCACAGTGTTGAGAGTGGACGTGGGTCGGGCCCGAGTGGGGCCCTGCAGACTCAGTAGTGACGAGTCCCCGCCCTCAGGAGCTCGAGGTTGTTCCTCATTGGGGTGCTCACACTGGGGCAGGGCAGAGGAGGAGGATGGAGAACAAGACTCAAGCGGGTACCAGCCCTTAAGGCAGAATCGCAGGAGCCATCCAGGAGACTGGGCTTGTGCGTGCGGGTAGTGTGGTGGTAGGAAATCAGGAAGGAGGGAGCAGCGTGTGGCCCATAGCATCCTGTGTCACTGGAAGGCCAGGCTATTGCACTCCGTCCTCCCTTTCCCCAATTCCCCGTCCCCGCAGACCCGGCCTTCCTCTTGCGTGTCTGAGCAGCTGCCCACACAGGACACCCCTCTCCCCCACCTCTGCCCCTCCTCCCTCCTGACCTCCAGCACCAGCCCTTTGTGTCCCTCTCCTCAGCCATGCACCGGACCTTCCAGACCGACCTCTACCTGCTGCGCCTCCGGGCCGCCCGTGCCTATGTGCAGGCCCTCGAGTCCAGCCTGAACCCTGTGTCTATGACGGCCCGGGAGCCCCTCAAGCTGCACGCTGTGGTGAGTGAATACCCAGGTGTGGGGGGAATCAGGCCACCTCAGGGCCGGAGGGACAGAGGTCAAGGGTGAGTAGGAACCCCTCAGCCCCAGAGCCAATTCTGAGCCCACTAGGCCTTGTGCCTGCTTCTCACCTCCCCTAGGCCCAGAGACCAAGCCGCAGAGTGGGCCATACCCTCCAGCTCCTTTGGCCCGTGCTGTGCCTCAGACAAGCCCCCAGATTTGGGGCAGAGCACGCAAGTAGTCACCTTGGGACGTTTCTTCCCAGGACTGGAGGGACTCTCACAGCTATGGTGTGAGGAAGAAAGTTGTTGATTCCAGTAACCGCGGGCAGCCTGAGGTGTTAGGACTGCCTGGTACAGGGAAGGGAGGTCCTGGGACTGGCCCAGGCACAGCAGGAGGAGCCCCTGCACTCAGACACAAGTGACCACGAGGTCATCTGGGCTCTGGCCAGTGCTCAGTGCGTCCCGGAGGTGTGCCGTCTGACCCACTGGGTTTCCGATTTCTCTTTCCCTAAAGGAAGTGGATAGATAGAGAGAGGAAGAGGCTGCAGAGCAACCGAGGCTAAGAGAGAGGAAAATGAAGTCACTGTGGCCACCACAGGACGAGAGTGGGCAGTGGAGAGAGCCTGGGAAGACAGGGGCAGGGACAGTGGTGAGTCCACAGGTGGGAGTTGGGACATGCATCCCCAGGCCAGCTCTGCCTCTGACCAACTTGCTGAGTGGCCTGCATCAAGCCCATTCCCCTCTCTGGGCCTTTGCTGATCCCCGTACAAGCAGGAGCCAGCCTTCTGTGCTTCCGAGGGGCCCCTTGATGAGGGGCAGGACAAAGCATTAGAGCAGGTGGGGAAGAAGGTGACACGAGGACATTGATGAGAAGGCCGGAGGGCAGGACCAGGGCACATCAGATTCAGTGCCCAGGGCTGCTGGTTAAGGGTTTTCTCCACCCACCCCACCTTCTCCACAGGTTCAGGGCCTGGGCCCCACCTTTAAGCTCACACTTCACCTGCAGAACACCTCAGCAGCCCGACCCATCCTGGGGCTCCTGGTCTGCTTCCTGTACAACGAGGTGCTCTATGCCCTGCCCCGGGCCTTCTTCAAGGTACTGGGCTCACCTCACTGAGACATGGCGGTGCCCACCAAGCCAGAACAGATCAGTGGTGAGGGAACTGGGAGGTGGCTACAGCCACAGACCAGGCTGGCGTATGACAGAGATCTCTGGGGAGAATGCCCAAGCCTTGCCTCGCTGCCTGAGAGAGGTCTTGGGGAGCCACACAGAAGGTTCTAGGAGAACAGCTAGAGTCAGGCTCCCACCTGGGCCTCTCTTAGAAGCCTGTTGGTGCTGGGATCCCAGAGCCCATCCTGCCTCACAGCCATACCTGCAGTGGGAGTGGGAGCTTCTTTCTGCCCCAAGGAGAATTTTCCACAGTGAAGGGCCTGCTTTCCCACCAGGGTCCAGGTTTGACCCTAAGTTGGTAGGACCAGAAACTGAGAAAGACTCTGGGACTTGGTTGGGAGTCAAGAGGTCTGGGTTTAATCCTGGACATACATTTGGTCCTGGAGCGTCCACTCCCCTCACTGAACCGCATGCCCCGTGAATGGGCCTGTCAGCCCTGCCCGCCCTGCCCCCTGGATTATTCAGCTTCTATAGCAGGCATGAGAGCGCCCTGGAATCTGCTAAACACTGTCCAGGCATGAGGGCTAATTTCCTTACCTCTTTGTCCCCAAACTCAGGTCCCCTTGCTGGTGCCAGGACTCAGCTACCCCCTGGAGACCTTTGTGGAGAGTCTCAGTGACAAGGGCATCTCAGACATTATCAAGGTTGGTGGCCCATTGGTACTACAAGGGGAGGACAGTGAGAGTGAGGTGGACAAGGCCCCCGGGTGGCTGCTGGCTCAGAGTGGGTATCTGCAGCCCCGTCCCCTTTGACACAGCCCTGGTCGCCTGTGACTGGGCCCAGTGCAGACCAGGCCAGGCTTGTGTTTGCAGGGGGCAGGGAGGACAAGGGGCCTGCCCCTACTGCCGTGGGTACCTCCTCTGTAGGTGCTGGTGCTCCGTGAAGGCCAGAGCGCACCCCTGCTGAGCGCCCATATCAACATGCCCGTGAGCGAGGGGCTGGCAGCTGCCTGACCCCTGGACTGGTGTTGAAGCCCCTGCAGAATCAGGACCAGGAAGATCCAGCCCCTTGCACTGAGCTGGGCAGAGCCAGTGGCCCCAGGCCCATTTCCTGAGCAGCAGTGTGTGAGGGCTACAGTTTCCTTCTCCTTTCCTCTAAGGGTCTCCTTTCTCACCACCCTGACTGCTGGGTGACCTATAGAAGCAGGTCAGTGAGTTTCAGCCCCTTCCCCCTCAGGAAGTCCCAGGGGACTTCTCTGCATCCTCCCCACTTTTCTCCAGAAATGACACCAGGTCCGAAGGAATATCTTTGAAGTGGTTAATGTGTGATGAGGGGCATAGGCCCAGTCTTCTCCTTTGCTGCTTTCCTTAGTCACATTACTCGTGTGTGGCTGCAGGCCCAGGCCAGAATTGGCTACGGCCTGACCTGGGATAATCAAGAGGCTTTTCTTGGGCAAGACTGAGCCCTCTGTTGCTGCCTGGGGTTCCAGAGGCTTGGCTGATGCTAGCTCAGCTTACAGGCAAAACACATGCTCTGATCTCTCCTTGTGAGCTAAACAAGGGACCCCCTCTTTCTATTCAGGGGGCTCAGGGAATAGCTGCCTCCCCACAGGGGGCTTTCCTGAAATTTGGGCTCAACCAAGGTCTCAGGCCTGTGATGCTCCATGAGGGTTGCCAAGGGAGGAACTGGTACAGGAAGGCATAGAGTGCCCATGCAGGGAGCTAGTGACCCCCGCCCCCCCAAGGCTTCTGAAGACCACACAGCTTCTGCCCCTGACTTGGATTTTATGCCCAGAAAGGGCGTCCCAGGAGAGGAAGGCCCAGTTAGAGCAGAGGTGGGGCTAGGGTGCACAGGAGAGGTGTTTCTGGAATCCTGGGGAAGTGGCACAGGAGGCAGAAGCCCGGAACAGCTCTTCTATGCCCTGGAGCCCAGGTCAGTCACGTAAGTGGGAAGTTCACTGGGCAGGGCCATAGTGTGAGAGAATGAGCTGGAAAGGCATGGACCAGAGGCATTGAGTGAGGCTTAACCCTGAGGGAAGGCACATATTTAGACCACAAGGACCAGAGACCCACAGTCCTGGCCTTCGGTGCCTCCTGGAGCCCTGGCCGGTCTGCCTGGCCCACTCTCAGCCTCTGTTAGGCTCGTGCTACCAGGGCCCCCCTGAGCCACTTTGTGAGCCAGGAACCCTGCTCTTTGAGGACCTGTATCTTCCTCTGTCTGACCAGGTGCAGCCTAGCATGTGGTAGGTATCTCAGCTTGTAGGAAGTAACCAAATCCTTCTGGGTTAGTTCCCCACATGTAAAATGAGGCAGTTTGACCAGATTCAGCTCTAGCATCCTATGAACTGGGCAGCCTATAGAGGAAATGAGGAGACAACTCCAGAAAGGGCATATTTAACAGGAGTATCTGCAGAGCTTTTGCCCTTGATACCAAGGGCCCCACCTAACTGCCGTGGCCAGGCAATAGCCTCTGTGTCCAGGACACCAGTGAGGGATTGGGGTGACACAGCTCACAGCCCACTCCCTAACTCTTCCAAGGAATGCATTCTGGGGCCAGGTTAAGAGAAGCATTGGGGGAGGGGGATGGCTCAGTTGGTTGAGCGTCCTTCTCTGGATCTCAGCTCCGGTCTTGATCTCGGGGTGGTGAGATCAAGCCCCGCGTTGGGCTCCGAGCTGGGTGTGGAACCTACTTAGAGAGAGAGAGAAGCATGGGGTCTGGACCAAAGAAAGAGCCCATCCCCCTCCTCTGTGCACAGTCTGGCCACTCGCAGACATAGATCAATTGGATCAGAATGGTGAAGGGTCTCTAGATCAAGCCAAGTGAGGCACAGTTAGAACAAGCAGGAGGTTTAACCTGGAAATGGAAAGAATAATAAAGGGAGTGTCACTGTCAGTCAGAGAGATTTCAACTTAACCTGAAGAACTTCCTGAGAGAGCTTATCAGAGATGGAAAGGCCTGCCCTACAAGGTAATGAGCCCCTTGTCACTGGGGCTGGGCTTCACAGGGTTGTGTGCTGGGCCACATGACCATAGAATCTCTTCTACCCCAATCAAGTGATGACTATGTGAACTTGGAACAAAAAGTGTGATCTGGATTCTGTTCGTAGCTATTCATGATGATGAAAATGGAGAGACTTCCAGCGCCTAATGAGAGTTTGTATGATGTAATACTACATATCGATGTGAACTGTGTCGATGTGGACAAGTATACATAAAGCAATATGAAACCAGGGACAGTGCATGGTACCCAGTGCCCTCACTAGTTAGAGCTTCAAGAGATTGTGGACATTAGGGATGAGGGGAGTTGGTATCTTTTACATGTACCTACTTAGTACTATGGAGTTAGTTTATAACAAGAAAATAACCTCTCCCCATTCCCCACTACTGCTCTCTTACTACAATCATTTTCAGTTCTCTTAGCTGTTATTTTTTTCAGTAACTTCTGAGTCCAATCTGGGGCTTAAATTCACGACCCCAAGATCAAGAGTCACATGCTCCACTGACCGAGCCAGACAGGTTCCCCATTAGCTATTTATTTTAAAAAATATGCTTCAGGACACCTGGGTGGCACAGTTCATTAAGCATCCAACTCTTGATTTTTGGCTCAGGCCATGATCTCAGGGTCAGATCGAGCCCTGTGTCAGGCTCCACGGTGAGTGAGGAGTCTGCTTAGGATTCTTTCTCTCCTGGGTGCCTGGGTGGCTCAGTCAGTTAAGCGTCTGCCTTCAGCTTGGGTCATGATTCCAGAGTCCTGGGATT
>NC_138379.1:5340217-5351210 GCF_054177405.1 Leptonychotes weddellii | reverse complement strand
AAAAAAAAAAAAAAAGATTCTCTCCCTCTATTCCTACTCTGCCCCCTGCTCGTGTTCTCTAGCTAAGGAAAAAAATATATTTGTTTATACTACTCTTGCTTGACTTGTCATTCTAGACACCACCTGTCGGCTCTCTGTTGTAACAGAAGAGGCTTGAGCTCTCCTGTGACAGGACCTTGCTCCCTTCTCTCCCCCGTTTTTAGGTAAATCAATACTCACTGTTTAAATAGCTATTTATATTACTATGTGAAAGTTACCCACTGCAGAGTCAAAATTGGGATATAATTAAATTACTTCTAAATTTTTCGTTGAGTTAAAAATTGCCATTCTTCTGTTTCATTTGCTTAGTTTTCTGTACATACCAATTGTTAGTTCTTCCCCTACGGTTCCTCTTTTTATCCGGACGCTTTCCTTCATCCCCTGGCTCAGTGAGGACTGTTTGCTCCCTGGAACTGCTGCAGAACATTTCTCCTGATTCGATCCTCTGATTCCTGGGCCCCATGTCTTCATCTTTCATAGTTCTTTTACCCCTCATTTGGTGAAGCATATCCACAAGTACCTTCTCTAAAAAGTCACTAGAGTTAAAATTTTTAAAACATGGTCTAAAAAAATCTTTATTCCATTCATACACATGTGATAGCAGGTCATAACATTTGAAGTTGAAAATAATTTTCACACAAGAAAATCATTTTTAAGGCAGTATTCCCTTGTGTTCACATTTTTGGTAATGCTGTTGAGAAGTTCCATGCTATTTTTGCCCCTGACCTTCTCTTTCTCTGAGGTTCTGAAATGTCAGGACGTGCCTGACTGTGTGCCATTATTCGTTGTGCTGTTGGGTGGAGATGTATATCCTTCACTCCCACAAAATTTTGTTTTCTTGTGTGATTTTTTTCCCATTTTCTCTGTTCTCTCTGGAATTCTCATTGAACCCAGCACCTGATAAATGGTTAATTCCAGAGAGAACAGGATTGATCATGTTTTTCTTCTCTTTTCTCATATTGTCTTTCTATTTTCTGAGGGATTTTTAACTTTCAGCTCTTCTCTGGAACTGTTTTTATTTATTTTTTAGATTTTATTTATTTACTTGACAGAGAGACAGCTAGAGAGGGAACACAAGCAGGGGGAGTGGGAGAGGGAGAAGCAGGCTTCCCGCTGAGCAGGGAGCCCGATGCGGGGCTCGATCCCGGGACCCTGGGATCATGACCTGAGCCAAAGGCAGATGCTTAATGACTGAGCCACCCAGGCGCCCCTGGAACTGTTTTTTAAATTCCATTATTTTAATTCTCAACTCTTTTTGTTCTCTGTTCAATCTTTAACTACTCTTTTCAAAGACATAGTTGAGCCCAGCAAACCATCACTCAACAACTGACCTCCATAGACTTACTTCAACAACAGAAAACACATTTTTCTCAAGCTCACACGGAACAGTCACCAAAACAGACCACATTCTGGTTCATAAAATATGCCTTAACCAATTTAAAATAATCGAAATAATACATTGCTCTCAGGTCAAAATGGAATTAAACTAGAAGTCACTAACAGAAGGATAGCTGGAAAAATCCCCAAATACTTGGAAACAAAACAACACACTTCTATTTTTTTTTTAAGATTTTATTTATTTATTTTATTTATTCCATGGGCAGCCACTTAACCGACTGAGCCACCTAGGCGTCCCAACAACACACTTCTAAATAACAAGTGAGTCAAAGACGAAATCTCAAGAAAAATTTAAAAATCTTTTGAACTAAATGAAAATGAAAACACAACTTACCAAATTTGTGGGACACAGCAAAGCAGTGCTTTAAGGGAAATGTATAGCATTGAATGCATGTTTTAGAAAAGAAGAAAGATCTAATATCAATAAGTTTCCACCTTGGGAAATAAGAACAAAATAAGTCCAAAGTAAGCAGAAAAAAAAAAAGAATTAGAGCAGAAATCAATTAAAATTGAAAACCGGAAATTAGCAGAGAAAATCAACAAAACCAAAAGCTGGTTCTGGGAAATCTCATCAGAACCAGCAGGGCAACTGTCTATCTCCAAGCCAAGTGCAAGGTAGAAGCAGGAGAAAAACCTCTCCTGAGATTTTTTTTAACCACAGCCAGCCTGAATAGGTTTACACCTAAATTGACAATACCTGGGCGGTCCAAAAGACCCATAGCTGAAAATTTAGTATAAAGTGGTGCAGGATTTGTTTGTCATCAGATGACTGAGAAACACCTATCTTCTCTGAAGGAATTTACTGCTGACCCAATCTCAAAAACAATCCCCTTGATAAAATGCCAAGAAAAAGGAACTCACAGTCAAAACCCACAAATTGCAAGAAAATAAGACATTGTGGGGGCGCCTGGGTGGCTCAGTTGTTAAGCGTCTGCCTTTGGCTCAGGTCATGATCCCAGGGTCCTGGGATCGACCCCCGCATCGGGCTCCCTGCTCAGCCTGCTTCTCCTTCTCCTACTCCCCCTGCTTGTGTTCCCTCTCTCGCTGTGTCTCTCTCTCTGTCAAATAAATAAAATCTTAAAAAAAAAAAAAAAAAAGACAGCTTTGCACAGTGGCAGTATCGTAGCCAATGAGGTTTATCCAAGGCACGATTATTGCTAATTGAAAAAAAAAAAAAGACATTGTGAAGAGGATCCACCATAAACAATAGCCCACGTACTCAGGCCTCAAAGACTTAAGATATTGGAATTACTAAACAATGTAAGATGTGTGTCTTCAATATATTTAAAGCAAAAACAAACAAACAAAACAAAAACAAAAACCCTGAAATATAAGTAGAGAGCAAGAGAGGATATAAAATGACCAAGCAAATCTGAAAAAGAACCAAACAGAATTAGAAAGGAGAATAAAATATTTGACACGTAAAACTCATGGATGAATGGGCACAATCACTTAAAAAAGAAAAAAACTCAATAGATCGGTTTTGCAGCTGAAGAAAGACTTAACTGGAAGGTAGAGCTGGAGAAATTATCCAGAAGGCCAGAAACAGATAGAAAATGTGAGGATGGAATAGGAAGGTCTCATCAGAGCTTCACTAGGGACAGAGAAAATATATGTAGTGTAAGAATCTTCTAGAACTGATGAAAGACATCAATTCATAGAATCAGGAAACCCAAGGAATTTCTTTAGGGTAAATACAAAGAAAACCACACTTGCGCACATCACAGTAAACTGCAGAATACCGAAGACAAAAAATCCTAAAAGCACTGGAGACAAGAGTATCTTCAAAGGAAAAACAATAGATGACAGTTGACTTAACAGCAATGATGGAAACCAAAAGACAGAATGATATATTTTTTTTAAAGATTTATTTATTTATTTGACAGAGATACAGTGAGAGAGGGAACACAAGCAGGGGGAGTGGGAGAGGGAGAAGCAGGCCTCCCACAGAGCAGGGAGCCCCAGTGTGGAGCTCAATCCCAGGACCCCGGGACCACGACCTGAGCCGAAGGCAGACGCCCAACGACTGAGCCACTCAGCCGCCCCGACAGAATAATATTTTTAACATTGAGAGGAAATAACTATTAACCTAGAATTCTGCATCCAGCAAAAAGTAACTTTAATTATAAAAAGAGTAAAAAACTAAAAACTACAAAAAGTGAGACAAATAGCACAAAATAAAGTGGTAGAAATATACCCAAGTACATTAATTGCAATAAATATAAATGACCAAATATTTCAACTGGAAGACAGTCTTGTCTAGATTTTTAAAACTCCATCTACAGGGCACCTGGGTGGCTCAGTCAATTAAGCGTTTGCCTTCGGCTCAGGTCATGATCCCAGGGTCCTGGGATTGAGCCCCAAGTCAGGCTCCCTGCTCATCGGGGAGTCTGCGTCTCCCTCTCCCTCTGCCCCTCCCTCCCCAAACTCGTGCTCTCTCTCTCAAATAAAATCTTTAAAAAAAAAAAAAAATCCATCTATAGGCTGATCTCAAGAGACAAAACAATTGAAAGTAAAAGAATACAAATTATTAACATATTTGGACTAGAAGGGAACTTAAGGGGCATCTATTTAAAAAGAAACCCATGCTGGGTGGCTCAGTTCATTAAGCGTCCGAATATCAATTTCAGCTCAGGTCATGATCTTAGGGTCGTGAAATTGAGTCCTGCATCGGGCTCCATCCTGAGCATGGAGACTGCTTAGGATTCTCTCTCTCCCTCTGCCCCTCCCCTCCCCCCACTCATGCACGCTCTCTCTAAAAAAAATAAATAATAATAATAAATCTAGGGGCGCCTAGGTGGCTCAGTTGGTTAAGCGGCTGAGGTCATGATCCCAGGGCCCTGGGATCAAGCCCCGCATTGGGCTCCCTGCTCAGCAGGAAGCCTGCTTCTCCCTCTCCCACTTCCCCTGCTTGTGTTCCCTCTCTCTCTCTGTCAATTAAATAAATAAATAAAATCCTTAAATAATAATAATAATAAATCTAACCAAAAAAGGCATGATCTTTATGAGAAAAGTATATAACTTTATTGAAAACATTTAATGGACACGCCATGTTCATGAACTGAAAAATGCAATTTCAATTTCATATGGATGTTGATCTTTAGATTCAGTTGGGTTTCATTCACAATCTCAAAGGTATTTTTTACTGGTGGAACTTGACAAGTGGATTCTAAAATTTATATGAAAGAGCAAGGACCAAGAATAGATCTTAGGGAGTCCTCCAATAGGGGCGACAGTGGAAAAATAAGTTGTGGTATAGTCAATGGCGCACTACACAGCAAGGAGAAGGAATGGAATGCCCTACAGCTCTACACGTTCATCTGGATAAATCTCAGAAACACAATATTGAGTGAAAAGGCAAGTCATAGAAGAACAAACACAGTACGATTCCATTTATATAAAATTCAAAAACATGCAAAACCAATACAAACCTAGGTAATATGATTACAAGGCAAAGCAAGGGAATGATTCAGACAGTACAGTGTTTTCTCCACCGGGGAGGGGCACAGTGGGGACTTCAAAGGAAGTGGTATCCATTTCTTAAATGGGGGGAAGGAGGGAATTTATTTTCTAAATATTTTCTTGCATCTCCTTACTATTTAATAAAAACAACAGAAAGCGGAGGAGGAGACAAGAAGTCGGCCCATGCTTCCATACAGCACAAAGTGCCAGGCACACCACTTTCCTAACCATTAAGAACTAGCAGTTGAACGTGCCATTTGGGAAAACAAAGAAGTCCTAGCAGCTCAAAGGTTTGTGGGTATGGGCAGGGCCTCTCAGAAGGATGGGCTTCTCTGAGCGTTCCTGGGTGACAAGCCTGCCATGTCCTTGGATGACATCTCCACCACCCAAGGCAGCATCTGTAGACTTTTTCACTTAACCCCATTTTTGGTCCAGCCCCTCACCCCAACCCTCCCCTGAGACCCAAAGCTTCTTCGAGTAGCCCCCATCTGTACCTCAGAGGGGTAGCTGCTTGGCTGCAAGGGGGCCCCAGGGTGGGGGGAAGGGGCAATTAGCTGCTCCTCATACAGACTTTGGGTCAGTCCCTACTGTCAGTCCCAAACCCTGCCTTCCATGGTGCCAGGAGAGTTCCTGAGCCTCTCCAGGGCCCTGGGGGCGGGGGGGGGGGGGGGCAGTTTGGCTGCCTCTTGGCCCCTCCCTATAGGAATTAACTTCTAATTCTCTGCTAAGAGAGGAAATGAGCCCCCATCCACTTCCCATCTTTCAGAATGTCATCAGGCTCTTTGATCTATTCCTGTCTCCCTTCTATTTTCTTTGTCCTTGTAAATTTGTATCTGTTTTATGTCTTTACTATCATTTTAGATTTTAAAAGGAAACAGAGGTAAACCCATGTATTTAAACCTGCTACATTTAACTGGAAGTCTATTTACTATATTTAAATAAAAATGTTTAACAGGTAGCTTCTGAAGAAGCTGATGCTTGAACATCCACCTGATTTCTCTGCCTCGATTTTGCTACTCACTTTCCTTGGCTGTGCAAGGGTGAAGGAGAAAGCACAAAGATCTGGGTTCAAATCCTGACTCCTCCATTCACTGCCCCATGATCTTCTCACATCAACCGTCATAATTGCTGCCCCTGGTACCAGAGTAGCCAGAGGGAGGCACAGTGAGTGTTATGGAGAGGCTTCTAACCATAAAGCACTGAACCTGGGAAAGAATGTTGGATTCTTGTTCCCTGGATCACCACACGCCACCTTGGTCTGCTGGTGCCCCAGCCCCCCACACCAAAGCCACAGGAAGAGCCCTGGTCCCTTAAGCCCTCAGGCATTCTGTGGTTCCCATGCGTGGCAATCAGAGGAAACCAGAAACAGCAGCCTGGGCAACAGCGAGGGACCAGAAACCCAGAAAGATGGAGAGAGTCCAAGAACCAAGTGGGCGCTTTATTAACCCAGCAAAGGGGTGACTAGGCTGGCCAAGCAGCCCCTTACCAACTGTCCACTCTACTCGGGGGGCCAACAGAGGCAGAGTTGCAGGACCCAAGCCCTGGACACTGGAGTCCAGGCTGGGCAGGGGCAAGGCCAAGGACGGGATGGGAGGCTGGGGATGGGCCTGAAAGGAGTTAGGAGCCCCCTTTCCTGCTACCCTCTCCCTGAACAGCTCCGGCTCCTTCTGGAGTCAGGAAGCCACGAGGCCCGCATCAGCTGCGGTCTGGAAGGTGATCCCATCCCCAGGCAATGGGGAGGCCAGGAAGGGCCAGAGCCAGACGAGGACCCAGCGGGGCCCCAGGGCCGCCTGCAAGTTGTGGCAAGGGCCCAGGTCATAAGAGTGCTGGCCCCGAGCCCACTCCCATGTGGTCTGGCCCCTCAGCAGCAGCATCCCATGGAAGAGCAGCCCGGCCCCGCACAACAGTGCACCTGCCACACACGTGTCGGTCACAAAGGCCAGGGCAAACTGAGCCAGAGACACTCTGCCTGCAAGAAGAAAGCAAGAGGGTCAGGGGGCAGCCGTGGGCTCAGCCCTCCCAAAGCTCAGCTCCCGCCCTTCTTCCACTCCCTACCCTCCACCACGAAGCAGGGCTCATTTCCTCTGCTCAGTAAACGCTGAGTGGCTACTCCCGGGCCAGCCCAAGTCGGTGACCTGGGCAGACGCAGCCCTCTGCCCAACATCCGACTTGCATTCATCACAAACTTGTGAGCACCTCCCACGTGCCAGACGCGGTGGCAGGCACCAGGATGAACGGTGGACACCAGCTCTGACCCCAGGGAGCTCACAGACAAGTAGTTAAGAGATGACTTCTCAGTTACTTAATTACGGATGTGATGTGTGTTACAATGGGAAAGTACAGCACCTTCTGGCCCACAGTAGCTACTAAGTATCTGCTGAACTAATGAACTACAGGATGTCATGAAACATTCTGCTCAGTCAAAGAAGCCAGACACAAAGGGCACATAGATGATGTCATTTCTGTGAAATGTCCCAAACAGGCAAATCCATACAGGCAGTAGATGAGTGGTTACCAGGAGCTGGGGGCCTCAGGGAGGAGTAGGAAGTGACTGCTCAATGGGTATAATAGGGTTTCTTTTTGGGGTGATGAGAATGTTCTGGAATTAGATAGTGGTGATGGTTGCACCACATTGTGAAGGTACTAAATGCCACTGAATGATATACTAGGAAGTGGTTAAAATGATGAATTTCATGTTATATGAATTCTACTTCATTAAAAAAGAGAGGCTATGTGGGGAAATGCCAAGCTGACTTATTAGGAGGCTAAAGGAAGTGGATTTCATCTGCTTTAATTAAGTACATCTTGGGTGGCATCTGAAGGAGGTATTTGGTAGGTGAAGAGGGGAGAAAACATTCTGTTTGAAGGTCCTGAGGCAGGATGGAGAGATGCCTGTGAGACGAGTATGTGGATGGTTCTGGAAGCTCAGGAGAGAAGCCCAGGCCCAACACGCAGATCTGCAGGTGGTTGGCAGTTCCAAGACCCGCCAGAGTGTAGAGTGGGATGGGAGCGGCGCCATGCCCTCAGCATCAGGAAACCAGGTCCTTTGGGACCCGATCAAGAAAAGAGAGGGAAACCAAAAATTTAGGAGGAAACCCTGCAGTAAGAGTTGTTGGAGACGCCCAGGGTACAGCCTTTCCAGGAGGTTGAAGGCCAGCAGTATTAATGAGGCAGAAAGGTCTCCTGAAGCAAAGAGAACTCAAAAGGGTCCTCTGCGCTTTGTGGTGACCGAGGCATTCTCAGGAAGGGGAGGGGGGACAGAAGCCAGTTTGGAGCAGGTACAGGAGTGAGTGGGAGGTGAGGAAAAGCAGCCTATGAGCCCAGGTAAGTCCTTCAAGAAGCTTGGCTGCTAAGAGAAGAGCCAAGAGGCAAGAGATAGGGAGGAGGAGGATGTGGGGTGAAGAGAGGGTTTGTACAGGTGGGAAAAGCCGAAGAAAGCCAGTGGAGGGGGGACTGGGTCAGCAGGAGGAGAAGCAGGCCATAGTGAGGCTTCCAAGCAGGAAGGGCCAGACACCAGGAGAAGCTGGGGGCAGTCAGCCTGGCTTCCGGATCTGAGGATGAGACAATTCTGGATGTACCAACTGACATCTCATTTTCTGTGATGGATTTCAAGGGAGGTGGAAGCTTGGAGAACAGGAGAGTGGGAAGGTTGGAGCTGCAGTCATTCGGGGGGAGCAAGCTTATGAGAAACCAGGATGGCCACCCATGACTGAAGGCCTGTTGGGGTCAGCAGCGCCATGAATGTGGCATGGGACCAACTGCCACCAAGTACCAGCTCTCAGCGACCAGCGGCAGACTCAGAGAAGACAGGAAGGCACCGTGGAAGACAGAGCCAAGAGGGTTGAGATGCTGGCAGGAGAATGGTGGAAATGAGGATTCTAAGCTGGATGTGGGGGCAGTGAAGAGGGAAAGTGTGGACGGAAAGGTGAGGGCAGGAGCTCATGGAGTAGAAGTGTGAGAGCTGGCTAGGAGAGGAGGTGGGGAGCAGACGGAGAGGGGTGAATGGCTCATGGCATGATTTGGGAGGTGACACGCTTTGGCTTCTGACAAGGTGTAGGGTGGATGTGGGAGTAAGTAAAGGAAGTCAAATGGAGAGAAGGTCAAAAGCTGACCAACTGGGCACTGAGAGGGCCATTAGCCCGGACTTCCAGATGCCCACGATTTCAGCAGGGCCCAGGGCTTGAGAAGACAATGGCTGCAGAGGGGCGGGGTGCAGGGAGGTGCGGCTGGAGGGCTTGTGTCTCAGTGGAAACAGGGTCATCAAGGAGGCAGAGGAGGGCTGCTCAGGGAGCCAGTGTGGTCAGAGCGAGACAGTGACAAGCCCACTGGGCCTCCCAAGGCCATTCCCCCGCCCACCCCTCCGGGCTGTAGGGACAGAGCTGGGCTTGGATAGGACGAGACACAGCTACTACTCAGAGTACTCAGAGAGTTTAGTAACTGCAGGACAAGGTTACAGAGGGACCATGGAGGGGTCAGGAGGAAGGGGTCAGGGGAGAGAAGGCATTTCAGGCGGAGACAACAAAGAGTATAAAAAACAGTGGGGCTTTTATCTCAGGGAGGGGAGGGTGTCAGAAGAAAGAGGAATAAATGTGTCATCCAGAACATGGCCTCTCGGTCAGCCTCCTGATCCATGTCTTCCCCTCCCAGCTTCCAAAGACGGGAACTTCCCTCTGCCTATAGCTTTCACTGGCTCCCTACTGTCCAGTCAAGTCAGGGCTCTCTCCTCACACCAGCATTCAGGGAGGGTCTCCACCATCCAGTCTGAACCTACTCCTTGCCCAGCCTCCATGCCTTTGTTCTGTCTGCAACGCTCACTTAGAATGCACCCCCACTTAGAATGCTCCCTCCCCATCCCAACCACCCCCCCAACTCCCACCAGTCCTTCCTTCTCTGCCAACACCTAGAATCCTTGCCTGATTCTCCTAGCCAGAACTCTGTACCTGGGTCAAGGCCCAGTATTTTACTGTACTGCACACCCAGTTGAATCTCAGGCTGCCCTCACCCCCCATAAATGACATTGGAACTGGGATCCCCGGACATCACCAGGAGAACCAGCGGGAAATCCCACCCGCCACCAGAATGGCCCACTGCAAGGGCCTCTGCCTCTGTGGACGCCTCCCAAGCTCCCCACCTGTGAGCAGCATGAGCCAGGGCAGCAGGAGGAGGGCGGCGGTGTGGAGGGGCGCGTGGGCTCGCAGGAGGGCTGACAGGGCAGGGCCCAGCAGCACAGAGACATGCAGCAGGACGCCCGCAGCATGAAGCAGCAGGCACAGGAAGGGCCGGTAGTTGCGGAACCCCACACAGCGGCCCAGAAGGCGGCAGTGGTGATCCCGGCGAAGGATGCAGACGCGGCAGGAGGAGCAATGCCCACTGCGGGGCGGCACCTGGCTTTGGCACTGGTAGCAGTAACTGCAGGGAAGGAACCACAGCGTCAGTTCTGCCAACAGCTCTGAGTGCCCCCTACCATGCCCGGTCGGCCTCTGAGCCCATCCTGGGGAAGCAGGCACAGCCACTGCCCTCAGTAAGCCTCAGCTCCATCATACATAAATGCAGGCCGAACACCCCTGCCTGGGCCCTTCCAGTTCTAGCACTGCGGGTCCGAGGGCTCTTGCAGCTCAGACATCCCAGTACTAAGGCCTTTCTCTGGCCTCTAACATCCAGGGGCAAACTTCTCACTTCCTCCGCGGTCACCACATTGGTCCCAATCACCATGCACTCTCCCCAGGATTACTGCTTGAGACTCTTTTTTTTTTTTTTTTTTTAAGATTTTATTTATTTATTTGAGACAGAGAGAATGAGAGACAGAGAGCATGAGAGGGAGGAGGGTCAGAGGGAGAAGCAGACTCCCTGCCGAGCAGGGAGCCCGATGTGGGACTCGATCCCGGGACTCCAGGATCACGACCTGAGCCGGAGGCGGTCGCCCAACCAACTGAGCCACCCAGGCGCCCGACTGCTTGAGACTCTTAACGACTCTCCCTGATTGATTCCAGCTTTGGTTCCTCCTGATTATGGTCTCACCCCAGCAGCCAGGCTGATCCTTAAAAATCTAAGTCAAGGGGCGCCTGGGTGGCTCAGTCGGTTGAGCGACTGCCTT
>NC_138379.1:5324192-5339717 GCF_054177405.1 Leptonychotes weddellii | reverse complement strand
GGCTCGGGTCATGATCCTGGAGTCCCAGGATTGAGTCCCATGTCCGCCTCCCTGCTCAGCGGGAAGCCTGCCTCTCCCTCTGACCCTCCCCCCTTCTCATGCCCTCTCTCTCTCAAATAAATAAAATTTAAAAAAAAAAAAATCTAAGTCAAAACCCTACAATGGCTGTCCATCTCACTGCCAGTAAAAAGCTAAACCTTCAATGTCCCACAAGGTCTTTCTATCTCTACCCTCCCTCCCCTCCCTTTCTCACTCCACACCAGCCACACTGGCCTTCTTGCTGTTCCTGAACATGCAAGGCACATAACTGCCTCAGTCTTTGCACTGTCGTCCCCTCTACCTGGAACACTCTCCGCCAGATTCCCACATGGCTAACTCCCCCACATCCTTAAAGTCTTTGCTCAAATGCCTACCTTGACTACCCTATTTAAAACTGCAACCTGCACACCCTTTACCCTGCTCTACTTTTTGTTTCCATACCACCATCTTCTAACACTCTATATAATTTCCTTATTTATTATGCCTGTAGCTTATCATCTGCCTCCTCCCCCACTGAAATCAGCTCCAGGAGGTCAGGAATCTATTTTATTGAACCTTCAGTGGCCGGAACAGTACCTTGCACATAGTAGGTGCTCATTAAATATTTGTAAGTGAATGAATGATATTTCTTCTGGATCTACCATCCCAGGCTGTAAAAGAGTGTTCTGGCTCTAACAAGCGGATCCTATTGTAATCTGGTTCTAATATCTTCTGGTTCTAGGGCACCTCCCCCTGTCCAAGGCTCCTGCTTTCCCCCCCAGCCCCGCGCCAGCCCCCAGATCCCGCGCCCCACTCACGCCCAGCCCTGGCCCAGACCGCGGCCGGCCAGCATCACGCCCCGGATGCTGGGGTCCGAGCGCAGGAAGAGCCCCACGTTGCCCAGCAGGTTGAGCAGCTGGAAGGCGGCCAGCACTAGGTGCAAGGCCCGAGCCAGGGGTCCCAGCGGGGGCGGCCCGGGACCCAGAACCAGCACATAGGCCAGCTCCAGGCCCACAGCCGCGGCCCACAGCGCAGTGAGCACGAGAGGCAGCCGCGCGGGCGTCCCCTCCGCGCTCCCCACCGCCCAGAGCTGCCCCATGGCCTGGACCCACCGGCTGTCGGATCCCGCGTACCCCTCCGCTTCCGTATTGGGGCGGGGATAGTGGCAGACGGATGCCTGCTACGACCAATAGAAGCTCCGAAGGGAGTTTCGAGTCACCGGGAGCTGCCGGCAGATGCAGGCATGTGATTGGACGGCCGCATGAGCCACGGAGAAGCTTGGAATCCCGTTGGCGCTAGAGCCGGGTAGGGCAGTACGTTATAGCCACGCCCAGCCGCGGAGCCCCGCCCCCGCAGAAGCCCCGCCCTCTGGTCGCGCTGGCGGGTTTGGAGGATTGAGTTGCAGTCTTCGGTGGCGTCGGGGTTTCCCGGCTCAGCACATTCCCCCTCAGCCCCCAGCCGCCCCGATATTAATAGCCCTGCATCGCCTCATCCAGCTGGCCTGGAACCCCTCCCCATGCTCGAGTGTCTCCATCACCCCAGAAAACATTCAAACAGGTCGGCGCCTCGGTGTGTCTGACTGTGAAATGGGGATAGGGCTCTCTGTTTCCCACCTGCGCGGCACCAGGAGAGGGTCAGGAGGAGGCCTAAGGGACAGCTTCTAGAGCGGTCTACAGTCTACTATTATCGTTATCTCCGTTGCACACGTGAGGAAACAGAGAGGGCCATGGCTTTCTCACGGTCACACAGCGCCCAAGAGGCGGAGCCAGAACGGGAACCCCGAATCTCCGCCTTGGGATCCACCCCAGCGCCCCCAAATCCTGCAGTCCTCTGGTCCCAGGGCAACCTCTTGCCTGGTCCCGACCCGAGCGCCCTCGCCCTCATCCGGCCCCACCCTCCTCCCCCATATTTAGCGCGAATTCGATCCGGGACTGGGCCGGGCGCTACTTAACGCGGCCCCGGTGTTCCGGAGAGCGCCGAGCGGAGCGGAGCCAGGAGCCCGAGCAAGATGATGATGGTGATGCAGCCCGAGGGTCTGGGGGTCGGGGAGGGGCCCTTCGTGGGCGGCAGCGGGGGCGGCGAGTACATGGAACAGGAGGAGGACTGGGACCGCGACCTACTGCTCGACCCGGCCTGGGAGAAGCAGCAGCGGAAAGTGAGTGCTCACCCATTTCCAGATGGCAAAACTGAGGCCTGAGAATCCGGGCGATTTGTCCTTGGCAACTCAGCGAGTCGGGGGCAGAGTCCGTCTAGACCCAGAGTGCCACTCCCTAGCCCGAGCTCGGCCCATCAGTCCTCTGCTGTCTCCCAGAGCTGGAAGAGAGGGCTGGGAGCCCTCATGAGGGGTTTAGGATAACAAGGAGAGTTTCTGGGGTCCCACCCCCCGGGAGTTCATTACCCTGGGCCCACTGTCCCACTTCTGCTGGCGAAAAGGGGTTGGGTGAAGCCCAGGAGATCCAAGTTTGGGGGGTGTCGGGAAAATAATCTTTCTCCCCAGGCCCCTGACTCTCTAGTTAAATATCTTAGACCCCACCCTGAGGACTTGCAGCCGGCACCTAGTGGACTTGGGAGTGTGGGGGAGGAGAGAACCATCCCAGACCCCTCCCCACTCTCTCCTCTCTATTCTCTCCACCCCGGGATTCATTGCCACTCCATCCCAATTGTCAAATGAGGAAACTGAGGCCCAGAAAGGGGCAGAGATAGGACCCAAATCATATATTGTCAGAAAACAGGACCCCCCCCCCACAACCTGAGGGTCTTTGCCCCTTGCTTGCCCCACCCCCACTCCTTCCCAAGATACCCCCCCAACCCAGGGGCCCTAAGTCTGCTGAAAAGGCCACAAGGTCAAGGAGGAGGGGAGCCTGGGTCCCCTTACACAGTAACCTGACTCTCCGGCCAGATGGACACTTTGTGCTGAGGCAGCGGCTTGGGGAAGCTGGAGTGGGGCACATGGGCAGCTGCTGCCCAGGCCCAGCCTTGTAGGGCACTGGGGCCCCCTCCCTGATCTATTTTCACTCCCAGACTTTCCCAAGTGGAGGGGGCAGGACACCTGGGTTCCCAAAAGAGAAAATGATCCGGGCTGGAGTGAGGAGACTTTGGGGAGTGGCAGGCCAGGGGGAGGGAGGACGCCGTGAAGTCATTGGACCCTGCTGAGCATTTGCCAACAGTGTGTGTCTCCAGGAAAGGGCAGGGAACAGGAGTGCTCAGTGGAATTTGCAGGATCTGAGAATCCCAGGATTTAGAATCAGAGCACTTCTACTGGGTTAGATGACAGGAGATGACCCCAGAGTCCGGGAGGCTCAGCTGACTAGGCTGGAGTGCCCCGGGTGACATGCTTCCCCTCTGGTTCCTCCTGCACCTGTCTCCAAGCAGGGCTGCGGTCCTTGGGTCTGGCAGTCTCCCAGTGATGTCATCCCTGCCCCTGGCTCCAGCTGCCATCTGCTTGGCACCCACCAGGTTTCCCTCAGATCCAGGTCCACATGCCCTTCATGAGACACACACTAGTCTGTAACTTGCCTGCATCATTTAACAAAATATCAGGAATACCCTTCCAACCCAACCTACAGCCACCCACTTCATCCATTCATTCAACGGCTGCACAACCGTAGATGCTCTGTAAATTAATCAGCATCCCTGGAAGTTGGCCATTCCAGAGTTTCTTTCTCCTCCAGCCTGAGCATCTCTGTACTCAGCTTAGCCCCGCCCTACACCTGCCCTTCCCCCTGGTGTCTCCCTCCAGCTCCTGCCTGATGCCTGAGTCCTCTTCATTCAACCTCATCCCAAAACATTCATTCAGTATTTCTTAGGGAGCTCCTACTCGGGGCCAGGCACTGTGTTAGGTGTCAGGACTTCAGCAGGAAACAAAATAAGTCCTCTGCCTTAGGAAGCTTATACTTCAGCAAGGAAGAGTGTTTCTATCCCATCGCTCTGACCCTTCCTGACACCCTTCCTCCCCGCCTCTCCCCCCTACCCCTTCACCCCATCCCAGTCGTCACCTTCTCACTTCTCCCTCCTGCTCTGCCAAGCCATTTGCCTCCACTCTGCCACCAGAAAGAGATTTCTAAAACATGGTTCTGCCCACCTCCCTCTGCCCAAAATCTTCCCTGATGCCCTGTTGCCCTCAGGATCAAGTTGAAACTCCTTGGCTTAGCACCCAAGATCGTGCATGACCTGGCCCCTGCTGCCCCTCCGGCCTGCCTCTCACCACTTATACCCCAACACCCCCAGCTTCATTCCAGTGGCACCCAGATAACTGTAACCCCACAGACCTGGCAGCTGTTTCTCACTGCTGAGCATTTGCCTGTGTGGCTGCAAAATGCCCTTGCCTGCCCTTCTCTGTCCGAATAACTCCTGCTTTTCCGTTGCAGCTCACATCAAATATTAGCTTTCCCCAAGAGGTCCCCCACCTGATCTGAATCCCTCTTCTCCCTGACACTAGTCTCTTCCAGCACTTCTCAGACCAACATGACCCTTTGATTGACTGCGAGCTCCTATAGGGCAGGGACTACATCTTATTAAGTCGTGTTTGTCAAATGGAAGGATGCCCTTTCCTCCACCATGGAAGCCCCACCCAGTCCCGCCTTTCCCCCTGCTTTATCTAGACCCAGAGCATCTCAGACTCTAGGGCTGGAGGGAACTACGGAGAATCCAACTACCTTCTCCTGTGCTTAGGTACCCATCGAGTAGTGTTCAGCACTCGCTTATACACCTCCAGTGATAGGAAGCTCACTCCCTTTCCTCAGCAATGACAGTCCCTCACATATTTAAAGCATCATCTTTCATGTCCAGCTTCTAGGGCAGCTGAAAAGCTGGTCTCAGGAAGGGAAGCTGGGTGAGGGAAATAATTCCAAATAACTTCCAGGGTCATCTCCCAGGATTAATTGCTTTGTGGTGGGGGGAATGCTCTGAACTCTAGAATCCTACCAGATTGGAGGAAGAAGGACCTTGGGACATCATGAAGTCTGGCCAGTTAATTATGCAAATGGGGAGACTGAGCCCAAGAAAGGGCAAAGGGCATACTCCAGGTCACAGTGAGTGAGCATCTCAGCTGGGCTTGGAGCCCAAGTATAGACCCTACCAAGGACCCTACAGATGATGGCAGAACGCGGGGCTTGAGGGCTTCGAACGTTGGTGGAAATGTACTATCAGGCTTCAGGTCACCCCCACCCCCAATAGAGACAGAGCTGCATAGCAGCCCTCCCGTCCCCGATGGAGGCTGAGGCTGAGGCTGCCTCTAGGGAGAGGGGAAGGCAGTCACCTCCAGGAACTGGGTCAGGCTGGTCCTTGTGCCCAGCTGGTCCTCCATGACTTGCAAAGCTCTTGTACCCTCGCGTTCTACTTGGAGGCCCATTCACAACAGCCCTGGGCGGTCAGTGGGGCTGAGAGGACAGTAATACAGGTGCACAATCCCTCAGGCAAGACCCTCAGAACTGGGTAGGCTTTGGTCCAGAATTTTGCAGGCCTTAGAAGGGCAGTTATCACCCTGCATTGGCCCTTGTGTGTCAGAGGGTCCCCACGCTTTGGAGCATATGCTTTACAATTTTCTAAAACCCCCTCCAGTGCTTGAGACGGGCCAAAGCTGGCATACCCCAAGTCTAAACTGGGACTGTGCGGACCCTAGAGCCCACGTGTCCTTTTCCAGGAGAACGAAAGTTCAGGGAGAAAAGGGACTGGGTCCTGGATGCACAGCAAGTCAGTGGCTGAGCCAGGACTTGACTCTGGGGCGGGGGCTCCGAGACCTACCCCGATGTCCCCAGACCCAGGGCTAGGGTCTCAGTGCTGTCTCTGCCCCCAGACCTTCACTGCCTGGTGCAACTCACACCTGCGCAAGGCTGGCACCCAGATTGAAAACATGGAGGAGGATTTCCGCAATGGCCTCAAGCTCATGTTGCTCTTGGAGGTCATTTCAGGTGAGGAGTGCAAATCAAGGCATGGGGACCCCAGGACCTAGGGGAATCCAGGGAGCTGGGGAAACAGGAGAGAACCTGGAGGGGATGTGGTGGGGGAGGGGGAAGTTTGAGGACAATGTCTTCAGCTTCTTCTTGTGACCTTTGACCCCTGACCCCTCCTTTTACACCCAGGAGAGAGGCTGCCCAGGCCAGACAAAGGCAAGATGCGCTTCCACAAAATCGCCAATGTCAACAAGGCCCTGGACTTCATTGCCAGCAAGGGGGTTAAGCTGGTGTCCATCGGTGCTGAAGGTGAGGGGGTGGCAGGGGGAGGCCCTGGGGCTGGGGGAGGGCCGTCCTGACGTCAGCAAGCCACTTCGGGGAGCCTGTCTTCTCAACTGTGGGGTTAACTGTCCATGCCTCATAGGAGGGACTGTTAAGGGGCAAATGTGCCCTAAGTGCTGGCTCAGGACCCGGGAGTAGCAGGTGTTCCATGATTGAACAATGACTACGAGCTCTGGCATGGGGGTCAAGGGCCAAGGAATGGAGCAGGGGAGGGAGGCAGCTGGGGCAGCACGGGCCTTGAATGCCAGATGGAACCTGTCCCCTTTCCTCACCCTACAGAGATTGTCGACGGGAACCTGAAGATGACGCTGGGCATGATCTGGACCATCATCCTCCGCTTCGCCATCCAGGACATCTCTGTGGAGGGTGAGTGGCGGGGAAGCTGGTCGGGGGGAGAGGGCTGGCCCAGACCCCTCCCCAGCCGACACTTCCCCACATCCCCACCCAGAAACCTCCGCCAAGGAAGGCTTGCTTCTGTGGTGCCAGCGGAAAACAGCACCATACCGCAACGTCAACGTGCAGAACTTCCACACCAGGTCTGTCCGCAGCCGGCATGTGCGCGTGCACGTGCGCGCGCGCCTCCGCGGGGCTCTCCCTGCCGCGCGCCCCGCGAAAGGGCCCCGCACAGCCAGGCTCCTGGAACTGTGGCGGAGATTAGGAGGACTCCGCCCACGTGGAACTGAATCCGGGAGGGGGAGGGAGGATCCCTGAGTGGGCGCGCATTGGAGACATCCCTGGAAGGGCATTCCAGCCAGAGAGAACTTTGTGAGCGAAAACCTGGCTGCCAAAAACATCCAGATACTGGTGTGGCCCAAGCACAGGGTATGGGAAGGAATCATGATGCGCTTGGAGGAGACGGTCTAGATCTGGTAATGAAGGGCCTCCGATGCCAAGCCAAGGAGTTTAGACGACTGCATTTTACTGATGAGGCTGTCCTGATGGGGATGCTCCTGGAGTGAGGGTGGGACACAGCCTCAGCTTGAATCCAGGCCTGACTGCCCTTCTCCCGGTCCAGCTGGAAGGATGGCCTGGCCCTCTGTGCTCTCATCCACCGACACCGCCCCGACCTCATCGACTATGCCAAACTGCGCAAGGTAGGCCTCTGCTGCCCCCAGCCCCGACTCCCCAACCTCTGCCCGCGGCCGACATTTCACCTCTCCCTGCTCCCTCCCACCTAAGGATGACCCCATTGGCAACCTAAACACTGCTTTCGAGGTGTCAGAGAAATACTTGGACATCCCTAGGATGCTGGATGCAGAAGGTGAGAGGAAGCGAGGACTCCACTTACTGACCAGAGGCATGGTACAGCCTTCACCTCTTTGCCCCTGCTCTTCCCTCCTCCTGGAATGCTCTCCCCCTCCACCTACCCTCTAGTAAAAATCCTTCCTGTCCCAGGCCCCCCCTCCAGGAGCCCTCTATCCTGCTCCCCTGCCCCTGTCCAACCAGTGGAAGCAGCATCTCCTGCCTTTTCCCTTATGGCACCACCCTCTGCCTCATATCTCAGTTATGTGGGTCACCTGGGAGCATGGGAGCTCCTTAGGGGCAGGTCCTGCCTCTTGTCCTTCTGCCCAAGCAAGGCTTTAGTCAACTGAGGCAGCAAACGTTTTCTGAGCACCTACTGTGTCTGGTGCCCTAGATGTGTGGGCATCAATGGATGAGAACTTGGGGAAAAGACAGACAGATGGACCCCTTCCCTGATTAGTGATGGGATGGTTAGAGACACCAGGCAGTGTGGGCTGGTGCTTCTCAGGGGCTGCAGCGTCTGCTCACTCACCCACTCCCTCGCGCTTTTCTCACCCCATAGAGAACATGTTCCTGGGCCCTGGGGTGATCAGAGAGGGCTTCAGGGAAGAGGCAGACGCTGGGTTTGGGGTAGCTGGCATCTCTGGCTGTGACTAGATGTCTCCACCCCTCCCGTCTCGAGGGAGCTCTCTGCCTGGTTAGGGGTGTGAGGCCATTCTCCAAGCCTGGCTTTGGCCAATAAATACCTCACTGCTGTCCCCTAGACATCGTGAACACCCCAAAGCCTGATGAGAAGGCCATCATGACCTACGTTTCCTGCTTCTACCATGCCTTTGCTGGGGCTGAGCAGGTAAGCCCCCACCCACCCCCGTTCCCTGCTGCTGCTGCTGCCTGGGCTGGGCGTGTGGACCGAGGGGCCCAACCGTGGTAGCATCCCAACATTTGGAGGTGCTGGGTCCCACATGGGTGGGAGTGCCACTGTCCCATCTGCCTATACTCAGTCTCTGGGGAACTTAGGAGCAGAGGCTTCTGGCCTGGAAGCTCCCTCCTCATCTAAAAAGATGTGCTGCCCTATTTGCATGGACCCAGGTTTTAAGGGCTTTACAGAGGAAGGCTGGGTTGGGGTGTCTGCAGCGGCTTATTCTAGTGCCCATCTTTTCCAACTCCCACAACAGGCAGAGACGGCCGCCAATAGGATCTGCAAGGTGCTGGCCGTGAACCAGGAGAATGAGAAGCTGATGCAGGAGTACGAGAAGCTTGCCAGTGAGGTGAGTCTGAGGCCAAAGAAGTCCCTCCCCTTCCTGTACCTGTGCTCTCCCAACCCTGGCCAGCCCAGGCCTGGGCCTGTGGAGCCTCCCTCACCTCAGAGTGGCCTTGGCCTGCTCCTGCCTCCTCCTGCAATCTTCACATCTCCTGCCCCTTCTGCCTATCCAAGCTCATGGTCATTCATGGATTCACTCATTCATTCATTCCTGAACTCATTCATTCATGCGCTCCCTCGTCCCTTTATCTGTTCACCCATATTTAGGCAATCTCCTGGCCCTTTGCTCTGTGCCAGCCTATATTGCTTCCTGACCAGGCTCAGACATTGACCATCTGACTCCTTCCCTGATTAGTGGGGACCCCCCATTCTGCTTGAGGCCTGGCCTTCTGGCCACAGCCTGGGTGTGGGTGGCGAGGGGTGGGCGGGGTGAGCAGGCCAGCTCAGAACTCTCTGCGCTGCACCTGCCTGGCCTTGGCAGCTGCTGGAATGGATCCGCCGCACCATACCATGGCTGGAGAACCGTGTGGGCGAGCCCAGCATGAGTGCCATGCAGCGCAAGCTGGAGGACTTTCGGGACTACCGGCGCCTGCACAAGCCGCCCCGAGTGCAGGAGAAGTGCCAGCTGGAGATCAATTTCAATACGCTGCAGACCAAGCTGCGGCTGAGCCACCGGCCCGCCTTCATGCCCTCCGAGGGCAAGCTCGTCTCGGTGAGCCAGGCCAGGGAGGGGGTGACCACCCCCCTCTGCCCACATCCTCCGGGTGACATGGGGCTCTGTGTCCCCACCTGTACAATGGGCGAACCATGATGGAAGGTGCCTCTGCCGGCCCCACAGGACATCGCCAACGCATGGCGTGGGCTGGAGCAAGTGGAGAAGGGCTATGAGGACTGGCTGCTCTCGGAGATCCGGCGCCTGCAGAGGCTCCAGCACCTGGCGGAGAAATTCCAACAGAAGGCCTCCTTGCATGAAGCCTGGACCCGGGGTAGGTACACCTCATGGGGCTTGAGTCTGTCCTGGGGTGGGTGGAGACTGGTATGATGGTGGTGGGGGTCCTGGCAAAATGCACAGGAGTAGGTGTTCTGCTGGGAAGGTGGGGACCTGCTTTCTAGAACCACCCTGACTTGCTATGCAGCCGTCACTGCTCCTCTCTGGGCCCCAGTTTCTTCATCTGTAAACTCCGGCCCCTGTCTCCTGGCTCTGGCCTTCTGTAGGTCAGCTCTGATTAATTGGTCATGTAGCATTTTATTTGTACCTGTGGCAGGTGAGTCCCCAACCTTAACAGCACTCATGTTGGACTCAGAGCATATTGATGGCAGAAAACTGCATGAGTCAGATATATCACTCTGTATGAAAACATTCATTCTGTATTCTATCAGGGATTTTAATCCTACAAATAAATGAGCCCTGCCTAAAAATAATGAACAAACGTTAATAATGGATTATGGGCATGAAGGATAACAATGGTTTGATATAACAAGAATTCCTTAAATATACAGCTATTTATGGGACTCTGAGGAGGTTTCTGGATCTTTAAGCCTGTTAGCGTCTCTGCAAAATGCAGAGGCATTCAATAAATAGTAGGGGCTGCGATTATTATTATGGTTTTATTTGTGTAATGTAATTCATTCTCAAAGCACTTTTACATTCATCATTCATTCATCCAACAAATATTCCTAGAAGGTCTCCCAAGTGCCAGGCACTGTGCCAGGCTCTGGGGAAACTGGTGAGCTAAGGAAACCAGGTCGGGGGCTCACTGGGCTCAGAGTCGTTGGGAGGTAGTTTGCGATCCAGTAAGACCCAAACTGTACCAGGGCCACCCTGAGACGTGCAGGATCAGGGACGCTGAAGCCATTTACAGGCCATGCCCAGAACAGGAGTTTCACTTAACTTTATCAGTCTGGCATCGCAGAACAGACCCTGAGGATAGGCTGAGCAGGTGTAATCACCTGCATTTCACAGATGAGGGAGGACTCCGCAAGGTCACCCAGCTCAGCTCGAACCCCAGCTCCCGCCGCGGCCGCCGGTGGGTGACCTGAGCCGGGCCTCTCTCCGAGTAGGGAAGGAGGATATGCTGAGCCAGCACGACTACCAGTCGGCCTCCCTGCAGGAGGTGCGGACGTTGCTGCGGCGCCACGAAGCCTTTGAGAGCGACCTGGCGGCGCACCAGGACCGCGTGGAGCACATCGCCGCGCTGGCCCAGGAGCTCAAGTAGGCGTGGCCCGCTGCTGGTCCCGCCCCCCGGGGGACAACTACCCTACCTGGCTTCTCCCCTCGCCCGCCCTGCTCCCCACTGCCCTCCGCAAACTTCGTTCTCCCCAGTTCTCCCTCCACATCTTTCCCCCTCACCACTTGCTCCGTCCCTCCTCCAGTAACCCTGTCCCCATCGCGGGGTCCACACTCTCCCCTACCCATGTTCGGGCTGCCCCACCCCCGTGACCTACCCCTAACCTGGCCACCCCCTTCAGCTTCAGGCCCTGGCCTGCTAGCTCAAAATCTCCCCATCAGCCTTGGCTTCCCCACCTCCTCCTGTAAACCCGCCCCTTCTCACACAATCCCACTCCCCCTCCCTATCGAAGCTCCCCAGAGGACTGGAGCTGAGGACCCGCAGGCTCCCCCTACCCAAGGAATGTACTGGAACCCCCACCTCCACCCCCCAGGAATGCCTTGCTTCACCCACACCTGCCCTGGCTGCCTTGCGCCTTCACCATCTGGGGCACAGCTTCCAGTCCCAGGAAGGCAGACAGGAGGAAATCTAGGCTGTGGTCTGACCCCCTTGTCATCCCCTTCCTCGCCCCCAGTGAGCTGGACTACCATGAGGCAGCCTCAGTGAATAGCCGCTGCCAGGCCATCTGTGACCAGTGGGACAACCTGGGCACACTGACCCAGAAGAGGAGGGACGCGCTGGAGGTGGGTTTGGGGGCCAGGGAGCTGGGGGCTGGAGACCAGAGGCTGGTGAGGGGCCCGTTGGGCAGGCTGCTGACTCGCCATCCCCGTGGCCCCTAGCGGATGGAGAAGCTCCTGGAGACCATCGACCAGCTGCAGCTGGAGTTTGCCCGGCGGGCAGCACCCTTCAACAACTGGCTGGATGGGGCCGTGGAGGACCTGCAAGATGTGTGGCTGGTGCACTCGGTGGAGGAGACCCAGGTGGATGTGGGAGTTCCAAGTGGGGAGGGGGGCTGGGGGGGGACAGGGAAGCGGGCCTAGAACCCCATCAGCCCTTTCTTTGGGTTCCTGGGGAATGGGGTTGGGAAACCGCAGTTCCCAAATGCTGGGCTGGCAAACAGGAGGCCTGCAGCAGACCCACTGGGTGGCCTGCAGCACACTGTTGCCCTTGCCGTTGCCCGTGGGAAGTGGAGGGTGCTGCTCATGGGTCCTGCCTGTCGCTCCCAGAGCCTGCTGACTGCACATGAGCAATTCAAGGCTACGTTGCCAGAGGCTGACCGAGAGCGAGGAGCCATCCTGGGAATCCAGGGTGAGATCCAGAAGATCTGCCAAACATACGGACTGCGGCCCAGCTCCACCAATCCCTACATCAGCCTCACACCACAGGACATCAACACCAAGTGGGACATGGTCAGTGGTGCCTGTGACCTCTCCTTGCTTCTCACCCACTCCTGTGCTTTCTAACCACCCCGGAACCTCACGTGTCCCAAGCTATGGAGACTCCAGTCCACCTTCGGATCTGGGGTCTGTCACAGCCTTTGTGGGGCACTGGATATGTCACCCTGCCTGTCATGGCCTCTGCTGCAAAATGGCCTTAACAGCAGCATTTTCCTGTCGGGCCCGATGTGAAGTGGAGTTAAGCCTGGGGTGTGGACATCTTTATAAAACCACTACAGTAAGTTACCGGCCCCATTTCACAGACGAGGAAACAAGCCTAGAGAGGTCGTGTGACTTGCCCAAGAGCTTGTCCACGTAAGCCCAGACCTCTTGGCTCAGAGTAGCCGGGGCTCTGCTACGGGTTGGAGCCCATGTCCCCTCAAAGCCATCTTCTGGCTCCCAGAGCTGCCCCAGGCATAAGCACCCTTCCTCCCAGGTCCGAAAGCTGGTGCCCAGCCGTGACCAGACACTGCAGGAAGAACTTGCCCGGCAGCAGCTCAACGAGAGGCTCCGGCGACAGTTTGCGGCTCAAGCCAATGCCATTGGGCCCTGGATCCAGGGGAAGGTGGAGGTACGGCTCGGATGGTGGGGCCCATCTGGGGGAGCGAGGCCAGGGCCAGGGCCACAGGGAGCTGGGAGCTCTCATCCTGCCTGGGCCCCCCGACAGGAGGTGGGCCGCCTAGCCACAGGGACGGCCGGCTCTCTGGAAGAACAGATGGCTGGGCTGCGGCAACAGGAGCAGAACATCATCAACTATAAGAGCAACATTGACCGGCTGGAGGGTGACCACCAGCTGCTGCAGGAGAGCCTGGTGTTCGACAACAAGCACACAGTCTACAGCATGGAGGTGAGAGGCACCTGCTTAGAAGGGGCGGGGAGGCGGCACTGGCTGGGGAAGCCCGGGGCAGCCATGGCTGGACCCGGCACGTCTGCCCCAGGAGGGGCCCCGGTTCAGCTTGGCCAGGTCCCCCAATGCGCCCACGGGCACACTGAGATCAGATGAGGGAAAGTGACCCATCCAGAGTCACGTAGCAGTCTGAAGCCAGGCCAGGACTGGCCACAACTGGGTGATCAACACTTAATACACAGTAAGTCATCAAACGTCAAGGCAGGAAGGGCTGCTGGCAGACACTAACGCCCAACAGGGTGGAAGACCTGCCCAGGGTCACACATGGACTGGGAGTGAGGCTAGAACGAGGGGCCAGGCACCGGCCGCCCACTGACTTGGCTTGCCCCCCGTTCTCCAGCACATCCGTGTAGGCTGGGAGCAGGTGCTCACCTCCATTGCCCGCACTATCAATGAGGTGGAGAACCAGGTACTGACCCGAGATGCCAAGGGCCTGAGCCAGGAGCAGCTCAACGAGTTCCGGGCATCCTTCAACCACTTTGACCGGGTCAGCAGGGGCCCAGCTCTGTGGGGTGGTGGACCTGGGGGCTGGTGGGGTTGGATGACCAAGTCTGATATCTACTCATGCGCCACAGAAGCGGAACGGGATGATGGAGCCTGACGACTTCCGGGCTTGCCTCATCTCCATGGGCTATGACCTGGTGAGTGCCCCCAACTGCACTGCAGGAGTCCCATCAGTGCCCCTCCCCTACATCGTGATCACCTACTGTATCCCTCCCACCTTCACATGCATTTCATTTCCCCCTCATCACGCCCACTGGGGCTAGGCAGAATGACCCCATTTCACGTAGGGGCTATCAAAGGCTCAGAGAGGTAAATTAACTTGCTCAATGGGTGCCTGGGTGGCTCAGTTGGTTAAGCGACTGCCTTCGGCTCAGGTCATGATCCTGGAGTCCCTGGATCGAGTCCCACATCGGGCTCCCTGCTCGGCAGGGAGTCTGCTTCTCCCTCTGACCCTCCTCCCTCTCATGCTCTCTGTCTCTCATTCTCTCTCTCTCAAATAAATAAATAAATAAAAATCTTTAAAAAAAAAAAATTAACTTGCTCAAGAACACAGCTAGGATTGGGACTTGGTTGTATGTGACTTGAAAGCCTGAGCTTGCAACATTTTTACCCAGAGAAACTGCACTACAGAGAGTTCCAGAGAAAAAGATCAGGGTCAAAGGGCAATAGGGGGCATCGCCAGGGGCAGGATGCAGGCTTCAGCTTAATAGAAAGGACTCCCCGTAAAGCCAGAGCTAAGGCTGAGGCAGTCTATGGAGGAAAGAGAGCACTTTGTAACCCGGGTTGTCAAGCCAAAGCTGGACAGTCCCTAGGAGGGGACATGAGGAGCCTTCTGGCTTTAGCACCCACGATGGGCACGGTGCCCGGCCTCTATCCCTGCAGGGAGAGGTGGAGTTTGCTCGCATTATGACCATGGTGGACCCCAACGCAGCCGGCGTCGTGACCTTCCAGGCCTTCATCGATTTCATGACCCGAGAGACAGCTGAGACCGACACAGCTGAGCAAGTTGTGGCCTCCTTCAAGATCCTGGCAGGAGATAAGGTGAGTCCCAGGTGGTGGAGGGGGCTGGCGGGCTGGGACAGGGAACAGGATCTGTGGGTCCTCAACAACCTTTTCTCCCCCAGAACTACATCACTCCCGAAGAGCTGCGGCGGGAACTCCCCGCTGAGCAGGCCGAGTACTGCATCCGTCGTATGACACCCTACAAGGGCTCCGGGGCTCCAGGTGGAGCCCTGGACTATGTGGCCTTCTCCAGTGCCCTCTACGGGGAGAGTGACCTCTGACCTCAATCCCTACGGTTCTCTACATGAGTCGGAGAGAGGGAGCTCCCTCTGGCTGATCCCATCCATCTCTTGGAGCAAGGGCCTCAGAGAATGGCCAGCCACGTCCTTCTGAATAAAGACCGATCCATGAGATTTTCTCCATCTCTTTTCAGTTCCTGAAGCAGAAGCTGGGTCCTCAGGCTCCTGGGCAGGACCAGCTGCCCAACCTCAACCCTCCAGGAGTCCCTACCACCCCCCTTTGCCATTAGGTACCGAGCACTCACACCACACTGGGGCCTAGGACACCTCTTTATTGCTGTTAGAAAAAGGAAGTTACAATAATTTCTCTAGATGTGGAAAGAAACACTGTCCCCAAATCCAGGGGGAACCAGAAAAGTTATAGCATCAGACAGAGGAAAGGCAGGGCAGGAAGCCAGAGCCTGCTGAGGACAAAGCTGGGTTTATGACCAGAATATCTTCTTCCAACCTGCTCC
>NC_138379.1:5252435-5323692 GCF_054177405.1 Leptonychotes weddellii | reverse complement strand
GAGGGGAGGGGAGGGGAGGGGTGGGCACCCTGCAGTCTCGCAGCAGTTCGGTAGGTCTGTGGACACACGGGCCGAGCTGCAGTCTTGGAATAATCCTCTTAGATCTTAGAGACGTTTAGGGAGGGGAAAGGATGCTGGCCTGGGAACGACAATAGTAACTAACAGTTGGCTTTAGAGGCTCCTCCGCTCGTCAGCAAAATGGCAGGTAGTATCCCCTGGACTGGCAGTGCCTCCGGCTGTTGTGGGGATCTAACACCAACACGCAAGCATTCGGTAACCACTGAAGCAAGGTGCCGGGTGTAGGACTGTGCTTCGGTTTATTCAAGCTTTCACAGCTGTGTGCCAGGGCCTAGCAAGAAGATAGATGAATAGATGCGTTAGGCATAGTGCTGCCGGCTTGGAGCTCGCACTCTAGTGGAGAGACAGATGAGAAAGAGAAACTGCCCTGCAAGGTGTTCCCAGCTGGGGAGGGAAGCAGGGAAGAGGAAGTTTAAGGGAATTGAGGAAATCCCAGAAGGGGATGGAGAGTTAGTTTAGGCTTAGAGAGTGCGGAGAACTAATAGTAAATGTCACCCGGTCCAAACCTGACTTGTTACAGCAGCAGAGGTCTATCTAAAAAGGTGAAGTGACTTTCCAGCTACGCAGAAATAAGTGCTGGAGCCAGACCAGAGCTGGCTTTGAGCTCCATCCCGGCTGAGCTCTGAGACGGGATGGCCTGAAGGATTCCAGCACGTGCTTATCTCTCCCTGCTATGCAGTTTAAGCTCTTTGGGGCACCGCCTGTGTCTCTTACAGGAGACAATCCCAGGTCCTTAATGCGGCGTCTAAAGCCCCTCGAGTGCCATCCAGTCGGTCCTGTGCTGTGCGCTTGAAATGTCAGCCTCCCTCTGTTTGTTAACTCCTCAGAAGTTCAAGCTCTTGCACACCTCGGAAAATTTCACACTGTTCTTCCCTCCGCCCGATACCCAGACACCTTTCATTTCGCAGTGTAGAGGACACTTCCCCAGGAAGCCCTCCCTGACCCACCCCCACTGCCCCTGGCTGGGCTACTGCCTCTGTACTCCTAGATGCCTAGCTCCTGAACTTCCTCTCACACTGGGCTGCAATTTCCTTTTCACTTGTGGCTGTCCTCCGGTAGGCCAGGAGCTGGTCAGGGCAGGGACCTTGTCGTCCTGTTCACTGCCGCTTCCTCGGCACCTAGCACGGCGCCCAACACACTTACTGCCTGCTTAATAGATGTTTGTTGAATGAATCAATGACTCCTTCGGCAAGCCCTGGAGTGGACATGATGTCACCCAACTGTTATTTAATGCACAGCTTCATTTTCTAGAAAGATAAATGGTGTGAAGCATCTCGGAAATGCCTGCCATCGTTAACCCAGGCCCCCTACCAGCGTCTGTGGCAGGTCACATACCCACGCTCACACACACTTCATCTCCTGAAAGGTCTGAAGCTGAATGAATTAAAACTAGGGATTACTGGGCGCCTGGGTGGCTCAGTTGGTTAAGCCACTGCCTTTGGCTCAGGTCATGATCCTGGAGGCCTGGGATCGAGTCCCGCATCGGGCTCCCTGCTCGGCAGGGAGTCTGCTTCTCCCTCTGACCCTCCCCCCTCTCATGCTCTCGCTCTGTCTCATTCTCTCTCTCAAATAAATAAATAAAATCTTAAAAAAAAAAAATAGGGATTACTGAGTCCCCAGCAGAGGCAGTGGACTTTTCTTAGATCCATGTTTCTGGAGATCCACATTGGCTTTTGCGGGAAAAAGTCATCTTTCTCAGAGTTTGTTCCTGAATGTTGGAACCACCTGAAGAGTGCATGGGGAAAAGCGTGGCTCGTTTTGTCACCAGAGTGAGGGGACAGAGCATAACGATAATTAATGGGGGGTGGGATATTGGGGAGTCTGCTTCTCCCTCTGCCTCTCCCATCCCCCCACTCCTCCCAAGGTGCACATGTTACCTTGGGCAATTCTCACAACTTACCTTCTAAGTAGGAAACTGAAACCGAGACAGGGAAACTGAGGGGACCCCATGAAAGAAAAAGCTTGGGCTTTTTTCTTTGCTCCTTTTTCTGCACCCCTGACTTACACAGGCCTTATGTATGTCCTCTGGGTGAAGGTCAAGGAGTCAGTGATTTCTTTTCTTTTTCTTTTTTTATTTCTTTTTAAACATTTTCTTCTTTTTTAAAATTTATTTTTTAATTTATTTGAGACACAGAGATACAGAGAGCAGAGAGCATGAACAGGGGGAGAGGCAAAGGCAGAGGGAGAAGCAGGCTCCCTGCTGAGCCAGGAGCCAGATGTGGGGCTCCATCCCAGGACTCTGGGATCATGACCTGAGCCGAAGGCAGACGCTTAACTGACTGAGCCACCCAGGCGCCCCTCTTTTTTTTTTTTAAGATTTTATTTATTTTATTTTATTTTATTTTTTTAAGATTTTATTTATTTATTAGAGAGAGAGAGAGAGAGCACATGAGAGGGGGAGGGCCAGAGGGAGAAGCAGACTCCCTGCTGAGCAGGGAGCCCGATGCGGGACTCGATCCTGGGACTCCAGGATCATGACCTGAGCCGAAGGCAGTCGCTTAACCAAATGAGCCACCCAGGCGCCCCAAGATTTTATTTATTTTTGTGAGAGAGAGAGTGTGCGCAAGTGGGGGTGGGAGGAGTGGGGGGTGGGAGAGGCAGAGGGAGAAGCAGACTCCCCACTGAGCAGGGAGCCTGATGCAGGACTCGATCCCAGGACCCTGAGATCATGACCTGAGCCGAAGGCAGACGCTTAACTGACTGAGCCACCCAGGTGCCCAAGGAGTCAATAATTTCTTTGGAGTCTTCTAGCACAACAGATAACATCTAAGGAGTGACTGGGCGGGGTCATAAACTTCTCCAAGACCCCTGACTCCAAATACCTTGACGCCAAGACCCCTGGCTCCAGGTACAAGTGACTTACGGAGGACACAAGACCGCCATCTTCAATAAAAACTCCAGACCCCCAAAGACTCACTCTTCTTCCTTTCCGAGGCTCGTGGACATTCCACCTGTTTCTGCTCTCTCTGTATCTTCAATGAACTCTGCTTTCACCTCCAGCCGGCTTGCGTTTGATTTCCATCCTGTGTGAAGCCAGGGACCCTCTTGGCTGGTCCTGCGGGACCCCCTCTGGGTCATTGGACGTGGCCTATCTGCATCAAAACCAGGGGCATGCCAACATTCAGAAGCTGAGTAGGAAAGAGGGAGGTAGCAGCGGAGACTGGGAGGAAGTGGACATTGAGTCGGGAGGAAGACTGAGAAGGTCGTGTCCACAAACTGGGAGAGGGTGTATTTCAAGGAAGAGGAAGTGGCTGGCTGTGTCAAATGCCACTGAGAAGGCGAGTAAGATGAGAGAGACGTGACTTTTGGATTGGGTGACATGTAGGTCACTAGAGACCTCACTAAGAATGGTGGGTTGAGGGGAGAATTTGAGAAATGTGGACAACGGCTAGAGACAAGGATGTCAAGAAGTTTTGCCATGTAGGAGAGTAGAGAAATGAGGTGATAATTAGCCAAGTAAGAGGCACTGGAAGAGGGCACCTGGGTGGCTCAGTCGGTTAAGCGACTGCCTTCGGCTCAGGTCGTGATCCCAGGGTCCTGGGACTGAGTCCCACATCAGGCTCCCTGCTCGGTGGGAAGCCTGCTTCTCCCTCTCCCACTACCCCTGCTTGTGTTCCCTCTCTCGCTGTGTCTCTCTCTGTCAAATAAATAAATAAAATCTTAAAAAAAAAAAAGAGGCACTGGAAGAGTATTTTTTAAGATGGCAGATTCTATGGTTACACGGCTGCCTTTGGTTCATGTCATGATCCCAGAGTTCTGGGATCAAGTCCTGCATTGGGTTCCCTGCTCAGCAGGGAGCCTGCTTCTCCCTCTGTCTGCCGCCACCCCCCCTGCTGTGCTCTCTCTGACAAATAAATAAAATCTTAAAAAAAAAAAAGATGGCAGGCCCTAGAGCATGCTTACGGGTTGGTGTTAGTGACCAAATGTTAAGGGAGATACTGATGATTCAGGAGAAAGGGGATAGAATTGCAGGAGCAAAGAGATTGGAAGGTGAGGGGTGGTGTATTAGTTATCTGTTACTGTGTGAAACATTACAGAATGAATCACAAGCCTGCTTCACAAGGCTGCAGTGTCCTAGGAGACTGGCCTGGGGAAGGATCTGCTTGGAAGCTCAGTGGTTATTGGCAGCATTCAGGTCCTTGAGGGCTGCCGGACCGAGGCCTCAGTCATTTGCTGTCTGATTGGCAATCAGTTGTCCTCAGTTTTTTGCCCCGCGAGCCTTCCCAACATGGACTTGCTTCCTCAAAGCTAATGTGGTTTTGGAATATAGGTGAGGTTCAGTGGGGTGAGGTCCGGAGCCAACGACCAAGAAAGAATTCTTGAGACGTCTTTGGTGCAAAATGGTGGTTTATTAAAGCACGGGGACAGGACCCGAGGGACAGAAAGAACTGCTGCACCTCGGTCTTGAGGAGTGGTGATTATATACTCGGAGTTCGGAGGTAAGGAAAAGGGAGGTTTCAAAAGAACTTTCACATGCTAAAGAGGACTAACCTACAAAATACCTACAAGACACCAGAGGCCTTGCCGTTTTGTCAAGTGAAGGTTGTTTTCCCCTCTAGCAAGGTATTAACAATAAGATAGTTGGGAGATTCCTGGAAGAACATGACGCAGGTCCCACCCAGGAGTGGGGGGGGGGAGGTCGCAGGGTGTCAGCTCGTGCTTTGTCTTCAGCTAGCCTTCTGCTCCCTCATCAAAGCCAGTAAGGGGAAGTGAGGATGTTACAATCTTGTAATGATTGTAAATAATCACGTACACGTTATCATGTGTCTATCACCTCTGCCCTGCCGTGGTGTACTCTTACCGGTTTTAGAAGCAAGCCACAGGGCGCCTGGGTGGCTCAGTCGGTTAAGTGACTGCCTTCGGCTCAGGTCATGATCCTGGAGTCCCGGGATCGAGTCCCGCATCGGGCTCCCTGCTCGGCGAGGAGCCTGCTTCTCCCTCTGACCCTCCCCCCTCTCATGTACTCTCTCTCATTCTTGCTCTCTCAAATAAATACATAAAATCTTAAAAAAAAAAAAAAAGAAGCAAGCCACAGATCCCTCTCACACCCAAGGGGATGGGGGAATGTGGTGTCTCTCCCTATTGGATAGGGAGGAGGCTGGGGTGTGGGCGGTGAACCCGAGGCAGGACAAAGGAGATAGAAGTGTATGAATACAGCAAGGGAGCGGAGGATGGGACAGCGAAGCAGAAACTGCAACGAAGCCGTGGGTGGGGGTCGTATTTAAAGGAGGAAGGTGAGGGATTATAGGGGCTTCTCCCTTTTTTGGTAACCGTGCCCGGCTGTAAGTAGACCATTGGTCAGTTAGGGCCTATGGAGGTGGGTGTATTCAGCTCAGTGGTGGTTGCCGTGGGCCCTTTCTGTATTCCTTTGCTCAAGCCTGTTGCCTAAAAGCGGCCTCTACAGGGCAGACTACACAAAGATGTGAATCCTAGGAGGCTGGGATCATGGGGATCACCTTAGTGCCTGCCTGCCACAGCCGTTCCCCAGAAGAGTGCCCGGCACACCAAAATATTAACAGTAAAAATAATGGCTAACATTAAGTGAGCACTAACTATGTGCTAGGCCCTCAGTGTCCTCACTGTGTACTTGCACTAGCCATGTAACCCCACAACCGCCCCCTTGAGACAGGAAACACAGGCAACAAGAGAATCAGTAACTTCCCTAAGTTGCAGAAATGGTAAATAAGGGAAGCAGGGTTTGAATCCAGTTCTAATACCAATAAAGATTCTGCTTCTCAAACTGGCCTCTGCAGACCCTGAGGGCTATTGAAAGCCAGAGCATAAAGGGAGCATTGTTCCTCCAAGCAAGCTAAATGGACTAAGGGCTGGGTCACCTGGGAGCAACGGGGTGGGGAAAGGGTGGGAGAGGAATTGACAATGCAAGGTCCCAGGTTCGGCTTCAGGAAGTCTAGGTAAGGAATCTGGAATATGTGATGAATCTTAGGAGCACTCGTGTTTGAAAAAGTGCGCCTTCATACATGACTTTCTACACTGGGATGAAGTTCATTTTATTTAATTTTTTTATCTTATTTTTATGTATTTACTTTTAAGATTTTACTTATTTATTTGAGAGAGGGACAGAAAGAGAGCACAAGCAGGGGAGAGGGGCAGAGGGAGAGGGAGAAGCAGGCTCCCTGCTGAGCAGGACCCTGGGATCATGACCTGAGCCAAAGGCAGATGCTTAACCAACTGAGCCACCCAGGCACCCCCTTTTTTTTCATTTTTTAAAAATGTATGTTCTATTAGGGTATGCCCCCAAAATATTTAAGATGGTGTGTAAAATTTGCAGCACGTCTTTTAAGACCTGAGTTTTCAATGAGATGGTAGCTGCTTGCAGCTCATTCTTAAGTCCCAGACTAAGGGGTTTATTTCACTCTCTTCTGCCCCTAGGGTCTGAGAAGGTCTGCACCATTTACACTGAGGCAAATGCTGCCCAGAAATGAAAATATCCAGGAGATGAAGCAATACCCAAGTCATGGCCAGATGGGACAGACCTTCCTAGGACAGGGGAGCAAACAGCGGGGTTTCCTTCCGCAAATGCTGACCTGGTTTATGAGAACGATGATTAACAACTGTATGGTCTGAGCACATTCCAGACCCCTCTGAGCCTTGGTTCCCACCATAACAGAAATCTTCTGGGACTGGGAAATAAATGGAAGACAGTGACAAAGGATTAGAAAAGATGGTAAAATCCCAGGCTTTAGAGTCAGATCGACTGACCTGGGTTCTAATTCTAGTTCTGCCACTTCAGATTGGCTCCATGACTTTGAGTAAGTTACTTCACCTCTCTGAGTCTTTTTTTGTAGAAATAGGAAGATAGAACTGTACCTCATTTACGATGAGGGAGCAGAAGGCAAGCTGAGCGCAAAGCACAAGCTGACATCCCGCAATCTCGCCCTCCCAGGTGGGATATGTTTGACGTTTCTTAGGCACTCCTGGCTGCCCTAAAGCTAAGGGAAGGAAAAACAAATGATTAACTCATAGAGCTCACAGTCCCGCAAGATCTGTGTCTCCCTGAGTTTACAAATGTCTTCGTGATTTACAAGAAAAAAGCATTCTTATCAATAACCTAACTTCCAGAAGGAAACTCCCACTGTCTTTAATGTTAATGCTTTGCTAGAGAGAGCAACAAACTTAACTTGATCATGGCAAGGCCTCCCATATTTTGTAGGTCCTCTTTAGCATACAAAATTTTGTTTGAAAACCTCCCTTTTTCCTTAGCCCCAATTCCCAAGTATATAATCAGTCACGCCTCATAATCCCGATGAAGCAGCTCCTTCTGCTCCCGGGTCCTGTCCCCGTGCTTTAATAAAACCACCATTTTGCACCCAGGACATCTCAAGAATTCTTTCTTGGCTGTCAACTCTGGACCTCACCCCACCAAACCTCACCTATGTTCCAAACCTATATCATTTATCACATCAGTTCTAACCTTCTAGCAAAAACAAAACAAAACCAAAAACCACTTGCAGAGAGAATCCTAAAGGGAAGGATGAGAAGTAAGAGTGTTGAAGCCCAGGTCTTTGGGAGGGCCCCTGAAAGAGGGAAAGATCAACAGAGCTAAGTGTAGACATTTGGGTTTTTAACCTACCAGAAGTCTCAAAGGGACATCTGCTGTCCCTGGAAATTTGGAATTGGAAATTTGTAGGGGTATTTTTGGTTATCACATTGATGGGGCTCTTTTGGTCCTTAGCAGATAGGGACCAGAGATTCCTAACGTCCTTCAATGTTTGGGATGGATCCACATTACCAAGAATTGTTCCATGTCCTACACAACTTCCTAATGTACCACCGGTCATTTAAGTAAGTGGGAAAAACCTGTTTCTAATTATCTGCACCAAGTACCTTAACGCCTGTTATATGTGCTTTAGTATACACTGAATTATTCAAAAATGCTACTGAAGGGTAAATCAAGAGAATTTTCCTCGTATGAGTCCAGATCTTTACCAAGGGCATTCACCATTTCAGGAGACTGTGTCTCCGGAGCTACTCAGTTCACAACGATTGATTCAGTTATATCTTCTCTTGTGATCCTGATTGGGCATGTACATGTGGAAATGCAGATTTCTTTTTTTTTTTTTTTTGATAGATAGCGAGAGCAGGAACACAAGCAGGGGGAGTGGGAGAGGGAGAAGCAGGCTTCCCACAGAGCAGGGAGCCCGATGTGGGGCTCGATTCCAGGACCCTGGGACCATGACCTGAGCCGAAGGCAGACGCTTAACGACTGAGCCACCCAGGCGCCCCGAAATGCAGATTTCTATAGCACAAATTATTTCCATTTTATTTTTCCTTGACTTTTAAAATTATGTGGGTAGGTAGGATAATATCTATAAATTTCATTTCGTTCATTTAACAAACACAGGCCAGTGCATGTTATGCACGAGGCACTATCTAGATGCTGGGGGTGTAGACAGGGCGCCGCAAAATATCTGTTGTTAAATGGCCTGTTGGATCTGACTCAGTTGAGATCCACTGGTAGGCTAAGCTGACTACTACGTGACTTGAGACACATCTTTTCACCTCTCTGAGCCTCAGCGTCCTTGTAGACTGAATGAGATCAGGCAGCCTCTCATACGCGCTCCTTGAATGGTAGCTTCAAATTCATTTACCATGTAAATCCATTTCTGTATGGCACTCTTATACTAAAACTCTTGTATCTTTCTTAAATAATTCCTCAAACTCCATTGCCTAGCTATGTCTGTATTTTGAGGCTCCTCCTCTCCCTCCCGGCTCTAAGTTGTCCAGAATCCTCACTGATTCATTCAGTCCGAAATAGCGAGTGATGGGGGCTGGGTGTGTGAGGCTCTGGCTGTGGGCAGACCTCCTCCCGCACCTCTCAGGGGTCTGGAGTCTCGGACTACCGTTGTGACTCATCACCGCCACACGGTGGCGCTCTTAAGGTTCGGTCCTGGACATTGCGAGTGCCGAGATCCCTACAAGAAGTTACGGGACACTATCCCTGTGCCCGCTCACCTCCTACGCAGCCACTGTCTTCCAAAGTACAATCCCTGAGCCAGGGGGGCAGGGCCAGAGGGGAGTCTGGCATCACCGGATGAAAATTAGCCCGAATTCACATCCCGTACACGCCTCTAAAAATTAAAGCAGTGTTCTGGCTTCTGAGCTTCACACTAAGCTTCTTGACGTCCACTCTTGGATCTCAAACTTGGCCCAAACTGCATATCGTTTTAATCCGCGCCACACTTCCAGAATCCTCCATCTTAGCATAGGGCATCACTATTCCCCCAGTGGTTCAGTCCACAGGTGGGAAGTGTCCTTGATTCTTCCCTTCCATGTCCCACATCTAACCCATTTTCAAGTGCTCTGGATTCACCTCCCAATTTATCCACTTATCTCCATTCCCATGGCGGCCCCTCATGATCAAGCCACCATCATCGCTTGCCTGATTGGATCCACTCCTTCCCCCAGTAATTTACTCTCCATGTGGCAGCCAGAGGGACCTCCTTAAACATAAATGGGACCGAGTGTGGGCTATGATGTGCAGACCAGATCCCCCTTTGTGAATGAACTTGGTGTCCAGCTACTGGGAGTGCTTCCCTCCCTGTCAGCTCCTCAGGGATTGTCGTGCTCCCCGTCCCCAAGCAGCTGCCACCTAATGACAAATCTGAAGGGTCACCCTAGCTTCAGAACCCCCTGCAGGGTCAGGAACAGTATCCACTGAGACTGCATAGCAGCTCAACCTCTCTCTCTGCCCAGTCTTGCCTTTTTTTCCCTCTCTTTCCTTGGTGTTGATCCTGAGAGCACCCACTAACAGACATCTTGCCTGCCAATATCCATCTCAGAATCTGCTCCCCGGGGAGCCCAGCCTAAGTGACATCCTGCACTTAGAATGAAATCCAAGCTCCATCCCATGACCTGTTAGGCTGGGCATGATCTGGTCCCTCACTCCTGTCTGAACTCATCTCATGCCTCTCTTGCCACCCCTCACTATGCCCCTGCCACAAGTCGCCCCTTCCCTGTCCACAAGCTAAGTGCTTCCCCGTTTGCACTGTCTGTTCCTTCTACCTGGAGAGACTTCTGCCCTGTAGACATCACATTCCTTCCCAACTGTCCAGTCTCCACCTAAACACTATTTCTTCAGAGTAGGACCACCACATCTAAAGGAGCCCCCCTCCCTCTATCTCAGAAACTTTTACTGAATCCAAAGTTTTCTAAAAAGTAAAAATTGCTTTCTATTTAACTGAATGCCTACAGAATAAAGTCATTTTGTGAACCATATTGCTGAACTTGATATTCATAAATATTTCAGTATAACCAAGAAGGATTTTTGAGTTATAATCTCTCAACCCAAGACCATCTGGAGTATACAGGATGACTGCTTAAAAACACCACAGCAAATCATAGTTTAAACAAGTGACATGAAGTCAGATAATTTCAAAAGCAAAACTATAACATTCCTTTCAAAACATTTTGCAGCAAAATATTATTTAATTTGGGACGTGGGCGCATTTGAGCAGATGTGACAAGGTATGAGGTGAGGAACTAAGACCAACAAGGGTCAAAAAATGATGCTGCCTTGACCCTTAGTGGGTTTGCTCTGGTATTTGCTGAATGACCAGATGGCTGGCTGGCTGGCTGGCTGGCTGGCGATTCTGGGCCCCAGGTCTTGAGCCCCAACTCTTTTCCTGGAGGTGAATTTATCTCAGGGGCCGTCTCTCAGCCTTGAGTGAGCAGCTATGGTCCACTTCCAGGTCTCCCTGGCTGAATCATCAGGCTAAGGGTCAGGGTACCGACCTTTCCCGCCTCCACCCCCAAGTGCTCCAGATCTTCGTGCATAAATTGATTCATATCCTCCCTACTTTGTGGCCAAAATCCCAGGCTACAGCAGCTTTGGAGAGCCTCAAAAGATTCCTGCTACACCCTAATCCCAGAATGACCTTAACTCACTGTTGCACAACTAAGAAGAGTCACCAATCACAGCAATAATAACAACGCAGAGCTAGTGCTTACTCTGTGAGGTGAGCTACACCCTTCGCAGAAATTATCTTTTAATTTAAAAAGGTCATCTGCAGGTGATCTGAGGCCTTCAGACCTCGGAGAGGCTGACATCTTAAGACTTCCTCAACGGAAACCACTTAAATCTCTGCTTTAAGCAAGTTGTTATTTTGGAGGGTTTGGTCAAATGAAGTATAGCAATTTAAAATCTGAAACTAGGGCGCCTGCCTTCAGCTCAGGTCACGATCCTAGGGTCTTGGGATGGAGCCCTCCATCGGGCTCCCTGCTCAGCGGGGAGTCTGCTTCTCCCTCTCCCCAACCCCACCCCCCACCCCCACTCATGTTCTCTCTCTTTCTCTCAAATAAATAAAATCTTAAAAAAAAAAAAGAGTTAAAAAAAATCTGAAACTAGACCCAAGTCTAGGCCAGTACCACCATTTGTGGGGTGGGGGTTGGGGGAGCGAGTGCAGGAGTCTGTTTGCAAGCGCTGCAAGAAACCAACTTGTCCGAGGAAAACCAGCATCGGACAGTATGGTGGGACTGGTCGTAGGCCAAGCCGTCCACAGGTGGTGTGGGGTTAGCTAGCGTAGAGACTCTCCTGGGGTCGGGGGGAATACAGACCCGTGCGAAATGACAGTCACTTGGCTTCCATCTGCTGGGGAGAAGCACAGAGCACACCCATCCCCAAGTCCTGGTCCAGAGCCTTGGGGGCCGGGGTCCCTTTCATGCCCACAGTGTAGCTCAGTGCCAGCCTCCTCCCCCCTCCCTGGGAAGCCCTCTGGCCATGCTCCTCCCTGCCCCTGTCCTCAGGCTGGCTCCAGACTCCAGGCAGCAGCCTCCTTCCCCCAGGGCCAAATCCTGGTCCTCAGCGGGTATCTTTCTATAAACAGATTTCCCAGTAACACCTGAGCCAGTCCTGGGCTTCAGGAAGAGCTCCTCTGTCACCAGAGCCTAGCTCTTCTGAGCTCGTGGCCTCTGAGACTGAGAGATTAAGTTGTCTAAGGGCTGCAGCAAAGCTCCCCGAGAGCCTGTGTTCTTGCCCTGAATCGTGCTATGAACCCTGGAACCCAACCATGGTACCTCTCGTCCTCATCTCTAAAACAGGGGCTGATGTTGGTGTGACGCAGGTTAGAAAGAGTTCATGCCTGAAACACTGTCAGGACAGGGCCTGGTGTGTAGTGAACCCTTCAAAACGTTAGTTGTTGTTTTATGAATCTGTCACACTTTTGTGAGTAGCTTTTTTTGACTCGTTTATAGAGACTGAGCAGGTCAGAGTTGGAGCGGACCTTGGAGATGGTCCCACAGCCACCGTTTCAGCTGACAGATATAAACCAAGAGAAGTGATCTGCCCAAGTTCCTAAATGGCAGAAATAAGGTTGGTTCAGGTCACTGCCTTCAAGGCAGCATGGCTCTGCGAAAAGAATATGAGCTCTGAGATTTAGGGGATCCTCGTGAGCATTAAATGAGAGGATTGTGGGAAACTCCCTACCTGACACAGTGACTTGTCCAGCACATTGCTGATGCTCGGTAAGGTTGGTTTTTCTTCTTCCCTCGCACACCAGTGCTCTAGTCTCTTCCCTGAGTTCAGAGGTAAGAGCTGACACAAATTAGGAGACTGGAGGAGAGTCTTGGGGGAGGGGGGGAACGCAGTCGGTAGTGGGGACCTCTAGACAGTCAATGGGTACGGGGCCCTGGTAGAGGGAAGGGGGCACCAATGTCAAAAGGGATCTTCTGTTGTCTCATTTTCCCCTCCCCATGTAGTAACAGAAGGACACTGGGTCTGGAGTTGCCCAATCTCTACCACTTATTTATTTATTTTTTAATGTGACAGCTTTATTGAGACATAATTCACATACCAGATGAATCACCCATTTAAAGTATATAACTCAATGGTTTTTAGTATATTCTGAGTTGTGCCACCATCACCACAATAATTTCAGAATATTTCCATCATTCCAGAATTAGCCCCATACCCATTAGCAGTCATTCCGCACTTCCCCCAGTCTTCCCCCAGCCCTCGGCAACTACTAATCCACTTTTTCCCTCTATGAATTTGCTTATTCTGGATATTTCATATAAATGGAATTATATAGGATGTGTCCCTTTGTGCCCGGCTCCTTTCACTGGACATCATGTCTTCAAAGTTCATCCATGATATAATGTCAGTGCGTGGTGACTTCTCATTGCTGAATAGCATTTGATTGTACGGAAACACCCCATTATAATAATATATATTTTTTTATTTAAATTCAATTAATTAACAGATAATGTGTTATTGGTTTCAGAGGTAGAGTTCAGTGATTCATCAGTTGCATATAACACCCAGGGCTCATCACATCACGTGCCCTCCTTAATGTCCATCACCCCGTTACCCCATCCCCTCACCGCCCTCCCCTCCAGCAACCCTCAGTTTGTTTCCTATGATTAAGAGTCTCTTATGGTTCGTCTCCCTCTCTGATTTCGTCTTCTTTTATTTTTTCCTCTCTTCCCCTTCTCTGATGGACTTATTTTGCTTAGCATAATACCCTCTAGTTTCATCCACATCAATGTAAATGGTAAGTTTTCATTTATCTGATGGCTGAGTAATATCCCATTGTGTATATATCCACCACGTTTTCTTTATCCAGTCATCTGTCGATGGACATCTGGGCTCTTTCCACAGTTTTGCTATTGTGGACATTGCTGCTATAAACTTTGGGGTGCAGGTGCCCCTTCAGATCACTACATTGAGATGCCCCATTATAGATAATGCTGCCATGAACATTCATGTGCAAATTTTTGTGCGAGCATCTGTTTTCATTCCCCTTGGGTGTATCCCTACCAGTTGGAATTGCCGGGTCACGCGGTAACTCCGTGTTTAACACTTTGTGGAACTGCCAGACCATTTTCCACAGTGGCTGCCGTGTTTCACATTCCCACCAGCAGGGTACGCAGGTTCCAGTTTTTCCACATCTTTGTCAACACTTGTTGTCGTCCCTTTATTATTGTAGCCATCCTCATGTTTGTGAAATGGTTTCTCATCGTAATTTTGATTTGCATTTCTCAAATGAATAATGATATTGAGCATCGTTTCTTTGGAGAAATGTTCTCAAATACTTTGCCTATTTAAAAATTGGGTTGTTGGGCACCTGGGTGGCTCAGTCGGTTAAGCGTCTGCCTTCAGCTCAGGTCATAATCCCAGGGTCCTGGGATTGAGTCCCACGACAGGGTCCCTGCTCAGCAGGGAGCCTGCCTCTTCCTCTCCCTCTCCCTCTGCCACTCCCCTTGCTTGTGCTCTCTCTGTCAAATAAATAAATAAAATCTTTTTTTTTTTAAGATTTTTTATTTATTTATCTGAGAGAGAGAATGGGAGACAGAGAGCATGAGAGGGGGAGGATCAGAGGGAGAAGCAGACTCCCCGCTGAGCAGGGAGTCCGATGCGGGACTCGATCCCGGGACTCCAGGATCATGACCTGAGCCGAAGGCAGTTGCTTAACCAACTGAGCCACCCAGGCGCCCCAATAAATAAAATCTTTTAAAAAAATTAAAATTGGGTTGTCTTTTTATTATCGAGTTGTAAGAGATTTTTAAAAAAATATATTCTAGATACAATTCCCTTAGCAGGTATGTAATTTGCAAATATTTCCTCTTATTCTGTGAGTTGTCTTTCATTCATCACCCCATCTAACCCTAATTACCTCCCAAAGGCCCCACCTCCAAATACCAGCACATTGGGGGTTAGAGCTTCAATATATGAGTTTGTAGGGGACGCAAACATTTAGTCATAGCAATGCCTGATTCAGTGGTATTAGGTATTAGGTGAACTTCGTATTAAGCTTTTTAAAAAAGTATAGCCTTGGGCGCCTGGGTGGCTCAGTTGGTTAAGTGACTGCTTCGGCTCAGGTCATGATCCTGGAGTCCCTGGATGGAGTCCCGCATCGAGTCCAGCATCGAGTCCCGCATCGAGTCCCGCATCGGGCTCCCTGCTCGGCAGGGAGTCTGCTTCTCCCTCTGACCCTCCCCCCTCTCATGTGCTTGCTCTCTCTCATTCTCTCTCTCTCAAATAAATAAAATCTTTAAAAAAAAAAAGTATAGCCTTGGTAAAATTTTATTTTATTTTTTATTTTTTTAAAGATTTTATTTATTTATTTGACAGAGAGAGACACAGCGAGAGAGGGAACACAAGCAGGGGGAGTGGGAGAGGGAGAAGCAGGCTTCCCACGGAGCGGGGAGCCCGATGCGGGGCTCGATCCCAGGACCCTGGGATCATGACCTGAGCTGAAGGCAGACGTTTAACAACTGAACCACCCAGGCGCCCCTAGCCTTGGTAAAATTTTAAACCAATCATTTCTACATATATTTTAGGTCCCAGATTGATACTTTCACTCTAAAAATAGCCTAGAAAATTACAGATTTGAGATATGAGAGGAGCTACACAAGGCATATGAGGATAAGCATGCTGTTCAAAGAAGATTCCTATCTTTAGCAGAGTTTCTGTCAGAGTCTATGAAAAAACACATGCCCCTGGATCTCCACTTGGATGCCTGGCAAGCACCTCAAACTTAACCTTTTCAGGGCTGAACTCAACATCTTCCCTTACCCCCATCCCACTCCACTCCCACCAAACCCTTCCTCTCCCCATCTCAAGAAGGGCTTCACCAGAGCCCAAGCCAGACACACCCAGGAGGTGCACTTGACTCTGCCCTCATCCCCACACCCAGTCATCACCAGATGCTGCTAAATTTGCTTCTGAAACACTCCACTCCTGCTCATCATCCCAATGCAGTGGCTCTGCTCCCTCGTCTGCCTACCTCCAGCCTGGCAGCCTGCTAACCATCGCCCATGGCGCAGCCAAATGTCACCTCTCTGACTAAAGCCTGTTAAAACCCCATTATTTCTCCGACCTAATTCCCAAACATTCTCCACCTGGTTCACGCCATTCCAGCAACACCAGCCTCCTTAGACCCACCAGGCACACACCTACCTCAGGGCTTTTGTACTTACACGAGTTCCCCCCCTAGAATGTTCTTTCCCCAGATATCACAGGGCTCCTCCCACTCCTTCCAGTCTTTGCTCAAATACTCCCTCCTCTGATCCCCTATTTTAAATTGCTACCCTCTGAACTTTCTATTGCCCTTTTTGCTTTTATTCCCTCATAACATTTGTCATCATAACACATACGATTTGTTTTACCTGTACGACTGCTGTGTCTCACCCACCAGAACATGGGAGAGCCCTGTCTGCATTTTTTTAAGATTTTATTTATTTATTTATTTATTTATTTATTTATTTGAGAGAGAGAAAGAGCAGGGGGAGGGGCAGAGGGAGAGAGAGAAAATTCCAAGCAGACTCTGCACTGAGCATGGAGCCTGACGTGGGGCTCAGTCTCAGGACCCTGAGATCATGACCTGAGCCAAAACCAAGAGCTGGATGCTCAACCGACTGAGACACCCAGGTGCCCCATCCCTGTCTGTATTTTTTTAAAAGATTTTATTGGGGTACCCGGTGGCTCAGTTGGTTGAGCATCTGTTTTCGGCTCAGGTCACAATCTCAGGGTCCTGGGATTGAGCCCTGCATCGGGCTCCCTGCTCGACGGGGAGCCTGCTTTTCCTTTTCCCTCTGCCATTCGCCCACCCCCCTTTTGTGCTCTCTGGCTCTTTCTATCTCTCTGTCAAATAAATAAACAAATCTTTAAAATTTTATTTATTTATTTGAGAGAGAGAGAGAGCACAAGTGGGGGATGGGGGGAGAGATAGAAGGAGAAGCCAACTCCTGGCTGGAGAGGGAGCCCCATGTGGGGCTCGATCCCATCACCCCCAGCTCTGTTGAATGTCCTTTTTGTGGGGTCCCACTGTGCCCTTTACTTGCTACATTATTGAAATTATCTTCCCCACTAAACTTTAAACTCCTCAGCAACAGGGAGTGGGTCTCTCTGGTTTCTTCCAGTTTCCCACCTCCCTCCCCCAGGCAGAGCATCTGGCCCTCGGGAGAGGCTCAGGCAAAGGGCTCTAGACCTGAAAGAATCATGCTGAGGGCCTCAGAGTCATTTCTGGGAATCAGGTTGACTGAGAGCCAGATTTCCTCAGGGTACAGGCAAAAATGAAAGTCAGAAATTTGATCATACACAGAATCATCCTATGGCCTTCAACTGGGCAGACTTGTTTTCTAGATTTTATGATAAGAAACAGTATAGTGGTTAAAAGCATGTATTTGGGAGTCAGACCCCTGGGTCTGAATTTAGACCATGTCCCTAGTTGTGTGACCTTGGGCAAGTCATATAACCACTCTATGCCTCAGTTTCCTCATCTGGACTTTGAAATAATAGTAGTACCTACCTCATTGCATTGCCATGAGGACTAAATGAATTACTGTGTGTAAAATGTTTAGAACTAAGTCTGGTGCTTAATAATCACTATATAAGTGTTAGCTAATATGATTTAAATTGCCTTTTTTTTTCTTTTTTAAAGATTCATTTATCCATTTTGGAGAGAAAGAGAGCGAGCACAGCAGGGAGGGTCAGAGGGAGAGGGAGAGAATCCTAAGCTGACTCCAAGCTGATCTCAGAGCCCGACTCAGGACTTGATCCCACGACCCTGAGATCATGACTCGAGCCGAAATCAAGAGTTGGATGCTCAACCGACTGAGCCACCCAGGTGCCCCTCTTTTTCCTTTTTTTAAGTAGGCTCCACACACAGAGTGGAGCCCATTAAATTGCCTTTTAAAATAAGCTTAAAAAGTAAGTCAACATGAAGAAAAAGGGTAAATGATAGGACAAGGAAAAGATGGACCAACGCAGAAACCTCAGGGCCAAGAGGGGTGGGGCTGTAGGCTTAGTGGAGTTAGAAACACCTGGGCTCGGATCTGGCCCCCGGTCCCCACCAGCACCTGTGTGCCTCAGCACTTGGTTTCAGCTCTCAGCTTCCCAGCTTCCCAGAGTGGCCAGATCGCCCAAAAGCCAATCTGTTTGTCCAGTAGATAGATAATTGATTTTTTCCTTTTTCTTTCTTCTTTCTTTTCTTTCTTTCTTTCTTTCTTTCTTTCTTTCTTTCTTTCTTTCTTTCTTTCTTTCTTTCTTTCTTTCTTTCTTTCTCCCTTCCTTTCTTTCTTTCTTTCTTTCTTTCTCCCTTCCTTTCTTTCTTTCTTCCTTTCTTTTCTTTCTTTTTTTCTTTTCTTTCAGATTTTATTTATTTGTCAGAGAGAGAGAGCATGCACAAGCAGGGGGAGCTGCAGGCAGAGGGAGAGAGAGAAGCAGGCTCCCCATTGAGCAAGGAGCCCAATGCGGGACTTGATTCCAGGACCCTGGGATCATGACCCGAACTGAAGGCAGATGCTTAACCGACTGAGCCACCCAGGCGTCCCTCCGATTTTTTTTCTTTTAAGTTGTAGTTTGACCTCTGGCCTTGCCCTTGACACTTTATAAACAAACAGACATTTCCTCTTGAACCAACCCTTCCCCCATGTCTACTGCCCTTGCCCCAGCAACTGCCCAGGCCCCTGATCCAACATGTCCCTCTGCCCCTACCACCACCCTCACGACCGCCTTTGTCCCCATGTCTACCCCTTCTTCTACTTAAAACAAACAAACAAACAATACAAATGGGGTCCCCAGACCCTCTCTGGGGTTTCATGGTGTCAGAACTTTTTTCATAATATTGCTAAGACATTATTTGCCTTTTCTACTCTCACACTCTCCTGAGTAGAGAGTTTTCCAGAGGCTACATGACCTCTGGATATTGCAACAGATGTATGCAGAAACAGGTAGGAGAATCCAGCTCTCTCCCACTAAGCCAGACATTAAAAAGATTTGCAAAAGAGTAAAACTGCTTCACTACTTTTTGTTTGGGAAAAGTTATATTTTATAAAAACATGTTATTTCTGTTCATATATAATGAGATTCATGTTAATGTAGAGTTTGCCTGGGATTCTCTCTCTCCCTCTGCCTCCACTCGTGTTCTCTTTCAAAATAAATAAATAAAATCTTAAGAAAAAAAAAAAGACGGGGTGCCTGGGTGGCTCAGTCGTTAAGTGTCTGCCTTCGGCTCAGGTCATGATCTCAGGGTCCTGGGATCGAGCCCCACATCGGGCTCCCTGCTCAGCGGGAAGCTTGCTTCTCCCTCTCCCACTCCCTCTGCTTGTGTTCCCTCTCTCACTGTGTCTCTCTCTGTCAAATAAATAAAATCTTTTAAAAAAAAGAAAGAGGGGCACCTGGGTGGCTCAGACGGTTAAGCGTCTGCCTTCGGCTCAGGTCGTGATCCCAGGGTCCTGGGATCAAGTCCCGCATCGGGCTCCCTGCTAGGCGGGGAGCCTGCTTCTCTCCCTCTGCCTCTGCCTCTCCCTCTCTCTCTCTCTCTCTGACTTTCATGAATAAATAAATAAAAAAAATTTAAAAAAAAATAAAAAGAAAGAAAGAAAGAATATCCTTAAAGCACCTGAGCACAACACCTGGCAAACAGCTGAGTTTGCTGGGATGGGGTCAGGAGCCTCTGGCTACAGGGAGGCTTGGCGAGGAGCAAGGACCCCCACCATAGCCGGACAGGCAGGGCCAAGAATTTGAAGTCCCCAGACGTAAGTTTAAGTCGAGGCTCTACGACTTCGGGAGCAAGTTATATTCAATTGGTTCTCACCCAAATGAACGTGAAAAGCACTTTATAAACCATAAACAGGATCAGCAGTGCGGGATCACACAGCCGTGGGCTTAGGTCTGAAACTTTGGGAGAGGCGGTCCTAGGTCTATATATTTCCACATCTGAAAGCCTGGTAGAAGGGCAGAATCTACTGAGGGAGTGTTTTGAAGCAGGCCTAAGAGTCTCCATTTCCTGTGGCTTCTCATCTCAAGCCTGTCTTGGGTTTTAAGATACCTTTTATGCCACTTGAGACCCAGATATCCCAACTAGGCCTGTGTGTCTAGGAATGTATCCTCCCTGTCCTATCTCTGGGCACTAACCCTATCTAGAACTGTCAGTGGGAATTCCAAAGGACTAATTCACAGTGAGGTACTGTTTCCCAAAACTTACTTCCCAGTAATCATAATGGCTATCAAGGAATAAAAGGGTTCTTTGGTCAAAGTTAAACAACTGTATTTTTTGCAAGACCTATCAGAGCTTTCAATATGCTAATATGTATTGTCAGTCTCTGAGGGAATGCAGAAATGCATATGCACTGTTCCCCAAAATTATTTGACCATGGAACCCTCATTCAAGGACTGTCACCCAGAATTAGTTTATTATGCAACACACTTTGGGAAATGGCTGCACAAATTTCCTATCTCGCTCCTCCTGAGTGTCTCTGTTTTTTTTTTTTTTTTTAAAGATTTTTTATTTATTTATTTGAGAGAGAGAATGAGAGAGAGAGCAGGAGAGGGAGGAGGGTCAGAGGGAGAAGCAGACTCCCCGCTGAGCAGGGAGCCCAATGCGGGACTCGATCCCGGGACTCCAGGATCATGACCTGAGCCGAAGGCAGTCGCTTAACCAACTGAGCCACCCAGGTGCCCCCAGAGTGTCTCTGCTTTTTAAAGGGACTGATGCAGGGGCGCCTGGGTGGCTCAGTTGGTTAAGTGACTGCCTTCGGCTCAGGTCATGATCCTGGAGTCCCGGGATCAAGTCCCGGGATCGAGTCCCGCATTGGGCTCCCTGCTCAGCAGGGAGTCTGCTTCTCCCTCTGACCCTCCCCCCTCTCATGCTCTCTCTCTATCTCATTCTCTCTCAAATAGATAAATAAAATCTTTAAAAAAAACAATAAAGGGGCTCATGCGCTGGTGTTTGGTTAGCAAACTACAGCATGAGGGCCAAATCTGGCCCTGTTTTTGCAAATTTATTGGAACAAATACAAATTTATTGGAACACAGCCCTACCCCATTTATTCAACGTATTGTCTATAATTACTTTCACAGAACAAAAGCAAAGTTGAGCCTCGTGAGAGAGAACATATCACAAAGCCTAAAATATTTCCTATCTGGCCCTTTACAAAAAAAGTTTGCTGACCCCTGCTGTAGTGTTTCTTGCCTGGGTTATGTGTAACTTCTGGAGAATGCAGCATTATGCCAGGAGAGATGTGAAGCCATAATATAAATACTAAATATAGCATAGCTACCTGGAGGGCCAGTTTAATTCAAAGAGAAGTAATTTCAAGCGTCATTTTTATATCTAAAAAATGGACATACTATGGAGTAGAATGCATATTTTGCATAAATTTCAAAAATCAAAGACTTTATAAAGAAATTGCTCAGGCTTCGGGGCCTCTGGGTGGCTCAGTCGTTAAGCGTCTGCCTTCGGCTCAGGTCATGATCCCAGGGTCCTGGGATCAAGCCCCACATCGGGCTCCCTGCTCGGCGGGAAGCCTGCTTCTCCCTCTCCCACTCCCCCTGCTTGTGTTCCCTCTCTCGCTGTGTCTCTGTCAAATAAATAAATAAATGATCTTTAAAAAAAAAAAAAGAGAGAAATTACTCAGGCTTCAGGCTAGCTAGCACTGCTTCCCTCCACCCACACACCCTCCCCGACCCCAGTCCCTCAAACCTGACCAAAATGCTTGTGTTCCTCCATTCTAAGGGGAATTGGGTTGGAAGCGCTTGAGAAATGCTGTTTTATTGGGAAAACAAAGTGGAAGTTTATGTGTCAGCCAATGACGAGTGAAGGAAATCAGAGGCGTTCACAATACCTATGCAGGCAGATAAGCTAGGCTGTATCTAAGAGCTCTTTTACCGTATCTCACAGAATCAGTATACCAGAAAGACACCTGTAGCCTTCTGGGTCAGTCAGACCTGGGCTCGGGTTCTGGCTCTCCCATTTACTACCTTTATGACCCTGGGTAAGTTACTTTACCTATCCGAGTCTTCATATCCTCAGCACAAAATGGCGATTAAAATATGTACTTTACAAGGTAGTTGTGAGGAGTCTAAGAAATCATGTAGGGAAAGTGTTCTGCACAAGGTAAGAATTTAGTAAGTGTTAACTATTAACATGTTAGCTGAATTTCCTGAATATATAAAGAGCTCTGAAAAATCAAGAAAAAGTCAAAACCAGTTGAAAAGTGAGCAAAGCACATGGGCATTTTATGGAAAAGGAAATACAGATTTTAAACATATAAAAGATGCAACTTCACTCATAAGAGAAATGAGAACACAGCTCAAATGAGATACTATTTTTCACCTGCTAGATGGTAAAGGTTGAAAAATTTGATAACATTCTATTGGTGCGTGGGGAAAGAAATATACTCATGCAATGTTAACGATACTGCAAATTGTTATCACCTCTGTGGAGGGCAATCAGTAATATCTTATCAAAATTATAAATGCTTATGCTTTTATGTAAATGCTTATACACAATTCCACTTTCAGGAACTTATACTATAGAAATAGTTGCACATTCTAAATAGATGAACAAGGATGTTTTCTAGAGCATTTTGTGTTTGTAAATGTCCATTAATGTGGGACTAGTTAAATAAAATAAAAATACACACAGTGGAATACTATAGAGCTATCATGAGTATAAGGCAGCTCTATGTGTATTGATATGAGATGAGCTCAAGGCATGTTAGGTAAAGTAAGAAAGGGGCAAAATAGCATAATAGTGTCCTACTATTGGTGTAGTTATACACATATGCATGGATAATATATGCCTACCTGCTCATATATGCATAGGCTCTCTCTGAACTAGTTCATACAATAGCCTACGAGGCCTTACATAATCTAACCTGCCCCTTCACATCTTATGACCGCCCTGACTCCTCTCTCCCCCTTGCTCTGTTCCACCTGCACTGGCCACCTTGCTTTTCTGGAACACTCCATGCACCTGTCTGCCTTAGGGCTTTGTAGTGGGTGTTGAGGAAGTTATCCTCGATGTCCACAGGGCTCACTTCTTTTCTCCTTCAGGCCTTTGCTCAAACCTTCCCTTCCCAGTGAGGCCTGCACTGACTACCCTAATTAAAACGACATCCCTCAGTCTTTGTTTCCTTACCTTACTCTCCTTTTTCTTTTGTCCGCAGTATTTACCACCTTCTGGCACTCTATTTTTCAGTGTGCTTGGGTACTATGTTTATGGCTTATGGTCTGTTTCTCCTGAGTAATGTAGATGTTTACAGTTCCCCATGGAGGGGAACTGAGGTATGGGAGGTTGAGACAGGAAGGAGACTTCCTTTTCAGTATATACCCTTGTGTTCTCTGTACCATGTGCTTGTGTTAACTGGTAAAAATGTAATACAAATTTTTAGCTCTACCAGCAGGATCCTAGAAGTGTGAGTGACAACCTGGACCCAACGCCTTCATCTTATGATGGTCCAGGGGCCAAGCAGTTAGGGAATTTGCCTGAGGTTACAAAGCAGGATTTAAATCCGTACCTCCTAACTCCAGAGCCCTAGCTCTTAAGCATCATGTCATAGAACCTCTTGATTTGGGATTCTAATCAGCCAACTTAAATGTAGTGTGATAAATGCTAAGCTGAGGGGTTCCAAAGGTGAAGGTTTGCCTCTGTCTGACATTTCCCATTACGATGAACTCCAACAGATGGTCTCAGTTTTTTGGATGTATGAGATTTCGGCTGCAATGTGCATGGCTTGAAATAAATGGGAATACTGGGTTTCTGGGCTTGGGGATCCTTTTATGAGCACATTATAGTCAAAATAAAGTACTAATCTCAGTCCCTGGGTAGTTGGAAGCATAATGTTCCCAAATCCTGCACTCCCAGATAATTTGTCTTCTGAAGCGGTCAAGAGGTCTGGAGGATCTGCTGGGTGTTGAGGGGTTAGGGAGGGATGGGAGGGCACTTGGCCTTGTCACAGAGTAATGGGAGTATTCCCAGGAGTTATTAAAGGCTGGCTGCTGAGTTTCTTGAACAGCCTTGGCTGGTGGGAGGCCTTCTGACCCTGGGTCAGGTGGCGGACCCGTTGCCACTGCTGTAGCCAGTAGAGCATCTCCACCTTGTCATGCTTCATCTTGTCCAGGTATCGCCGCCCCTTGAAGGTCACTGGCTCCCCAAAGATTAATTCAATCTCCTCCAGGAGGGAAGCCAAAGGAGCCTGCACTAGATTGATCTTCCTGTGTAGACGGTTACGGAACTGATTCTCCTCCAGGAAGCGACACAGGCCCATGTCAGTCTTCTGGAAGAAGCGGTTGGGGTCAGAGGCTTGTTGCTCAAACGATTCTAGTCTCCCCAGCAACATCTCCCGCAGCTGAATGGGCTTCAGGGCTTGCTCCCAGGCACTCACCAATGAAGGCAGCTGCCTCAAACGGGCGTTGGAGCTGTACTTGATGGCCAAGTCCAGCCGGTCTTTGTCGGGGACCTCAAGCACGGACCACAGGCGCTCCAGACGCTTCTGTAGGCTCAGGATTTTGTAGGGTTCTCCCAGGACGCTGATCCTCTTATTTCCCAGGCTGTGCCCTAGCACTGTGTTCCAATCCCACTCTCCTGGCACAAAGTCTGGCTCTTCATCTTCCAGTAAGGGAGGTGGGTACTGAATCTTTAGGGACTCTCTGACAGGGGCTATGGTCTCCACAGGACCCTCCTCTTCATACATTTGGAAGATGACATGGAGGAAATCTGTCTCCTGGCTGGTGAGGTACTTGAAGTAGTCATCCACAGACAAGGTGGTTTTCCACCAGTTCATCCATGAGATTTTGTTGGACCACTTCTCCCAGCCTTTGCTTGCTTGGAGTGATGTGAGGGAGGCTGCCTTATCATAGGACTGTAAAATGTTTGCTCCCTGGGAATAAAGCCCAGCTAACTTGGGATTGATGATGCGATACTGTTTTTCTTGACGTAGAAAGGCTGAGGACAGGAAGGCTGACCAGTCTTTATTGGCTGCAGGCTCAACCAGGGGTCCCTGGTCAAAAGAGAAGTGGTCAAGAGAGACACGGCTCATCAACTCCTTGTAGACCTCTCTGATGTTATTGCCAACAAAGCAATCAATATCCATTTCCTCGATAAGTTTGGGTTCTAGTTCACCAGCCAGGTGGTTGTATAGGACTCCGGCCCCGTCAACATGGAAGGAGTCCAGAAAGTTTCTCTCAGAGATCTGCACAGCAGCAGCCTGGACCACAGCCTGATTTCTTAGCTTCAAAGTAACAGTCACTGGCTGTGGTTGAAGTGGAAAGGATTTGGGGCACCGGAGGCCCCACTGCCCAGTGGCTTCTTCCTCTTCAAGGCTCTTCAACATTCTCTGCAGTTCCTGCATGCGATGTGCTGCAGCTGGGCGGCGGGTCAGGGCCCCCAGGAGTGGGGGCAGGCCTGAGTCCAGTGGTGAGTAGTGAGTCCTCTCCAATTTCATGTTCTTTATCATCTGCTTCAGGTCCTCAGCCACTGTGTCCCCTGCCAGCTCTGTTTTGCTTTCTGGAACCAGGACCAGTGGAGTTAAGGGGCAAGGGGGGAGTGGAGGAAGGCCCAACTCATCTGCTAGCTTCCAGCCCTCACGCAGAGAGGGCATGGAATGGCCCCTCCGGAGCTGCGAGTAGAGGGGCAAGTGGGGCGAGGTGGAGGGAGCCCGGCTGGTGGGAGTCACAGAGTACTTGGGCAGTGACACAATCTGTGCAGAACTGAAGTTACTCTCTCTCTTCTTCTGCATAGAGGACAGCCATTGGAGAGGCTTTTTCCTCTGCAGCTGGGGGATGGACTTCAGTTCCTTCACTGGATCCAGTTCAGGCTCACTGAGAAACTCCCGCGGGCGGCTGAGTTGGATGAGGTAGTTTAGGTTGAGGTTGCTGCTTGGTACTTGGGCAAAGCTGGTGCTATGAAGCCATGGGATAGGGTAAAGCTTGAAAGCCCCAGCAGGGCCTACCGGGCGCAGCTTATGCACGCCACCGTGGGCTTGTTCTACTTTCAGCAGGGTGAGGAAGTCGGCGAGCAGGCAACGGTAGACCTCAGGGCTGGTGAGAAAGATTGTGCAGTCCCTGGCGAGGCTGGCGGTCAAACGGGTGAGTGTGGCTGATTCAGTGAAGACACCTCTGCGGGTCGACATGGTCTTCAGCAGGTGCAGGTAGCGTAAGAATAGCTGCTCGCTGCTGAGCAGGACGTAGGCCAGGAGCCGCTTCCGCAGTCTCTGGTTGTTCAAGTGGCTCAGACTAGGTTCAGTGGGAGGCTCCTGCCAGCTGCACTTTAGCTCGTCCAGGATGACCTCAGTGAAACGGAGTCGGCTTTCGGTAGGCACGCGCACCGACAGCCCACTGCGGGCCAGCCGCTTGGTCACTTGGCTGCACAGCGACGCCACCGTCAGCCGGGAGACCGGCAAGGGCAACAGCATCGGCACCTCCGGCGGGAGGCGCTTCTGAGATTCTGGGCGCGTCGCCTTGCGGGGGAAGAGCGACAGCGGGCCCAGCAACTGGTGATAAAACCGCTGAAGCTCGGGCTCCCCTTTATAGGGCTCCATTTTTGCCCTGGAGGCGCGGGAGGTCTGGGCAAAAGAGACCAAGCGCTTACTAAGGAAACCAGGGGCCGAAGGGCCCGAGCGCGCCTGCGCAGCCAGTACCGTCCACCGCGTGACGTCGGAGGGCGGGCCTGACGCGCGCGCGCACCAGGAGGCGGGGCAAAGTGCGGCTTCCGAAGCTCCGCCTCCCCGCGACGCGGTTACGGGTTTGCACCTCTGCGCCGGAGCAGTTCAGGTCCAACGGGTGGTGGCTGGGTCCGGGATGGCTTCGGACTCCGGGGACCGCGGGACCGCCTGCACGGTGAGGGTCGAGGCCTCGTGTGGGAGCCTCTCTGGGCAGAGAGCCTCGGCCCCTGGGGTGATTGTTAACGCAGAAGAAGGGGAAGGAGTAGGCACCTGGGGCGGGGCCTGGGGCCTCCGCGGGAAACGGGTGCGAGACTAGCAGGGAGCTTGGCGTTAACGTTGGGGGTTTGGTCTTGGACCGATCACGACTGATAATGAGGGCGCTTGAGAAGGGGTCACGTGAGAGCGTTTCCCCAGGCCTTAGGGGTGGTCGTAGGGGAGGTAGTGAAACAGAGTCACGCAAGAGGGGTCCCCGACTCTCATCAGCCAGTCCCTGCCGCCCTTGCAGCTGGAGTTCACAGTGCAGATGACCTGTCAGAGCTGCGTGGACGCGGTGCGCACGTCCCTGCAAGGGGTGGCAGGTAAGAGCCAGAAAAACTTGTGCGGACAGTCTGGAGGCCTCTAGAAGGAGCCGGCAAATCTCTTAGACCAACAACACTACTCCCATTTACACATGTAGAAATTGAAACCCAGAGATGGGAAGGAATGTCCTCAGAGTCACATAGAGACCCAGAGGCAGAGCCTAGAGTACGATCTCAAGCCTGCCCTGCCAGAGCCCTCTACAGGTTCTGACACACTGGTGTCTTAATCTCAGGTGCCCAGGGAATGAGGAGCTAGGCTGAGTATAGATAGCCCCACCTACAGAGGGGGTTCCCTGGATAGCAGGCAGCTCTTGCTTGCGAAACTCCGTAATCTTGACAAAACAAACAGCAGCCCTGGCCCTGTTCCAACCTAGGCAGCTCCCAATTCTTATAAGCCAGCTAACTGGTCTGGAGGTGACCTTGCACAATCAGAAATATCTGAGAAGGCAGAGCCACCAGCACAGCACTGGGAACTGCCTGCCTTTGATTCTGTTAAATGTTCGTCCAGTCATTCAGCATGTATGGACCCCTGGGGGCTTTTTAGGGAGAAGTGTTCACACATGTTTCAGATACAGTCCCTGCCCTCAGGTAAGGATGAGCATGCAAGCATTGCTCATGGAAGAGCAGTTCTGGGAAGAGAGATGGGTTCTAAGCTGGGACAGTGGTGGCACTTGGCGGGTACAGGGCAGCAGTAGTGGATAAGGGTATGTGCCCTAGAGTCAGACTGTTTGCCTTCAGATCCCTTCTTTGCCACTTAGCGGCACTTAGACTTCATGCATGGTTACTACTTCTGCCTGTTTCTTCAGTGTTTTAATGGGCATGATAATAGAAGCTACTCCGGAGGATTGTCACGAAGAGTAAGTTGGTTAATACGTGTAAAGCACTTTAGAAAAATCTTTGGCATGCAGTGAGAGCCCACTAAATCTTAGAAATTATGAGAGGAAGGGCTTACAGGTGGCAATCTGATTGGGCAGAAGCATTTGGGGACAGATACTGAAGCAGAGCGACAGAGAGAGAGAGAGAGAAATTTGCCCTTTCCAGGAGGCCTGGAGCTTGGGGAAGAGGGTTCTGCTCCTCTAGGAATAAGTGTGAGGAGCTAGCTCCCAGCCCAAGGCCCACTTCCTTGAACCCTTATTACACACCCTAGAGTTCCCTGTGGCCTTACGTTTTCTTTCTTACTGGGCTTTGAGCTAAGGAAGGGCTGGCCTGGGCACACACTGCACCAGCCGCACTGAATCTTGCTCAGCTGGGGAGCCAGCCTTCTTGGTTCAGGTGCAGTTCAAGAGTTCAGGAAGTGCATAATTATGGGGAGCTGCCCCACTGGGCTCTCCCACTTGAGGAACAGAGAATCAGACTCCAGGACAGTAACCCACCTGCGTGGAAGTCAGTCCATCAGAAAGTCTTGTCTGCTCTATATCTAAAATATATTCAGAATTCAGCCTCTCTTTTCCCATACTTTGGCCTTCACACGAATCCAAGCCACCTTACTTCTCCCTGACCCACACAAGAACCTCATCTTTGGGCTTCCTGTTGCCTCTGTTGCCCGCTCCAATAGCTTTTCCATACAGAAGCTAAAGTGATTTTTAAAATTATACCTTAGATAATATCACTGCCCTGCTCATTTAGGCCTTTATTAATCCTCTGAGGTAGGTAGTAGTATTATCTTTTGCAGATGAAGCAACTGACTAGAAAACTCAACAGAAAGGTTGAGTAACTTGTCCAAGGCCACACAGCTAGTATGCGGCAGACTCAGGATTTCAACTCCAGAGTCCACACTCTCAACTGCTGTACACTGTGCCTTCTCCCAATGGCCTCCCACTGCATTAAAATTAAAATCCAGATTCTTTCCCGTTGGGCCTTGCTTGACTGGTCTCCACTTGCAGCTCCCTGTCCTGCTGTTCTCTTTACTCCCAGCTTTAGCCACACTGGCCTTCTTCTCTTCTTAGAACATGTCAGTGTCGCTCCTGTCCATGCTATTCCCTCTGTTGGAAGGCCCTTACCTGACTACATTCAGGCCTTTGCTTAGAGTCTGAGAGAGACCTTCCTTGACCAGCCTCAGTGGCTCACCCCCCATTTGTTCCCTAACACCCATTTCTTGATCACATCTTTCACTATCTGCATCTCTCTTGTGTGTTTATTTGACATTTGTATCCCTGCGTTGGAACGCATGCTATTTCATGGGGCACAGATGTCGCCTGACTTGTTCCCTGCTTTGCTTCCACAGCCTGGAACACTGCCTGTGATAGATGCTTAGTGTCTGCTTGTTAAATGAGGCGAGCAAACAAAGTTTCTCGCACTGTGTGCTTCACTGGGCCCTGGGAGCCTCCGAAAATCAGCCTTGAGGGCTCAACCGTACCTTCTCTGGGGCAAGGGGCCTGAGCATCAGCTTGGGGGTTGGACAGTCTGCCTTTTTTTTTTTTTTTAAAGATTTTTTATTTATTTATTTGACAGAGAGAGACAGCGAGAGAGGGAACACAAGCAGGGGGAGTGGGAGAGGGAGAAGCAGGCTTCCCGTGGAGCAGGGAGCCCGATGCAGGGCTCGATCCCAGGACCCTGGGATCATGACCTGAGCTGAAGGCAGACGCTTAACGACTGAGCCACCCAGGCGCCCCTGGACAGTCTGCCTTCTAAGCTTTATGACCTCAAGCCAGTTGTGTCACCCTCTAGCCTCGTTTCCTCACCTGTCAGATGAGGACAGTATCATCATCCTGATGTGTGTAAGGCAGAGCACAGCTCTTGGCATCCCCTGGAGGCTCAGACCACAAGAGTTCCCCCATCATCCTCCCCGTACCTCCTTTGCAGCCATGGACGTCCAGAGGCATCTCTAGGTGGACCCAGAGCTCCCGACGCTCCACGGGCTGCCTGCTGGCGCAGGATAAAATTTTGTGTGAAGTGAAGGCCAGTTTGGTAACCTGGGGGGTTTCTTCTCACAGAATACCCTGTACTTGTGTGTGGGGGGGCTGTGTGTGTTCCTCTGATGTCTTACAAATTCCGCCCCTCCCCCGACAGTGTCCCTGCCGCCACCGCAGGGGATCTGGAGAAACCAGCCTGTGAGAGCTTTTGTAGCCGCACGCCAGATACTCCTCTCTCGGGTGCTACCTCTCCCTAATCGCCCAGTTTTGCCCCCTTTTGAGCTGGACAGAATCTGAACAGCTAGAGTACCTTGCCCGTACCCTGGGGGTTGTGACTTCTGTCTCTGCCTGATGGTTAATCCAGGCATAGCCTGGCTTCTCCAGCAGGCTGTGAGCTCCCTGAGGACAAGGACCAGTGCTTTTCCTGACCCTGGCCTCCTCCACGCCCAGCACACATTTGTTGAGAGAATACAGAAGAGGAAAACCAAAGAGGAAGGGGACACCAACAATCATTGTAGCCTTCGGTTCACAGAGCACCATCTCAACAGCGTTAATCGGCTTATTTAACCTTTGTCTTCTGGACTGCCCAGGGCTCCCCTGGGCTTTACCCTGCAGAGCAACAAACACTAAGATCAAAGAGAGAATGGTGTAAGCCCTGCAGGTGAGAGCAGCATTATTGTTCCCAATCCATCGCCTGTGCACTGGCTAAGGGTTGGAGAGTTCTCTTAAAAGGCTTGGGAGCCCTGAATATCTGAATGAAAGAGAAGCCCCTTCTCTTCCTTCTCTGAGTTGGGTCGGTGGCCCCCAAAGCCGAGCGTGTGTCAGAATCATCCCATAGTCTTCTGTGCACACAGGGTGATGTCGGGGATTTGGCAGGCAATTGAGACACACTAACTTTTGAACCTGACCCTTATGGACCACACAGAGCTCCCGCACTCACAGAGGATTATAATCAGTGCAGCGTGAGTTAGGGGAAGAGGGAGCTGCTACAGGAGGACAGAGGAGGGGGTCCCAACCCAGCCTGGAGGGTGGGGGCTGCTGCTCAGGGTGAGTGGTGTCTGGGTAGGCGCCAGAGCTAGGCTGCCTGAGATGAATTCCCAGTTCCACAATTTACTACGCTGCCTTTGAGCAAAATTCTTAAATCTGTGCCTCAGTTTTCTCATCTGTAATATAGGGATAATAGGACCCACCTCACAGGGTTACTTGAGTGTCTAACGAGCTAATATGGGTAAATTACAAAAAAGCCCCCAGTGCACTTGTGGTTGATGTGAGCTCTCACGATGATGGTGATTGATAGCTCACCTCTCTTTTTTGATGTGTATAACAGCTTTATTGACATATAATTAAAATATCATAAAATATTCCCATTTTAAGTGTACAGTTCAATGGTTTTTAATATGTTCAGAGTTGTATGGCCATCACCATTATCACTTGCACATTTCAGCCCCTCATGAAGGAATCGTGCCCTTTAGCCATCAGCCTCCTATTGCCCCACCCCCTAATCTACTCTCTAGCTCTGTAGGTTTTCCCTGTTTTGGACATTTCATCCATAATGGCATCACCTACCATTTGGGCTTTTGTGACTGGCGCTCACTTAACCTCATATTTTCAAGGTGTTTCCCTGTGGTAGCATTATGAGCAATTCATTCCCTTTCATCTTTTTATGGCTGAGAAATAATGGATACACATTTTCTTTATCCATTCATCCATTGATGGGCATTTGGGTTATTTTCACCTTGTGGCTATCATGAGTAATGGACTATTTATTGATGGCCCGCTTTTATAAAAACATCTTAAAATAATTATCTCTGTTTCTTAAGTTATAAAGAACGCCTGGCACGTAATAAGGACAAACAACACTCCTGGGGGTAAGGAGGCCTTATCCGCACTTTATTTATAAAAATACAGACTCAGAGAGGATGAGGGCTTCACACAGCCGGAAGACAGCTTCCGAGCTTACCTCCAGCCAGGGGAAGGTTGGTGAAGATGAGGATGGGGAATGACCTTCTGTTTCTTCCTTGCTCCCAGCGCCGGGGTGTCAGCCCTCTGCTGCCTTCTCCCCTCTCTCTCCTTCCAGGTGTCCAGAGTGTGGAAGTGCAGTTGGAGAACCAGATGGTCCTGGTGCAGACCACCCTGCCCAGCCAAGAGGTGCAGGCCCTTCTGGAAGGCACAGGGCGGCAGGCAGTGCTCAAGGGCATGGGCAGTGGCCTCTTGCGTGAGTAGCCACTATGGCCCTGGCCTTGGCCTCTCTGGGAGGGAGGTGGCCTGGAGCTGGTACACATATAAACCATAGGATTTGGGGGTTTGGGGTTCGAGTGGCTTTGGGGAAGGCATGAAAGTTACGTGGAGCTCTCTCCCTGCCCTTCCTGAGCTGATGGAGGTGTGGGGCTAGCTGAGGTGGTAAGCCAGCCTGGGGATCTGATACCTTACAGAGAATCTGGGGGCAGCAGTTGCCATTCTGGAGGGCCCTGGTCCTGTGCAAGGGGTGGTGCGCTTCCTACAGCTGAGCCCTGAACGCTGCCTCATCGAAGGGACCATTGATGGCCTGGAGCCTGGGCTGCATGGACTCCATGTCCATCAGTTTGGGGACCTCACAGGGAACTGCAACAGGTGAGTCATCTGTAACCTCCCCCATGGCATCTTCATCCCCCCACTCGTGCATCCACAATGTGCTGGGGCTGTATTCAGCCACCTGCACACACTTTCACACCTGGTCCTCACAAGTACCGTGAGGCGTATACACCCAGGCCCAGTCTACAGACGAGGAAACGGAGGCTCAGAGGGTTAAAGGACTTGTCAAAGGCCCCAGGGCACGTGAATGGTGGGGTGGGATTTGAACCCAAATCTGACCTTAGCATTCCTATTCGTAACCACCTTATTGCCTCTGAAGTGGAAGTGACTCCTAGACACGGAAGGACAGGTCCTCATGCCATGGTGTTTGTCGTGCTGTGATGCACTTAGTTGCTTCCTCATCTGTGTCTCCCCTGAAAGCTTACTGAGGGCAGGACCCACATCTGATTCTTGGTGCCCTCACCCCAAAGCCTGGCACAGAGTGAGTCTGTTTGTTGAGTGAGTGAGTGAGTGAGCAAGTGAAATAAATGGAGTTAAAGTGAGAGGGTGGGTCAGCTGGCCTGGGAGCCACTGTCTTGCTGCCCACCTGCTACCTTTTCTTCTCAGCTGTGGGGACCACTTTAACCCTGATGGAGCATCTCATGGGGGCCCTCAGGACTCTGACCGGGTAAGTATCCATCTGGGTGAGACTTAGGCTATGAGAGGGCCTGAAGCCTCAGGCAAGGCAGGCCGCTCCCAGGGCCTTAGCATGTGATTCCTTTTTGGTGGGGTCCCCTTGCTTTATTTTGTTCCATTTAGAAATATCAACCCTTTCTGTGGTCAAGGCCTACCCCCCAGGAGCTCACAGTCCTGTGAGGGAGACCCCTGAGAACCCCGTGGTTGCAGGGCAGAGAGGCGATCCTTCCTTGCAGGAGCCTGTAGGAGGCCTTGGGAGCCCAGAGTAAAGCACCGATCCAGTCTGAGCCCCAGGACATGGGCAGTGGGAGGAAGCTTCCTGGAGAAGCTGAAGGTGTGGAAGTTGAAGATCTTACCTGACTAAAAAGGCCATTCCTGATGGTGCAACTCCCGGCCTGGAGTTTCACTTTTCACCAGTTTCCCATCGGCAGTGAGTTGCATGCTGCCTTGGTTTTTGCTCATCTGCGTACGGCTTGTTCTGTTAGTTAACGTCGCATTCTGCTGTAAGTTAACTCAGTTTTTTCCTGAGGTAAATTTGGTTATTTTTAATGTCTTAGTCCAGCATGGAATGTTCCAAACATTCCAAAGTACAGAAACTTGTCCCAAGCTCCTGTGTCCTGTGTCCCCATCACCCACTTTCAACAGTGACCAACTCTTGGTCGGTCCTGTTTCATCTACACCTCCAGCCTTTCTCCATCATTATTTTGAAGTAAATCAAGACATCATTTCATGTAATTAAGGTAGACTTGTTTTTTAATGAGAGAGACGGGAAAACCAGTTCTTGTAGCCATAGGAGTAGGCTCATTGTAAAAACAGTCAGTGGTGGTCAAATAAATGTTAGTAGAGTCCTGCTGGATTCTGGCCTGCAAGGTCTGGGGACTACGGAAGGCCTGCTTTTTCTTCTTCCTTTTCTTCTTCTTCTTTTTTTTTTTTTTTATGATTTATTTATTTATTTGAGAGAGAGAAAGAGCGAGCACACATGTTGGGGAGGGGCAGAGGGAGGGAGAGAAACTCAAGCAGACACCCCGGTGAGCGCCCAGCCCATTGTGGGGCTCGATCTCATGACCCTGAGATCATGATCCGAGCTGAAAGCAAGAGTCCGATGCTTAATGGACCGAGCTACCCAGGTGCCCCTATGGTGCATGTTTCTTTCTTCACATACCTGATTTTTTGGACGGTTCTGTGACATTTCAAAGGGTTAGAAGTTTGACTCCTTTCCCCTTCTGCCCTGGCAAGTTGGAGAAGCCAAACAAGTTTTTGTTGGGTCCATTGTGTGGTGCCGTGGTTGTTCTCAGTGTAGCCACAGTTTATTGCTATGCGTCAAATTACTCCAAACTTGGGGGTTTAAAACAAAGAAACATTCATCATCTCAGTTTCTCTGGAGCAGGACCCTGGGTGCAGCTTTGCTGGGGGCCACTGGTTTAGGGTGACTTGTAATCAAGGCGTTGGCTGGGGCTGCCGTCATCTGAAGGCTCGTGTTGCTGTTGGCAGGCCTCAGGTCCTCCCTGGCTTTTGGCCAGAGACATCAGTCCTTTGCCACGTGGGCCTTTTCCTAGGGCGGCTCACGACACAGCAGCTGGGCTTCCCTCAGAGCAAGTGCATGAGAGAGGGCATCCAAGATTGAGCCAAGCCGTTCTCTTTTTGTAACCGAATCTAGCAAGTGACCCTAGGTCCAGCCCACACTCAGTGGAGGCACACAAGGATGTAAATACAAGGGAAGGTGCATCGTAGAGGCTGTCGTCCTCATCGAGCCTTGAAAGGTGCTACACAGAAATTAGGCAGGTGAAGAACAGAGAGTGCGAATGTCAGGCACAGCGGGGAAAACTCCATAGGCAGCGCCCTCGAACCAGCAAGGGGCATTTGGGAACTGGGAGCACTGCGTCTCTTGTGGAGTCGAGATGAGAGGGGTGAGAGACTGCCTTGCCACTTGTGCCTTGGCCTGCTGGGGCCCGGGCCCCTCTCAGGGCAGGGAAGCAGAAGGGGCTGGAACCAGCTGCCCTACCGTCCCCAAGTCCTTGGCAGAGGTGGAGGAAGACTCGAGTAACATCCGGACTGCCAAGGCCACCATGATGCCTGATGAGTTCCTTTGGGATTTCTGCATCTGCTGTTGCCCAGCAGGAAGTGAAGTCAGTGTGGGCATTTACCCCAGAGCCTGGTTGTCCCTTTGCACATCTCCTAACTAATCTCCAAGGTGCCTTCTCTTCTCTCGCCTCCCCCCAGTCCTTCCTCTTCATGCACTGTGCTAGAGGGGTTGCTCCAAAGCACAGTAACCATGGCATGCCCCTGTCCACAGCTGTTTTTGGCTCCCCAGTGCCTGAGGGTATATAGGCCCAGCCCAGCTGCTTGGTGTAACATTCAAGGCCCTGTGGCCCAGTTCTTCCTGGCCAAGTGCAGGGGAGGGACAGGACCCTGCTGCTGGGTCATGCCTTTGAGCCACACTGCCAGGCAGCTCGCTCCTTCAGCCCAGTCCTGAAGATGTTCCTCAGGGCTCGGTATCACCTCCCTTTCCTTGATCTTTCTACCAGAAAGGCTACCAGTGCAGGGTAACACAGAGGTCCAGGTGTCAGCACAGATGTCTTTCTGGAAAACGGAATGAAACAGAGGCGGTGCATCTTGCTGCTTGTCAGCCCCGCCACGCAGTGACATACTTTGACCGTGCATCACAGCAAGGCCCGGCCTGAAGTGTCCGGTTGGCGACGGCTTATTGGCACAGATACGGGTCTCTGACCTGCCAGTAGGGTCTGGTCAACAGAAAACCTACTCCCCGCCGTACTCAGTCTGTGTTTCATACTCACTGGTCTGTTCGGTGTCTGTCTCCCCACCATGCTTTGAGCTCCTTGAGGGTGGGAACGGCACGCATACCCCACCCCCATGCCGGCGGCGTATGTCTGACGTAGGTGCTCGGTAGATGTGTTAGGACATTTTGTATTACCTTAAAAGGGAGAAGGTAGGCAGAGCCAGCTTCGGGGGTGGGGGGGAACAGGCCCCCTGCTCCTTGTGTTTCTTCTCTCTGTTCCTGGAGGCTGGGAGTCAGGGAACGATGCTGGCTGCTTTCTGTGGTCAGGAAGCCAAGCCTGGCCAGCTTAGGCCCGGGGGAATTATAGACTGCCAAGGGCTTAGAGTCAAGAAGAGCCTGGAGAACTGGGCTCTCAAAGCAGCAGCGACCTCTTCTGAGGCTGAGATGCAGCGAGGGCAGTAGCCTTGCAGGAGACACAGTGTGGTCCAGTGGGCATGACTTCCTAGGAAGGGAGTCGCTGTCCAGGATTTCAGTTCCCTGGAGGGAGCATCCAGTTGCCTTCCTGGTGTCCTAGGTCATCCCTTTATCCTATCAGACTGTACCCAGAGGAGGACACTGGTACTTTTGGGAAGGGGAATCGGATCCTGGGAAGCCAGAAGCTAGCAGCTGTGCCCCATGCGCCCCTCTTCTCTCCCCTGGGTGTCATTGCAGCACCGTGGAGACTTGGGGAACGTCCACGCTGATGCTGATGGCCGCGCCAGCTTCAGGATAGAGGATGAGCAGCTGAAGGTATGCTGGAAAAGAAGGTGGGGACCTCTTCTAACAGGTCGACTGTCTGAGGCTGTTATGTGCCCTCAAAGGTATGGGATGTGATCGGCCGAAGCCTGGTCATCGACGAGGGAGAAGACGACCTGGGCCGGGGTGGCCATCCCTTATCCAAGGTCACGGGGAACTCAGGAGAGAGGTGAGTGATGCCACCCCCAGCAGGAGGCTGCGCTCGGCCAGCAATGCGTGGCCAACCCCGGCGGAGCCCGGACCAGTGCCCAGGGCCCACTCCTGCCCACCCGTTCTTCCTCAGGTTGGCTTGTGGCATTATTGCACGCTCTGCTGGCCTCTTCCAGAACCCCAAGCAGATCTGCTCCTGCGATGGCCTCACCATCTGGGAGGAGCGAGGCCGGCCTATCGCTGGTGAGGGACGAAAGGAGCCGGCCAAGCCCCCTGCCCACCTCTGAGCACGGCCTCAGCCTTGGGTTTATGACTGTTCCCCCAGCTGAGCACCATCCGCTTCCAGAGAGAAGGGAGGCCCTGCTTGCCCGGCCCCAGGAGAACTCGGGTACAGGGGGTGAAGGGTCGCTGCAATGTTCCCTTGGCAAATTAAAGTTTTATTTTCATATAGAACTTTGGGTTTTGTCCGTGTCCCAGTGTCCCTTTGTGGGCTTGCTGAACACAGTCCTTGTGCCTCTCCCCTCCCTTTGAGGACCACCTGTTGGCTTTGGAGCCAAACAAAACTGGACTCAAATCTACACACATCCTCCTTGGCAGTATCCTCCTTGTCGGGGTCATAGTGCAGGACCACAGCCGTCATGTTTCTGTCAAAGCACATCCTGCTTTAGTTTCTCCCTGTGGTTGGACATGTAATGTGGGAATTTGGGAGCTGCAGGTGGCCCTCTGCCTTGTCAACTGAGTATCAGAAAAAGCCTGTCTGCTGAGGAGAGGGATGAGGCAGATGCACAGGGAGAACCTACAAGTTGTTGGATAATGTCCGACGCCCCCAAGTGCCCGCTCTGGGCCTTTCCTGAGGCCAGCTGCTTCCTGACCTGGGGGTCAGGAGATGCTCCTGGATTTTCCCCATGCATCCCCTCCTCCTGCTTTTTAAATTAATTTGGCTTGAGTTGATTTTTTTAATTCACAAGTAAAAGACTTTTTTTTTTTTTTTAAGATTTTATTTACTTATTTATTTGAGAGAGAGAGAAACAGCACGAGAGGGGAGAGGATCAGAGGGAGAAGCAGGCTCCCCGTTGAGCCGGGAGCCCGATGCGGGACTAGATCCCAGGACTCTGAGCCAAAAGCAGTCTCTTAACCAACTGAGCCACCCAGGTGCCCAAAGTAAAAGACTCTTTTTTTTTTAAAGATTTTATTTATTTATTTGAGACAGAGAGAATGAGAGACAGAGAGCATGAGAGGGAGGAGGGTCAGAGGGAGAAGCAGACTCCCTGCCGAGCAGGGAGCCCGATGCGGGACTTGATCCCGGGACTCCGGGATCATGACCTGAGCCGATGGCAGTCGCTTAACCAACTGAGCCACCCAGGTGCCCATAAGTAAAAGACTCTTAATTAACCTAATAAGCAAAGTGCTTGGTGCAGACCCAGCATGCGGGAAGTTAAGGGAATAGTGGCTGTGCTTCTGAGGCCAAATGGGGCCCCTGGAGGCTGTCCCAGCCAAGCCCCTGTCTCACAGGGATGGCCAGTATCCAAGCTAATGTGCGGGGCCAGGGATTCTGGGCCTCCCCACTTGTCGTTTTGCCCCCCCCCCCCACCTCCCACTTGACTTTGTCAAGCTTGCTCATCCATGACAAAACTGTTTTTATAACACAGTGGGCTGTCAAAATACAAACTTTGCCCCTCACCGTGTCTGCTTGGAACTAGGCAGGTGATTTTCCAGATAGCCGGCCTTGCTAAGATGTGCCTGGCTCTGCTCCCATTCCCTAGGCTTGCCTGTTTCTCCCTCAGGGCTGCTGGCTCTGCATCCAGCCCTAGCCCTTGGACCCTGCTCTTTCCTGCCAGCCTATGCTGGTTGCTTTCCAGCTCCCTTGATTCCTGGGAACCAAACCCCTTTTAAGCCTGGGGCCCAGGCTGTCTTTCCCCACCCCAGATCATTGCAGGAGCTCCTCTTGGACTCTGCCCACAGCCAGCCCCTGACCTCCTCTCACCTTTGTTCGGGAATGACAGCTGGTTTAACCCTCTTATGGCCAAACCTCTTATCAAACCCTACCACTCTATTTCCGCTCTTAAAGAATCAACATCCCCATTAGCTTTTCTCTCTTTTAAACTCTTAAACATGTAGGTTTTCTTTTTTTTAAAGACTGTATTTTATTTACTTTTTTAAGATTTTATTTATTTATTTGAGAAAGAGAGCAAGCACAAGCAGGGGGAGAGGGAGAAGCAGGTTCCCCACTGAGCAGGGAGCCCAATGCGGAGCTTGATCCCAAGACCCCAAGATCATGACTGGAGCCAAAGGCAGACGCTTAACCAACTGAGCTACCCGGGCGCCCCAAGATTTATTTTTAAGTGATCTCTCCACCCAACATGAGACTCGACCTTATAACCCTGAGATCAAGAGTTGCATGCTCGGGCGCCAGGGTGGCTCAGTTGGTTGGGCGACTGCCTTCAGCTCAGGTCATGATCCTGGAGTCCTGGGATCGAGTCCCGCATCGGGCTTCCTGCTCAGCAGGGAGTCTGCTTCTCCCTCTGACCCTCCTCCCTCTCCTGCTGTCTGTCTCTCATTCCCTCTCTCAAATAAATAAATAAAAAATCTTTAAAAAAAAAAAAAAAGTTGCATGCTCCAGGGCGGCGCCTGGGATCGAGCCCCGCATCGGCCTCCTTGCTCCACGGGGAGCCTGCTTCTCCCTCTCCCTCTGCTCCCCCTGCTTGTGCGTGCTCTCTCTCTCTGTCTGTCTAATAAATAAATAAAATCTTTAAAAAAAAAAAAAAGTTGCATGCTCCACTGACTGAGTCAGGTGCCCTTTAGCTGTGTAGTTTTTATTTTTTTATTTTATTATTTTTATTTTTATTTTTTTAAGATTTTATTTATTCATTTATTTGAGAGAGTAAGAGAGAGAGAGAGAGCACATGAGAGGGGGGAAGGTCAGAGGGAGAAGCAGACTCCCCGCCGAGCAGGGAGCCCGATGCGGGACTCGATCCCGGGACTCCAGGATCATGACCTGAGCCGAAGGCAGTCGCTCAACCAACTGAGCCACCCAAACGCCCTTATTATTATTTTTAAAGATTTTATTTTTTTACTTATTTATTTATTTATTTTTCTTTATTTTTTTATTCTTATGTTAATCCCCATACATTACATCATTAGTTTTAGATGTAGTGTTCCATGATTCATTGTTTGTGCATAACACCCAGTGCTCCATGCAGAATGTGCCCTCCTCAATACCCACCACCAGGCTAATATTTTTTTTTATTTATGAGAGAGAGAGAGCATGAGCAGAGGGAGAAGCAAGCTCTGGGCTGAGCAGGGAGCCCAATGCAGGGCTCGATCCTAGGACCTCGGGATCATGACCCAAGCCAAAGGCAGCCGTTTAACTGACTGAGCCACCCAGGCGCCCCCTAACCGTGTAGTTTTTTAAACTTTGGTTTTAAACCACAGAACACGGTTCAGACATCTTGAAGGCCCAACTGTGAAGCAAGTGTGGAACTGCGGCTAAAGAGGCCCAGTCCTTCTTAAATTTATAACTACAGTGAAACTATTCTGTTTACAAACTTAAAAAAGATTATATGTGTTAGCTAAAAATCACAACCCAAAAATCAGGTTTTAGAAACTTTTTCTTTTGAAATTATATTAGAGTAACAAAAAAATTGCCGTGTGGATGAATCTTGAAAACATCCTGCTAAGTGAAAGAAGGCAGTCCAAGAGCCATATATTTGTATGATTCTATTTGAAATGTCTTGAATAAGTAAATCCAGAGTCAGAAAGATTAATGGTCACCAAGGTCTAGGGCAAGGAGGGAATAGGAAGCTAATGAGTAAAGGGTTGCTTTTTTTGGGGTGATTAGAATGTTCCAGAATTAGATGGTGGTGATGGTTTCCCGACCCTGTGAATATACTAAAAACCACTGAATTGTACATTAAAAGGGTGAATTTTATGGTATATGAATTATATCTCAATATTTTAAAATCATGTACATAAGAAAGATAGTAGAGAGTTCACTGTTCTCTTCACCCAGCTTCTTCTAATACTAGTTTAAGTATAGTGCAGTTATCAAACCCAGTTAATTAACATTGACACAAGTCTAGTAACCAAACTGCAGACGTTACAGATATAAGGCTAATGATCGCTTTCTGTTTTTGGATCTCATCCCAGATGGCACGTTGCTTTTAGCTGTCCTGTCTCCCTGGTCTCCAATCTGTGACGGTTTCTCTGACTTTCCTTGTCTTCACTTTCTTGGCTTGATACTTCTGATGAATCCTGGTCAGGTATTTTGTAGGTTGTCTTTCAGTTGGGTTTGTCTACATATTGTGATTAGGTTGAGGTTATGTCTCTTTGGCTTGAATACCACTGAAGTGAAGTTGTGCCTTTCTCAGTACATTTTGTTGACGTATCTTATTACTGCTGTGATTTAATGGGATCACTTGGTTAGGGTGGGGTCTTCTGAGTTTCTTCACTATAACCTTAAAATTTTTTCCTTTGCAGTTAGTAAATATCTTGCAGGGAGCTGCTGCCTGGAGACTATGTAAATGTCTCGTTTCTCATCAGACTTTTGCCTACTGGTTTTAGCATCTAAAATAATTTTATTGGCAGGGGGCCGCGGCTGGTTAAGCATCGACTCAGTTTTGGCTCTGGTCGTGATCTTGGGGTTGTGAAATCAAGCCCCGCCTTGGGCTCTGCACTTAGCATGAAGTCTGCTTAAGACTCTCTCTCCCTCTCCCTCTGCCCCCCACTCTGCTCCCTCCCTTTCTCTCTCTCTCTCAAATAAATCTTAAAAAAAATAATAAAAATAGGGGCACCTGTGTGGCACAGTTGGTTAAGTGTCTGACTTTTGGTTTCGGCTCAGGTCGAGATCTCAGGGTCTTGAGATCATGCCCCACATTGGGCTCTGTGTTCAGTGTGTAGTCAGCTTAAGATTCTCTCTCTCCCTCTCCTTCTGCCCCTCCACCACGTGTGCTTACACTGTCTCTCTTTCCAAAATAAATAAAAATCTGGGGTGCCTGCGTGGCTCAGTTGGTTAAACGTCTGCCTTCGGCTCCGGTCGTGATCCCGGGGTCCTGGGATCGAGCCCTGCATTGGGCTCCTTGCTCAGTGGGGAGCCTGCTTCTCCCTCTCCCTCTGCCACTCCCCATGCTTGTGCTCTCTCTCTCCCTTTCTGTCAAATAAATAAATAAAATCTTTATAAATAAATAAATGAATAAAAAATCTTTTAAAAAATTAAGTAAATAAAAATAAATAAAATTTTAAAAATCATTTTTTATTATGGCAAAATAAAAATAACATAAAATTTACTATTTTAACCTTTTTTAAAAAAATATTTTATTGGTTTGAGAGAGAGAGAAAGAGCAAACACAAGCAGGGGCAGCAGCAGAGGGAGAAGCAGACTCCCCACTGAGCAGGGAGCCTGATGCGGGGCTGGAACCCAGGACCCTGGGATCATGACCTGAGCCAAAGGCCGATGCTTAACTGACTGAGCCACCCAGGCATCCTACCTTTTTATTATTTTTCCTTGAGAGAGAGAGAAGGAGGAAGGGGGAGAGCACACATGCCCCCGAGCAAGTGGTGATGAGGGGAGAGGGAGAGAGAGGAGAATTTTTTTTTAATTAATTAATTAACTAATTATTTTTTTTGCCAGAGAGAGAGAGCGAGCACAAGCAGGGGGAGCAGCAGGCAAAGGGAGAAGCAGGCTCCCTGCAGGACTTGATTCCAGGACCCTGGGATCATGACCTGAGCCCAAGGCAGCTGCTTAACCAACTGAGCCACTCAGGTGTCCCAGAGAGAGGAGAATCTTAAGTAGGCTCCACCCCCTGCTGTGGGGAGCCCACAGCAGGGCTTGATCTCAGCACCCTGAGATCAGGACCTGAGTGGAAATCAAGAGTGGGACACTTAAGCAATTGAGCCACCCAGGTGCCCCTACTGTAACCATTTTTAAGTGTACATTTTTTGGCTTACCTGCATTCACATAGTTGTGCAACCCATACCATCATTCATCTCCAGAACTTTTTCATCTTCCTAATCTGAAACTCTGTCCCTGTTAAACACAAACTTGCCATTCCCCCTCCCCCAGCACGTGGCAAGCACCATTCTACTGTCTGTCTCTATGAATTTGACTACTCTAGGGACTTCATGTAAGTGGAATCATACAATATTTGTTCTTCTGTGATTGGCTCATAAAATCAGTTTCTTGATTACGTCTTTTAAATTAGAAAACCAAGACTGATCTGTCAGATTCTCTAATATGTCAACATTTCTTTAACATCACACATACTTTAAATGCCAAATATATTCAGGTTTCCCCAAATATGACAAAAATCTACTTGTGAGCTTAAAAATATTACCACTATGTGTTTCATTTACTTCAGCATGTTTGGTTTTAATTCTACATCTTCCCAGTATTAAGATATAGATTACCCACTAAAGGGACACTTTTTCAGCTGAAAAGAAGTTGGGGTTACAGTCCCCAGGACAGGGGCTACTCACCTCTGAGGCTGCACATGTCAAGGCCAATTCTTCCTACGCAATAAGTGTACCTGCTGGGTCTTCTTTAAAGTTGCTGTGGTAACAGGGAATTCCAAGGCCAAACCCTACAGATGGCATTGGCTTTACAAACTATGGTCCCTAAATTCAGATTAAGCCTGTAAGGTATGTTTTCATAATCTCTTAATTTTATTACCTGATTTAGGCAATAAAAATTGTGTAAGCTGCCTCCTTGTCCCCACACCCCCATGCTTGTAGATTTCTTCTTGATTTGATCAAATTAAACCCAAGTAATCTATTAGAAGCTGGCTTTTCTTCTTCTTTCTTCTTTTTTGGCCATAATCCTAAAGACATTCCAAGGCCAGATCTTTTTCTGGCTCTGAAAATGTATTTACCACAAAGAAGCATCTTTATATAATGAATGAATTCCTTGCTAATGTTATCAACGCTGCATTTATGTTCTATGTATGGCCATGTTTAATAATCATTCTTACTCGGGGCGCCTGTGTGGCTCAGTTGGTTAAGCGACTGCCTTCGGCTCAGGTCATGATCCTGGAGTCCCGGGATCGAGTCCCACATTGGGCTCCCTGCTCAGCGGGGAGTCTGCTTCTCCCTCTGACCCTCCCCCCTCTCATGGTCTCTATCTCTTTCTCTCAAATAAATAAATAAATAAAATCTTTAAAAAAAAAAATCATTCTTACTCATGCATATATGCAGCGATGAGCCGGGCTTTGGGTCCAGATCCCAGGTCTACTGCTTTCTAGCTGTGTGACCTTGGGCAATGCCTCTCAGTCTTCTCTGTGAAATGGGGATTACAATAGGCCAATCTCATGGGCCTACTATGATAATCAAATAAGATTGCCCGTGCAAAGAATAGCACCTGGCAAATTTAGTTCATTGTTAACTATTATTATTTTGTTATTCACTGTTCATTCGTTCATTCATTAAGGAATTAAGGAAGAACCTGCAACCATCTCAGGAAGCTTTCTGCTGCTGCTTATTTACATGAGGAGGTAGAATCTGTATAAATGTAACATTAAATAAGATCTTTCCCCCATCTCTCTGATCTCTTTGTTTCTGTGCTTTTTACGTCAGCAAAATGTACATGTCCAATGTTAATTTATTTGATAACAAACTTAGTACTTTAAAAATTAAATTTGAGGCACCTGGGTGCTTGATTTTGGCTCGGGTCACGATCTCAGGGTTGTAAAATTGAACCCCCCCCACCCCCCCATCAGGCTCCACGCTGGGTGTGGAGACGGCTTAAGATTCTCTCTCTTCTCTGGGCGCCTGGGTGGCTCAGTCATTGGGCGTCTGCCTTTGGCTCAGGTCATGATCCCAGGGTCCTGGGATAGAGCCCCGCATCGGGCTCCCTGCTCAATGGGGAGCCTGCTTCTCCCTCTTCCTCTGCTGCTCCCCCTTCTTGTGCTTGATCTCTCTCTCTCAAATAAATAAATAAAATCTTTAAATAAATAAAACTAAAAGTTAGGGGCGCCTGGGTGACTCAGCTGGTTAAGCGTCTGCCTTCAGCTCAGGTGGTGATCCCAGGGTCCTGGGATCAAGCCCTGCATGAGCCCTGCTCAGTGGGGAGCCTGCTTCTCCCTCTCCCACTCCCCCTGCTTGTGTTCCCTCTCTGGCTGTCTTTCTCTCTGTCAAATAAATAAAATCTTAAAAAAAAAAAAGGGGGCGCCTGGGTGGCTCAGTCGTTCAGCGTTTGCCTTAGGCTCAGGTCATGATCTCAGGGTCCTGGGATCGAGCCCCACATTGGGCTCCCTGCTTGGCGGGAAGCCTGCTTCTCCCTCTCCCACTCCCCCTGCTTGTGTTCCCTCTCTCGCTGTGCCTCTCTCTGTCAAATAAATAAATAAAATCTTAAAAAAAAAAAAAAAGATTCTCTCTCTTCTCCCTCTGCCTCACCTCTCCACTGCTCGCCCATGCATGGGCACACATCCTCTCTCTCTCTCAAAAAAAAAAAATTCAAAGTTTTTTTCAAATGCCCATTGTGTCCTGTAGATTTTCTTTTATATTCACTAAAGGTACTTTGTTTTTTTAAAGATTTTATTTATACATTTGAGAGAGAAAGAGCGAGTAAGAGCGGGGGGTGGTTTGGCAAGGAGGGGCAGAGGGACAAGCAGACTTCCTGCTGAGGGGGAGCCTGTCGCGGGGCTTAATCCCAGGACCCTGAGATCATGACCTGAGTCAAAGTCAGATGCTTAACTGACTGAGCCACCCAGGCATCCCTTCACTAAAGGTACTTTACATTTTATTTTATTTTATTTTTATTATTTTTTTTATACAGAGAGAGAGGAAGGGGGGGAGAAGCAGAGGGAGAGAGAGAGAATCTTTTTTTTTTTTTTTAAAGATTTTATTTATTTATTTGACAGAGAGAGTCACAGCGAGAGAGGAAACACAAGCAGGGGGAGTGGCAGAGGGAGAAGCAGGCTCCCCGCCGAGCAGGGAGCCCGACGCGGGGCTCGATCCCAGGACCCTGGGATCACGACCTGAGCCGAAGGCAGACACTTAACAACTGAGCCACCCAGGCGCCCCGAGAGAGAGAATCTTAAGCAGGCTCCATGCCCAGTGCAGAGCCAACACGGGGCTCCATCTCACAACCCTGAGATCATGACCTGACCTGAACCGAAATCAAGAGTAGGATGCTTAACCAACTGAGCCATCCAGGCACCCCTAACGTTTAGTTTAGTTTTTTTTTTTTTACGATTTTATTTATTTGTTTGACAGAGCAAGAGAGCACAAGCAGGGGAAGCAGCAGATGGAGAGGGAGAAGCAGGCTCCCCACTGAGCAGGGTTGATGCAGGGCTTGATCCCAGGACCCTGGGATCACCACCCGAGCTGAAGGCAGATGCTTAACCAACTGAGTCACCCAGGCGCCCCTAACTTTTAGTTTTATTTATTTAAAGATTTTATTTATTTGAGAGAGATCAAGCACAAGAAGGGGGAGCAGCAGAGGAAGAGGGAGAAGCAGGCTCCCTGTTGAGCAGGGATCCCAATGCGGGGCTCGATCCCAGGACTCTTAGATCATGACCTAAGCCGAAGGCAGCCGCTTAAGGGGCTGAGCCACCCAGGCACCCTTTAGTTTTATTTTTATCTAAATAATATGTGCATACAACATAAAAAGTCAAATAGTGCTACTGGGTTTATGATGAAAACAGCACCCCTTGTCTCATCTCTTCTGAAATCCAGTTCCTAGAGGCAATGGCATTCGTCTAACTCCCTTGGCCATTTCTTCTGGGATTTACTTCCATATTTTTAGGTAACATGACTGTATTGTTATTTCTTACTTGCAATCTTAATATTGGCTGTTGAATCCTATATTAGGATGAATTCTGCAAGTAATGAGAATTCTGACTAGTAGTGACCAGAGCAGTAAAGACATTTTAATTATCTCATAAGATAAGCAGACTAGAAGTTTCAGAGTGGGTCCAGTGGCTCATGGTGTCAGAACACTACATCATCCTGAACTGTGGTTTCTCTTAGCACCCCTCTCCTTTTTGGTTGCATGGCCAATCCTCCCTTCCTCACATGCTAACACATGACAAGGTCAAGGTGGATAGCAGGAAGGAAGGAGATGAAAAGGGAAAAGCTCTTGCCCTTTATCAGGGAGGAACATCTATGGAACATCATGTACGTCCATGCTGTGAAAATTCCTTCATCCATGTTGTTAAGAAAATATAATTTATGACTATCAGCTTCCTGTGGTTACTGTAGCAAATTACCACAAATTGGGTGGCTTAAGACAATAGAGCTTCGTCCTCTCACAGTTCTTGAGGTCAAAAGCTCAAAATTACTATCACTGAGCTGAAATCAGGGTGTCAGTTGGGCCATAGTCTCTCCAGAGAGAGACTGTATATTCCTTGTCTCTTCCAATTTATGGTGATGGCTGGCATTCCTTGGCTTGTGGCCACACCACTCCAATTTTCAAGGCCCAGATCATTAGTTCTCTCTCTGTTCTGTCTTCCCAACACCTTCTCCTCTATTTATCTGTGCCAAATCTCCCTCTGCTTCCCTCTTATAAGGATACATGTGCTTGTATTTAGGGCCTACTCAAATAATCCAGGATAATCTGCCCATCTCAAGATCCTTAACTTAATCTGCAAAGACCCCTTTTCCAAATAAGGTAACATTTCCAGATGCCAGGGATTAAGACCTGAAACCTTTGGCCTGTTACCATGATCTATTAAACCAAAGAACTTTTGGGTTGTTAATATAATTAACTGAGGCAAATGTCATAAGTAAACTTGGGCTCTCTTTCTTCCACTGGAGGACAGAATTTCTAACATTTCCTTCTAGTCACTGTAAAGAGATAAGGACTTTTCCTATCAGATTGCTTTATTAAGGAAATGAATTTTTACCCAAACTTAGCTCTTTTGAGGCTTTTGAGAGTTTGTGAGGGAGATTTATCTGGTTGTGACAATGCTGAGTGTGTGTGTGTGGGGGGGGGGTTCCTGGCATTTAGTGGGGGGAGGCTAGGGACCCTGGCCAACCTGCAGTGTGCAAGGTAGTCTGGCACAATGAAGAACGAACTGTTCCATAACCTGCACAACTTTCAAGTGTCCTACCAGATGTCCTTATGGGTGAAAAACATGTTTATAATTAGAACCCAATTTATTTAATGTATTATTGTATTTATAAACATAGTATTTTTGGTGCAGTTTTAATATACGCTGGTTTCTCTTGTTCTCTGTTTGGTTTAGAATATTACCAAGTTGTTCACCATTTTGGAGAATGATATTGTGAGTGGTGCTGGTGTTAGTACGATCCGAGCTGCCAATGCAATAGCTCTGTATCAGTCTCCATTTATAGCTGACCAGCAGACGTATTTTGCTATAAATATTTCATATGATATGTACTATTTTACTAGAAATGTCTTTTTATTTTTTTTAAAGATTTTATTTATTCATTTGAGAGAGAGAGAGAACACAAGCAGGCTTCTCCTGCCTCTCCTGCTTCTCCCTCTGCTGCTCCCCCTGCTTGTGTTCCCTCTCTCGCTGTGTCTCTCTCTGTCAAATAAATAAATAAAATCTTAAAAAAAGAAATTGGAAGCAATCTAGATGTCCTTCAACTTGGGAATGGAAAAACAAACTGTGGTACATCCAGACAATGTCAATCGTTGATAAAAAGGAACTAACTACTGAAATAGGCAAGGACATTGATGAATATCAGATGCATTATGCTAAGTGAAAGAAGCTAGACTCAAAAAGCTAAATACCCTATGACACCATTTGTATAACATTTTGGAAAAGACAAAACTAGAATGAAAGATAACAGATCATTGTTTTCCAGGGCCTAGGGTTTGAGGGGAGGTTGACTGTAAAGGAACAGCATAAGAAAACTTCAGGGTGATGGACCTGTCTTTATCTCAACTGTATGTGTTGTCAAAACTCAAAGAACATAAAAGAAGAGAGATTGTTGTATGTAAATTATACTTTAATTAAAAAACAAAATGCAGCAATTTCACTTCTGAGTATATACTCAAAAGAAGTGAAAGCAGGGACTTAAATAGATACTTGTACACCTGTTTTCATAGCAGCATTATTCCCAGCAGCCAAAAGGTGGAAGCAGCCTAAATGTCCACCGCCAGATGAATGGATAAACAAAATGTAGTATATACATACAATGGAACAGTATTCAGCTTTAAAAAGGAAGGAAGTTATGGGACGCCTGGGTGGCTCAGTCAGTTAGGCAGCTGCCTTCAGCTCAGGTCATGATCCCAGGGTCCTGGGATCGAGTCCCACATCGGACTCCCTGCTCCTACCTCTGCCTGCCACTCCCCCGTGCTTTTGCTCTCTCTCTCAACCTCTCTGACAAATAAATAAAATCTTTAAAAAAAATTAAAAAAAATAAAAAGGAAGGAGGTTCTGACATATGGTATAGCATGGATGAATCTTAAGACATTATGCTAAGTGAAGTAAGCCAGTCACAAAAGGACACATATTTGTATGATTTCACTTATATGAGGAACTTAGGGTAGTCACATTCATACAGGCAGAAGGAGAATGGTGGTTGCTGGGGGCTGAGGGGAGAAGGGAATGGGGAATTAGAGTATAATAGGTACAGATTTTCACTTGGAAAAGATGAAAAAGTTCTGGATATAGAGTGTGGCAGTGGTTCCACAATGATGTGAATGAATGTACTTTATGCCACTGAACTCTGTCCTTAAAAGTAGTTATAATGGGGGGCACCTGGGTGACTCAGTTAGTTAAGCATCTGCCTTCAGCTCAGGTCATGATCCCAGGGGTCCTGGGATCAAGCCCCATGTTGGGCTCCCTGCTTGGGTGGGGAGCCTGCTTCTCCCTCTCCCTCTGCCACTTCCCCTGCTTGTGCTTTCTCTCTCTGTCAAATAAATAAATAAGATATTTAAAAAATAGTTATAATGGTAGATTTGATGTCATGTATATTTTTACGGCACACACACACAAAACTTGTTGAAAGAGAAAACAAGGGGCACCCGAGTGGCTCAGTTGGTTAAGTGTCTGAGTCTTGATCTCAGCTCAGGTCTTTTTTTTTTTTTTTTTAAAGATTTTATTTATTTATTTGACAGAGAGAGACACAGCAAGAGAGGCAAGAGAGGGAATACAAGCAGGGGGAATGGGAGAGGGAGAAGCAGGCTTCCCGAGGAGCAGGGAGCCCGATGCGGGGCTCGATCCCAGGACTCTGGGATCATGACCTGAGCTGAAGGCAGACGCTTAACGACTGAGCCACCCAGGCGCCCTCAGCTCAGGTCTTAATCTCAGTGTAGTGAGTTCAAGCCCCAGTATGGGCTCCATGCTGGGTGTGGAGCCTACTGAATGAATGAGTGAATGGATGAATAAATGAATGAATGAAATAAAGAGAAAACAAAACACAAAAATCCTTGTAGGAAGGCCAGTTATTTTGCAAGGAGATGATCCTCATAGATGTGAAGAATCTTGCTCAAGTTTTCACAAGGCAAATTGTGATTTGAATGAGGATCTAACTCTTTGACCTGGCATAATGGAAAGAATATCGAATTAGCTCCAGTTATCACCACCAGCTTGATGGTGGGCTATTTTAAAAAATCCCAGATACATCACCAATGTTGAAGTTCTGCTTCTCCAAAGGATGTCTCTTCAGGATCTGAAGGCCATTTCAGGAGGAAGGCTCAACCTGTAGCAGCTAATAACAGCAGACACTGGCCACATGTGGCTACTCAATACTTGAAATGTAGCTAATCCAAACTGAGATGTAAGTGCAGTTGGTGTACAATACACAATGAATTTCAGACTTAGTACAAGGAAAAGAATGTAAAATATTAATAATTTTTATATATTGATTACATGATGATAGTTTTTTTAGATATATTAGATTAAAATATATTGTTAAAATTAATTTTGCTTGTTTCTTTTTCTTTTGAAAGTGGATAGCAGAAAAATTAAAAGCACATATGGGTTTTACATTATATTTCTGTTTCACAGTATTCTGACGATACACCCTACCAGCATTATAGGAACAAACATAGAACTGCCCCACAATACCCTTAAAATGGCTGTGCTTGTTTGGGTGGCCAGGGGCCTGCTGATACCCAGGCTGGGAATACTGCCAGCAGTTAGGATTTGCAAAGATACCAGAGTGGTATCAAAATGGTACTTTTTTAATTGTAAAAGAATTAGAAGTTTTAAAGAAGAAGAATTAAAAGTCTAATGATACAGAAAAGTGTAAAAAATATTAAACCCATTTCATCCATAACCAATGTTATTTCTCTGCTGAAAAAACATATGCACCTACAGGGAGGATTTTCCCCCCTATAGCTTAGAAAGATGTAACATTATACATTATACAATTACATTGTATTTTTCTCCCTTAAATTATGGTCATCCTTCCTTGTCAATAAACTGAACTACTTTTAGTAGCAACATAATATTCCATCTTTTTTTAAGGTTTTATTTTTAAGTAATCTCTACACCCAACACAGGGCTCAAACCCACAACCCCGAGATCAAGAGTTGCATGCTCTACTGACTGAGCCAGCCAGGCATCCCCATAATATTCTATCTTAAGGCAATACCTTATTCCCTTATTTACAGACATTCAGGTTGCTTCCATTGTTTGCTACTACAAACAATGCTACAATAAATTTATACCAATATTCTTATTGATGAGTTTTTTTGTAGACTAGATTTCCAAAGCAGGATTACTATGTTAAAGAATCACCACATTGACTGGGGCGCCTGGGTAGCTCAGTCGGTTAAGCGTCTGCCTTTGTCTCAGGTCATGATCTCCAGGTCCTGGGATTGAGCCCCACGTTGGGCTCCTTGCTCAGTGGCGAGTCTGCTTCTCCCTCTCCCTCTGTGATCTCTCTTGCTCTCACTCTCTCTCTAGTAAATAAATAAAAAAAAATATTCAAGAATTACCACATTGAAAGTTTTGATATTGCCAGAAAAGTTCCCAAGAAGGATGTAGAGTTTACACTATCATCAGCAATATGCATGTACTTTTCTCACACCCTTACCAGCAATAGATATAAATCTTTTTTTCCCATTTTTTTCAAATTCGAGGGTGAAAAATGTTCTCATTTTCTTAGGAAACTGCATTTCCTTGGCTACCAATGAAGTTTCTTATTAGCCACTTGCACTTCCTCTCCTATAAAATGGCCAGTTTATATCCTTGGTCCATTTATCTCTTTTTTTTCTTATCAATTTGTAGTTCTTTGTACAGTACAGATATTAACTCTTTAGACTCCCAAATTTATATATTCAGCTCAGACCTCTGCCTTGAACTCCACACACATATCTAATTGCTCATTGCATCTCCACTTGGGTGACTTAGAGGCATCTCAAAGCCCGAGTGTCCATTGATTGATGAGGGATAAAGAAGCTGTGAGATATATAGATCTATCTATCTATCATCTATCATCTATCCATCCAGCCATACTGGCACTTTGCTATTATAGCATATATACATAATATATATATAAAATGGAATATTATTCAGAATGAAATCTTGCCATTTGCAACAACATAGGTGGATCTAGAGAGTATAATGCTAAGAAAAATAAGCCAGTCCGAGGAAGACAAATACCATATGATTTTACTCATATGTTGAATTTAAGAAAAAAACAAAGGAGCAAAGGGAAAAAAGAGAGAGACAAACCAAGAAACACTCTGTCTCTCTCTTTTTTTTTTTAGAGGGAGAAAGAGAGGGAGGTGGGGAGGGGCAGAATCTTAAGCAGGCTCCACGCCTAGTGTTGAGCCTGATGTGGGGCTCCACCTCACAACCCTGAGATCATGACCTGAGCTGAAATTGAGTTGGACGCTTAATTGACTGAGCGACCCAGGCCCCCCAAGAAACAAACTCTTAACTATAGGGAACAAACTGGTGGTTACCCAGAGGAGAGGTGGGTGGGGGATTGGTTAAATAGGTGATGGGAATTTAGGAGTGCACTTGTGATGCATACCTGGTGAGGTATAGAATTGTTGAATAAAATAAACACTTAAAAAAAAAATGAAAACCAGTCATTTTACTGGGTACAACCTCCCCTTATATCCTCATGCTCTATTATTTACTCCGTTAGTCTCCAGCCATACTGGCACTTTGCTATTCCTTGAACAGGCAGACATAGTCTTGCCCCAGGACTTTTTGACTTGTACTTTCTGGCTGGAATGATTCCCCTTCGGATGGCTTGCTCTGTCTTTCAAATCTTTAGCATCATTTTTTTTTTTTTTCACTTTTTGCTTTTTTATTTTTATTTTATTTTATTTTTTTTTTAAAGATTTTATTTATTTGACAGAGAGAGACAGCAAGAGCAGGAACACAAGCAGGGGGAGTGGGAGAGGGAGAAGCGGGCTTCCCGCCGAGCAGGGAGCCCGATGTGGGACTCGATCCCGAGACCCCGGGATCATGACCTGAGCCGAAGGCAGACGCTTAACGACTGAGCCACCCAGGCGCCCACTTTTTGCTTTTTTAAAGTAGGCTCCACACCCAGCACAGAGCTCAACGCTGAGCTGGAACTCACAACCGTGAGATCAAGACCTGAGCTGAAATCAAGAGTGGGTCGCCCATCCAAATGATCCACCCAGGCGCCCCTAATACCGTCTAACAGTCTGTATGTTTTACTTGTTTATTATCTGTTTCTCTCCACCATAGTATAAATTCCAAGGTCAGGATTTTTGTCACTGCTATATCCTTGGTGCTAACTGTTTGGTAGGTGCTCAGTAGAATTAGTAGAATGAACATGTAGGTAGATATTTTCCTGAGTTTGTCACATGTATTTATGTTTTTGATGTCTTCTGCCATGCAAAATATTTTTATTTACATACATCTATTGGTTTTGATTTTTTTTTTTTTAAGGCTCAACTTTTGTTCCCTCGGGGACTGTTCTGACCTAATATTGTTTCATTAAACTTTTTATTGTGGAAAACTTCAAACGCACACAAGAGAGATACATCTCATTATTCCTCTTTTGGAAATTCCATAAAGGCAGAGACAAAACTCCGCTTTTCAGTCTCCATCTTCTGCCACGACTTCAGCAACATCAGGGAATGTGTTTCCAAAGAATGAATTAACAGCACGAGGGCTCTCCGGGGCAGATGCCTCTCAGGCCCCTCAAACAGCCCAGCACAGTCCTGGAGGCGGCAGTTCGCTGACTGAAGGCGGCTGTCCTGATTTCTTCCGCCAGGCCTGACCCTCTCGTAGACACGCTCGCTGCCACCTCCTGGTTTGGCCTAGGTTGCCATAATGGGAGGAGCTCTGACTTCCGACTGAACAAAGTTTTTCCTTCGGCCCGCCGATCCCGGCCCCACCCGGGCTAGAGGCCCCGTCTCACCGACTAGGCCTCTCCGCCGCCGACGCTCCCCGCGCGCGTTCCCCCTTCTCCAACCCTTCCTTTCCCCCTCCCCCCGGCAGTGGCGGTTGGTCGCGCGCCGTCGTCCCTTTCCCGCCCCCTCCGCCAACGAGCGGGCTCCAGACCCTCTGGGATTGGCTGCGCCTGAGCGCATCTTCTTTCAGCCTCTCTGATTGGATGTAGGACGCGCGGGATGTCGGCCCCGATTGGCTAGGTCAGAGCGCCTGCGCGGCGGGGTTCTCGGTCGCCAGCCATTCCTGGGGAGGACTGCCGGCCGGTCGGACGTCTCGCCTGTCGCTGGAGGAGAGGTCCCGGCTCTCCGGGAAGGCGGCTGCGGCGGCAAAATGAAGATATTCGTGGGGAACGTCGATGGGGCGGATACAACGCCAGAGGAGCTAGCAGCCCTCTTCGCGCCCTACGGCACGGTCATGAGCTGCGCCGTCATGAAACAGTTCGCCTTCGTGCACATGCGCGAGAACGCAGGCGCGCTGCGCGCCATCGAGGCCCTGCACGGCCACGAGCTGCGGCCGGGGCGCGCGCTCGTGGTGGAGATGTCGCGCCCACGGCCTCTTAACACTTGGAAGATTTTCGTGGGCAATGTGTCGGCTGCGTGCACGAGCCAGGAATTGCGCAGCCTCTTCGAGCGCCGCGGACGCGTCATCGAGTGTGACGTGGTGAAAGGTAACGCGGGGGCGCGCGGGGGCGGGGGCGCGGGCGCGCTCTGGGCACTCTGCTTGTTAGCCACGCCCCTTTCCCGGGGGTCGGTCACGGCGCGGTTGGGGAGGGTGGGGAAGTCCGCGGGAGCGAGGCCTGAGGTGTTGGGGGAGCGTTGGGTAGAGCCACCCTCCTCCCCTGCGGTCCAAGCACCATTCTCCAGATGGGAGGAAGCGGCTCTGGGTGGGTTCGGCGGCCAATGTGAGCCGAGCTACGGGGCCGGGGACGCGCCTGAGAGACTTGCGAGTGTACCGGGGGCGCGCCTTCCACTGGTCTCCTGGGCCTGGCACCGAGCGGAAATTGGGAAGTGACGGGCACAAGCCGGATCATGGAGCGGGGAAGATTTCGCCACTTCCCCACTTTCTCTCCAGACGTCGGTCAGAGAGCAAGGGAAGAGGGAAAAGGTGGGGGCTGACGCCCCAAGGCCACCCTCGTGTTCCCTCCCGATGAATGCTCCCGAGCGGAAGGTAACGGGGCCCTTGGACGTTTCTCGGGCTGGGATCTTACAGCTTTGTGTGGCATGGGTCTACTCATGGGTGTAGTTACTCGTGGGTACAGAAGGGGCCCCTTCCGAATCACTTTGGCCTTTGAATATTGTTAGGTGGGTTAGGCGTGGCAACGCTGTTTTCCAAGTCCCTCAAACTTGGGTTTTTTTCTTTGGGCTCGATTTTACATCTATAAACTGGAAACCCGGACCTTTTGAATGTGGAAGGAGGCTTGTTTTATCAAGGCCTCTTCCTTAGCTTCTACTTGCCAGCCCATGCCCTAGGGCAGTGTTCTTTTATAAGGTCGGTGATTTTGCGAGGGGGCATACTCTGTGGCTGAGGGGGACATGGAGAGGGGTGCGTGAGAGGTCTTCGTTAAACATTGGCAAAACAGAGTTACTTGCTGTTCGTCTTTGCTGGAGTAGTCTAATCCTTAGGGTAGATCCCTAGTTTGCCTTCGAGAAAAATGTATCACTGTAATTTAGGCCCGACTTCCTTTTTGGGACCCAGTTGACTTTTGTAGTCTAGGTTTCTATCCTGTAAGTTCTTTTTCTTTTATGTTGGCAAGGTTTGGTGGGATAGCCCTTGTGGTTGTGGCCAGTTTCTTTTCCTCTGGGAACAGATCAGAGTTAACTTTGCTTTGCCATCTTGAAGCATGCAACCTGGGGGAGCGTCTGATGCCCTGCTCCTAGTGTTGGATTCATACCTTCCCTTACCCTGTGTGAAAAGTTTTGGGGATAGGAAATAAATGAGTGCAGGTCCTTATTTCCACCAAGACACTTCATTTGCTCTCCTGGAAAGGCTTATCTTTTGGGCCATTCTTTGTCCTTTTTATAACTCGGAGAGTGTAAAGGGTCATAGTCTCCACTGCTAGGAGCAATTCCTTGCTCTGCATTAATACCACATTCTATTTCCCTCAACTCAGGTTATGCAAGTCTACGAATGTCCGGAATCAGGCTTTCCTACTGGGTGCTCTAAGGCAGGCTGTATGGTGCACTGATTTTTGCTTTTGTTTAGAGTTAGAGTAGGAAGGGCATCTGGCCAGGAAGTGGATGGGGGTACATGACTCATTATGAGAGTTTTGTGTTTAATTGATCTACCAAGTTTCTTTTGTGCTTCTCAGGCAAGATGACTACTAGATTGGGAATCTAGAAACTAGCATCTGAGGGGACAGTCTCCATGGAACTCATTGGTCAAGAAGCTTGCTTTCAGGTGGTAGAGAAACCAAAAATTTGCCTGGATACGCTCTGGACTGAGACCAAGTGACAGTGGTGGGGAGGGTGAAGTGGATCACTGCATGTGGTTTATAGAACTCCTGGCTCACTCTTAGTGAGAAAGTGAAAGTTTTGTCTGTTTTATCCTTTTGTAAACATTGAGTTAGGAGAAATGTGTTAACTGCATCAGGGAGTAGTGGTTAGCTCTTATTTGTAGTTACCATGGTACATAACAGAGGTCCTGATATACTTTGCTGTAAGAGGTTCTGGGAAAGATTTGACTATCATATTCTCCACTGAGGCTTTTCTGTCTCTCTCGGGTAAAAGAAAGTGAAGTTTTTAAGTTGGGAATGTAGCAGAAGAGACTGGTTCTGGCTTTATAAAAACTAATTTCTTGGGTTGGGAATGGGCATTCGATGATCGAGTCTTCTGGTGTTGGGCTGTGAGGTCTTTGAAAAGCACAGAAGCTTGGGGTTGCACAGGACCATCAGTTCTGTTTTATTTCACAGAGGAAAAACAGTTGCTTGGTTACCCCTGAAGCTTAGATATGATTTGATTTATAGAGCAAAAATCTCCATAGCAACAGTGGATTGTAACTACTGTCCATGGGTTACGTTCTGTTGGGTGTTCAAAGATGAAGTATGTAAGTTGCTGACAGCTTTAGGAACCATTTAGGCTTCAGGGGAGGTCTGAAAGGCAGAAGAGGAAACGGTTTCCTCTATTTTTTTTTTTGTAGGTGGCCATTTTACCCTCCTGTACACAAATCTGTAGTTTAAAGTTAAGAGATTTCTACTCTTCTCAGGATAGGAAAATTCATTTTTCTGGATTCTCTTAACTTTGATGCTAGAGGAATTGTGATGCCACCAGATCAATAGGTGATCTGTGTAAAACATTGTTTGCTAGTGCCTTTAAATGCAGTGGATTTCTTTCAGTGGTTACTAGCCACTGAACTAGCTCTTCAGGCAGTTGGGTTCCTGGAGTTCTCTAGATTTCTGGTTTTTCATCGTCCTAGGATTAAGTGGGTTCCTGCGCATTTTTGATAGGGCTAGGTCTTGGTTTGGCTACTGGCTGTGATAGGGTTAGCCCTGATGTGATTGAATCAGCTGGACAACCCAAGTCCCACTTCTCTTTATAACGTCTGGCTTAGGAACTTTTTGATGTAAATTGGTTATAATTCTGTCTGATGGCTTTTTTAAAAACCAGTGATAAAAAGCAGTGATATAACTCATCTGGGTGGTCAATTGAATTTTACATGTGAAATCTCAGTTTTCAAATTTCAACTTGGTCCGTTTCTTAACAAAACCCAGCTAAATAGGGAGTAGACAGTGGGATGTCCTGTTGCTCTTGTAAACTGTTTGAAGTTTTTGTTTTTGGGTGTTTTTCCCTAGCTTGTTACAGTCTCAGGAATCTGTGGGTAGGTTAGCCAGGACTATAATACCATTCATTAATATTCTCTCATAGTGCCTGGAGATTTTTTTCCATTTACCTTAATCTGCCTACAAGCTCCCATTTTCTGTTTGCCATTGCATTCTCTGGAGGGTCAGCCCAGCCTCTGCTTTTAAGGAGATCTCTGACCACCAATATCTATTTTTAGCTACCTTTACCCAAAGTGGAGGTGAGAGACCATAGGAGAGTTCTAGTACCCTGTGGCTAAGCCAAAAGGAACACTTTTGCCTTAATTGGTAGATAAGAAATCAGGTTCTGACCATGGGGGTGTGAGGACTGAGAGTTGTGATGGTTCATTTTGTTTTTTTTTTGTCATGTCTGGCAGTTCTAAGTTTGCATATACAAACGGTATGGTAGCTCTTGTTTTTTGTTATTACAAATGAAGGATAATACTCTGTAGGGAGAGAAGCCTATGGTTAAATAATCATCATAATCAGGCTTAAATAATCATCATAATTCTTTATCATTATATAGCTATTTATATTTTGCAAGGCACTTTTATTTTCTTATTTGAATCTCCTAACTCTGAGGTGGGTAGGACAGATTTGGCAAGTCAGTATATCAGGATCTGTAACTGAGGCTTTTAAGTGCCTAACTCAGGATTCCTTGTGCTATACCGTACTTCTGACTTGTTGATTATATTTTTATTTTCATTTGTAAGAGACGCAGGTTGGTGGCATTGCCTCACATTGAGAAAAATGACTTGCTCTCTCAGAACAGCTAGAGAGGGCATCCCGGTATGAAAATTTCTAGAAATTAGAGGATACTTATTTCAAGGCTATTTTAAAAGGATTTCTTATCTTCAAGAATGGAATTTTAGTGATTTCATTCAGGTAGTTCTTCATTTCCTAAACTGATGTGAGAGAGATGGGGTCCTGGTACTTGGTACTAAGTAGCCACAGATTCAGATGGGTTTAAGTGCATGATCTTATTTCCCATGAGCATGATCTTGTCATTGTTTTTCATACCCTGCTTGCACCATTGTGGTTTGTGAGTTTGGACATGAATAAGAATTTCTTCCCACTCCTCCCCCTTCTAATCTAATATAGTCTCCTTCTGTGTGGTAGATGAGTAGGACATTGAGATCAGCGTCTTAAGTCTGTATCCCACCACAGCTCATTCAGATCCTGAATGAGGACCTCAAGGGTAACCTCCTTAGCAGAGACTGCAAGCTGCAGTAGTTGCAGCTTCTCACCTTGAAGCTAGGAAACCAGCTCTTTCCTGTAAACAATCGCTCTGTGAACAGGCGTGCAAGGGGTAAGGTATATTTCTGTCCTTTGAAGAGGAACAAGTAGAGGATATGAGCCTGGGGGAGGGGGCTTGAGCCTGAACTCAGCCAGGAGGCTTGATTTCCATTCCCACACCTCATTGGCCTAAATGGGTTCCAGCTTTTCCTGTTCTAAGTTTAAAATTTCTAGTCATGTTACACGGTCCTACCTTACACATTGACTTCTCAGGGATAGACTGGTATAGTGAAGGGGCACGGAAGAACTGAGATTCTGTTCCTGGCTCTGATTTTGATTTAGGGCAAGCCATATAAATTCTCTGAGCATGTTTGCCCACCTGTAAAATGGAGATAATGATCCTTTGCTCTGCTTGCCTCACAGGATTGTTGTGAGGCCCAAATGAAGGCCTGTGCATGGAAATACTTTGAAAACGGAAGTACTCTGAGAAAAGGGGAGATCACATTGGAGGAATTTAAAGAACTGTGCGTTGCAGTCTAGCTCTCCCGCTTTAACTGGACCCTGGGCTGAGACATGGGTCATGCTAAGACATAGTGGTCATTTCTAGTGTTTCAGAGTTAAGCTTCAAAGGTGAGCAGTAGTGTTTGGTGACTTGGGTTAGAGAACACTAAATAATTGAGTGATCCAGGAACCCTTTCTGTGTTTTGGCTGGTGGTTTACACTTAGAGGAGCTGGAAAGATTTTTCTCCTGTGTTAGTTCATCTTTGTTCTTTCTTCTCTCGCCAGAAAGGTAGCAGGGGGAAAGGGAAGAATGGGGAGAAGGCCATAGGGAAAGGTGACTGCTTGGGACAGTCTGGAAGCTTTGTTATGTGGGAGCCATGTTTTATGACATACTCCTGGAGAGGAGGGTTTGGAGGCCTGGAGGTAGCTGGCAACAGCTGGGTGCTGTTGTGTGTCCAGTTTGGGACCCATCAGGTAGCATGCCCTGCCCCCCTAATTGCTAACCCTCTGTCTGCTGCTTTATCAGACTACGCGTTTGTTCACATGGAGAAGGAAGCAGATGCCAAAGCCGCCATCGCGCAGCTCAACGGCAAAGAAGTGAAGGGCAAGCGCATCAACGTGGAACTCTCAACCAAGGGTCAGAAGAAGGGGCCCGGCCTGGCTATCCAGTCTGGGGACAAGACCAAGAAACCAGGGGCTGGGGATACGGCATTCCCTGGAACTGGTGGCTTCTCTGCCACCTTCGACTACCAGCAGGCTTTTGGCAACAGCACTGGTGGCTTTGATGGGCAAGCCCGTCAGCCCACACCACCCTTCTTTGGTCGCGACCGCAGCCCCCTGCGCCGTTCACCTCCCCGAGCCTCCTATGTGGCTCCTCTGACGGCCCAGCCAGCCACCTACCGGGCCCAGCCCTCAGTGTCGCTGGGAGCTGCCTACAGGGCCCAGCCTTCTGCCTCTTTGGGTGTCGGCTATCGGACTCAGCCCATGACCGCCCAGGCAGCCTCTTACCGCGCTCAGCCCTCTGTCTCCCTTGGGGCCCCATATAGGGGCCAGCTGGCTAGCCCTAGCTCCCAGTCTGCCGCAGCTTCCTCGCTTGGCCCATATGGTGGAGCCCAGCCCTCGGCCTCGGCCCTCTCCTCCTACGGGGGTCAGCCAGCTGCGGCTTCCTCGCTCAACTCCTATGGGGCTCAGGGTTCCTCCCTTGCCTCCTATGGTAACCAGCCATCGTCTTACGGCGCGCAGGCTGCCTCTTCCTATGGGGTTCGCGCGGCTGCCTCTTCCTACAACACCCAGGGAGCAGCTTCCTCCCTAGGCTCGTATGGGGCCCAGGCAGCCTCCTATGGGGCCCAGTCTGCAGCCTCCTCACTAGCTTATGGGGCCCAGGCAGCTTCTTACAATGCCCAGCCCTCGGCCTCTTACAATGCCCAGTCCGCCCCGTATGCTGCACAACAGGCTGCTTCCTACTCTTCCCAGCCGGCTGCCTATGTGGCACAGCCAGCTACAGCTGCTGCCTATGCCAGCCAACCAGCCGCCTACGCTGCACAAGCCACTACCCCAATGGCTGGCTCCTATGGGGCCCAGCCGGTTGTTCAGACCCAGCTGAATAGTTATGGGGCTCAAGCATCAATGGGCCTGTCCGGCTCCTATGGGGCTCAGTCAGCTGCTGCGGCCACTGGCTCCTATGGCGCTGCAGCTGCCTACGGGGCCCAGCCTTCTGCCACCCTGGCAGCTCCGTACCGCACTCAGTCGTCAGCCTCATTGGCTGCTTCCTATGCTGCCCAGCAGCATCCCCAGGCTGCTGCCTCCTACCGTGGCCAGCCGGGCAATGCCTACGATGGGGCAGGTCAGCCGTCTGCAGCCTACCTGTCCATGTCCCAGGGGGCCGTTGCCAACGCCAACAGCACCCCGCCGCCCTATGAGCGTACCCGCCTCTCCCCACCCCGGGCCAGCTACGACGATCCCTACAAAAAGGCTGTCGCCATGTCGAAAAGGTACTGTATGCCCCCCCGCCTCTGCCCCCAGCTGGGGCTTAGGGCAAGGGGCTGAGGTTGGCATGGGAGGGAAAGTGGAGCCATTGGCCCCTCCCTTGGTCTTCTCTCCTCTATTCCTGTGGGATGTCCAAAGGCCGAGGGGGTTGATGTCTGTGAACTTCTGGTCACCAGGGTTCAGGTGGAGCGTTAGTGCTCAGCCTGGGGTGGTACCAGCTAGTCAGGCTGGGATAAGTGTCACCTGTCTAGGCTAGCCCAAGTGCCATTGGAGCTACTGCCTGCAGGATTGTGGCCCATAGCCTTTCCCACCGTCTCAAGGATCCTTAAGCCTGTTACGTGGTTGTCCTGGCTTTGGTGGGGTGGGTTTGAAAGAGTAGTCCCTTCAGCACTCACTGGCTGAAGGCAAGGTGTATGAGGTGCGTCCACTCTTGGGAAGTTGGGGACCTTGCTTTTGTCCGCCGTTCTGTTGATAAACAACCAAGGTCTTTCTGTGCAGGGCCCAGGGGGGATAGTTTGTTTGTGGTTTGGGAATGTAGACCAAATCCACCTTGGCCAGTTGAGAAGGGAGGGCTTCAGTGGTGGGCTTGGTTTCCCACTGAGTTGAACCAGGCTTGATTTCTTGCCCTGGATAGGGTGATGAGCCTTCTGACAAAATCTTGTTTGTTGGAGACCAATCTGATCACACCCTCCCTATCCCCATTGGCATCTCCCCCATGCCCACCTGGAGCCCTCCCCTCAATTGTCTCATTCACCAACTGTCTTCTTCTCTCGACTAGGTATGGTTCCGACCGGCGTTTAGCCGAGCTCTCTGATTACCGCCGTTTATCAGAGTCGCAGCTTTCGTTCCGCCGCTCGCCGACAAAGTCCTCGCTGGATTACCGTCGCCTGCCCGATGCCCATTCCGATTACGCACGCTATTCGGGCTCCTATAATGATTACCTGCGGGCAGCTCAGATGCACTCTGGCTACCAGCGCCGCATGTAGGGCCGTCCTGGGATGGGGCACCACAGGGAGGGAAGGAGAGGAAAGGTGGGGTAGGGTGCAGACCCAGGTTATAACCACTGGCCCATACCTCTCCTGTTTGCGGTTTTTCATCCCCTCTACCCTGTGGGCCTTCCCCAGGAGATGATCCTTTTGAGTGTTCGGCAGTAACCTACTTTGTTCCTTCGCCTCAGCAGCAAATCTTGCTACTGGCTCTAGATCTGCGGTTTCCCCTTTCCCCTGCCTCCCATCTCCCAGGATGGGAATTTCTTTTATGTTTTTATTTTTTCCTGGCTCCCTTTTATTTTTCTGCGCGATATTTAAGGTCGTCTGGATGGGGAAGCAACCTGCAGCTGAGGTCGGCGGCGCCTTTTTCTTTTTAGATGTGAGGGAGGCCAGGAAAGGGTTAGCTTAACCATTTCCTATGCGCCAAGCTGTGCCAGCAGTCCAGGGGACCCTGACTTTGTCCCTCTATAGACTGTGTTGAGACTGAGTTCCTGTCGGGACAGTTGGTTGGTATATGTCCAAATCCCTACTGACCCCCTGATGTTCTAGCTGATGCTGAGTGGCACAGTCCCACATCCCCATCTCCCCAAGTAGGTGGTGTTAGAAAACCTTGATTTTTTTTCCCTTTTGTATGGAGTACAAATAAAACTTGGGGCAATTTGCAGTTTGGAAACCTGGTTGTCATTGTCTTGATTGCACTCAGTTTCAGAGGAGCCAGTTTGACATCCAGGAAGACATGATAGCTAAAGGAAAGGCAGCTGGAGAACCCAGGGCAGATAAGGAAAGGGGTTTGAATGTGGGAATTAGTGATTTTCCTGCTGCCCAGAGGGATTTAGGTCATCATCGTCCTGCTAGTCTGCCATCTTTAGGACTGGAGAGTCCAGACCAAGTGCTTGGACTTTTCTCAGCCCTTAACTTGAATTGATCACACCAAGATGCAGTAAATTTACTGCCCATTTTTCCCTAACTTGTCTCCAGTTCAGAAACAACCTGTGCTCCAGCAGGGTGGTTCTGGGGTATGGCTTCTCAAGTGAAAAGTGAGGAAATGGGCTGCTTTGGTGCTTACAAGTCTAGTGGATCCTCGAGGGGGTGGACTTGAGTGAGTGCTGGAGCTGGGACCCAGAAGGGAGCCAGTGGTGGGGTAGGGGTGATGTCAGTGTCTGGTACTTCCCTGTGGTTAGAGAAAGGAGCAGGGACAGTCGGAAGCAGGTATGGGGGATCTGGCCATAGACCTGGTATTCCGCCTGTTGAACCATCACCATGGAGCGTCCTTCCTGCGTCCTGCCAACTTCTGCCACATTGGTGCCCTGAGACTCACTTACCCTGTCTCCATTTGTTAGGGTTTCCAGATGTGTTCTTGCTGGGTTTATAGTTGAAGGTATCCTCACAGATTGGGAAGGGGGTGAGGTACAAGCATAACCCAAGTAGGGATGTTGGGTTAGAGTGAGGAATTGAAGATTCTTTTTATACTTTTATTCTGGGATGGGTGGGCTGGGGTGAGGGGGAGAGGGGCTGTTGAGAGGGCCTGGCAAAAAAAAAAAGTTCCAGCCAGGGACAAGATGGAGGCTTGGGCTTACTAATAACGAGTGAATAGAAGAATACTGGCTGGGGATGAACCTATTGATGTTCCTTTGGAAAGGAGGCTTTAGAGATTCAATTTGGGAGCCTGCTGGGGTGAGGCGATTTTGGGGACTTGTGTGTGTCAATCAAGTGGAGTTCAGGTGGGTTCTTTTCTGCCTCTCACTGGTTTCTTGTGAATTTGCCTGTGACAGAGTAGCTTGCCCCCAGATGTTCTCTTCCCTCTGCCCAGTGGGCAAAAGTATATGATCTTTATAACCATGAGTTCTTGTGGATGCTAACTGGGGTAATTTCAGGGGGTTACTGGGGCCATAGCTCTTTTCCTTGCTTCTCTTTCTGCTCACTGCTTTGCCTCCAGGTGCTTTGCTGTTCCTTTTCATTTCTTTACAGGACTGGGAGGGGGAGTTCATAGGTTTCTTGTTATTTTTCTGCAGGGAGGGTGGGGTGATCTGAGGGCCAAGCTAACAAGCTTAGCTCTGGTTATTATTCCGGAAAATAGAGGGTTGGTTGATTACAGGGCTGTGATTGTGGCCTGTGTATTTGTAATATTTCTTTGTCATGTGGCTTTCTGTCTTCCTTTTTCTCCAGTGAGGGTTCTGCCACTACCCCAGTCCCAGGGTGCCTGTGAAAAACAGTTTAATGTGCTCTTGGGGCCAGTGTTCTTTATTGCAGCCCAAGTTCTTCAGAGTGACCTGGCCTAGATGATCACTCTAACTGCCTGTCATCTTCAGATCCTGATGCCCTTGCTGTCTCAGCCCTTAGGTTTTTCGTTGTTTAAGTAGAAGAGACTACAAAGCTAAAACATTTGTCATTCTCTTCTTTCTTGCAGATTGTTTTAAAATTCGCTTCTCCCTCTTTTATTTAAATTATGCCACCTGTGTTAATCCTATAGCCCACTCCTCATACTTTGCTTTTAGTGGATTTCTGAGTTCCTGGGTCCTGTAACTTGGAGATGGTTGGGTTGAGTGAATGGGAGGACAGACATTTAATGTGTGTTTCGGGGTAAGAGGTGGGGAATATGGGCTCCCAGTGTCCTTCAGATTTTTGCACTCTGCATCTATTACCTCTACAACTTGGCCTTCATTGGAGAAGTTTAAGATGGTTTATTCCTGGAACAACATCACATAGAGGCTTCTAACCTTGTCAGTCTGCTCTCTTCTGAGGTTTGGACTTTGTTTCAAATTCTGTCTGGGATAGGCCTGGGGCCCCATCCCTTGTACTGGAGGTAATGGGACTGTCCCTGAGAGGTCAGCCTCTGGGTAGGCTGCTTTTCTAGTCATGCCCATCACCTAAGTTCTACCAGTGTTTGCATAGACTGTTGGTTCTCCAGTCATTTTGTCCTATCAAGCCAAGTAAGCTGACCGTAATAGGGGATGACTGAGGTCATAATGAAAATAAATTTCCTAGATTTATGGACTGTATATAATAGAAGGTTGGGTAATAGAGAAGATAAGATGGAGAGCAGGTGAGGGCTGCCTGGGTGGCTCAGTCGATTAAGCGTCTGCCTTCGGCTTAGGTCGTGATCCCAGGATCCTGGGATCAAGCCTCCTGCGTCGGGCTCCCTGCTCAGCGGGGAGTCTGCTTCTCCCTCTCTCTCTGCCTTACCCCCCCTGCTTGTGCTCTCGCTCTCTCAAATAAATAAAATCTTTAAAAAAAAAGATGAGCAGGTGAAAAATTTATATTCACCTAAGTTTTACATTTATCTTTAGAGAGATCATAAAGGGTAGAATCTAGAGTATTCCAAGAAAAAAAAGGAGTTCTTAAAATTATTTCAAGTACAGCTCTAAATCATTTGGAATATTGTGTGTCTCTAGTACTGGAAATACAGTGTTCAAGTAGCTGAGCCCTTGTGCTGGCCTTGAATTTATAATCTGGGGAGTAAGGACCTACCTCAATGAACTAGTTACAGTTAAACAATACTAGGGTAGTGGAAGATGAGGAAGAGGCAGTTCCACTAGTTAAAACTTTCTGGAAATGGGATTTGTTTGGTTGGAAAATTGACTTGGCACAGAGAGAATGACTAAGGGTGTTGGCTCTAAAATCAGGTTTCCTGAGTTTGAATCATGTTTCTTTCACTTAGCTGTGTGATCTTGGACATGTCAGGAACTCTGCCTCAGTTTTTTCATCTATAAAATGAAGGTAATAGCTAACATTTATTGAACACTTGCTAAGCACCGTTAAAAGTGCATTTCCTACAGGAATTTCATTTGATCTTCATTGTAATCCAAATGCCATTAAGTATTTTTAAACCTCTTTTATAAATGAGAAGTTGAGGCTGTAGGTTAAATAACTTTTCTTAAGATCACATAGTTGGAAAGTAGATCAAGGGATTGAATCAGTATTTTGAATTAACTATCCAGGACTTTGCTTGTAATCATAATACTGTAGAAGGATCAAATGAGAACATGTGTCAAGTGTAGGACCTCATAAATAGCCACTGCTCTTTAATGCTAGCTATCTCACAGACATGAGTTAGAACATTCTGGGGAGATTGGTTGGCCTAGTGGAGCACACATCTGAGCAAGGGACTTTGGATGTAGGTGTGAGTGAGTGCAGCACATATGAATAACAGTGAAGCATTGGATTTTTTAAATGAGTGGTACCTAGGAGTGAAGTAGGACATGGACCACACCAGTTTTTGTCACTTCCAGTCTCAGGCAACACTTCAGTGTCCTGAGATCGGATTCTCCTTGGGTATGGAAAAGAAAGGTATGGGGTAGGAAACCTGCAAAGACAGTAAGGGGAGGGTAAGAGAGTGTAGCTGCCAGTGGAATTGGAAGCTTAGGAAGCTTACTTGACTGGCCTAGTCAAGGAAGGCCAGTCTGGACATCCCTGGAGAATACTGGTTTTTAATTTGTGCTCTTACTAAACCAGTAACTCATTTCTGGACAGGAGCCAGAGTTATTAATATGTATAAATTACATATATTCACCCCTAAGGGTGTGAAAGTAATAGATTGTTTATTCACATTTGAATGGTTTTCACTGACATCAGTGTTTCTCCCCGTCCCCCAAGTTTGGATTTTTCCCTTATTTCTCTTCCAAGAGTCCAGGCTCCAGGCACTTTTGTCTTTTCAAGATCTGCAGTGAGAATAATGTATATTTATGCTTGGCTATGACAGATATCAGCTTTCTAGATGACTTTGAACAAGTCACTTTACCTTTTAGGTGCTTGGTAACTTGATCAGCAAATTAAAAATCACCCAAATGGCATCTAAAGTGTTCTGGACACGGTGCTTTTAAAACTCTGCATTCAATTGTTTTGCATAGTTGGGTTGGTAAGGTAGAGGATTTGGACCAGATGTTTTTAATTTATAAACCTTAATGGTTTTTAAGGAATGAATATTAAGCTTCTTTAGTACTCAGTAAAATAGAGTTGGATAGGTTAACATTAGTATGGAGATGCTTGAACTACAAACAGATCTTTCTACCTAAAGCTTCATTTTTTTAGCATTTGTCAAGCTGGTCATCCTGATGATCAAAAGCTGTAGCATAGGTTACCCCCTGGCTTTTGGGCACCTGCTTTTTCTGTTTGAGGGAGACTGGAAAGCGTACTGGGTAATAAGGGTAAAAGTGCTTCTTGTTTTTAGAACTAAGGGTCCATGGTCTTAAGCTGATACTGACTGAAAATCCAAAGTATTTCTCCTTTTGGTTTCCAAAAGAAGTTAAGTCTTGCATTCATTCACCCTTGTGTTAACTTAGTCAACAAATAATTGAGTGTCTACCATGTTCCAGGTGCAGTTAACATTGAGGATAGAGTAGGGAAGAAGAAAAGGTCCCTGCCTTGAACAAGTATTTGATGGGGGAAGGAGGGAGGTAGGAGAAATAAATGGAATGAACAAATAGGATTTCAAGTGGTGGTAAGTATTTGGAAAAATAACATGAAGTCATGGCATGGAGTTCCAAGGTAGGGTTGGAGTAGGGGGATGTCTTTAGATGGGCTGGCCATTGAAGGACCTTGGGGAAAGAACATTCCAGTCTGAATGAACTTGGAACAAAAAGGCCAGTGTACTGGAGCATAGTTGGGGTTTGGGGTGTGTGGGGGTGGAGCATAGTGTGTGTGGGGGGGTGGGGTGGGTGTTTGTTAAAGAGATTGGGAGATTCTGGCAAGAACCAGGGTGAGTTTGAAAATTCTCCATTTGCAGTGGGTTTTAAGAATCAGGTGATGATTTAATGTGCCTTTACTCAGTTGGATGAGCTTGCAAAATGAGACTTATTACTCCACCTTAAAGGCTTTCAGAAGGTAAATTAATTAGATTGAGAGTGTTGGGGGCGGGGCGGGGGGAGGCTGTGGTCAGCAAACTGGCATGGATTGTGATCCTGAGATTTATATTCCCAGTCCTCTCCCCTTTGGGCCTGGAGAGATTCTTAGTTTATAGAGTGAGTGGATCTCATCTGCTTTGGTATTTTGGGAGAAAGTTTATCTCCAGGGCTGTTGGGGCACACAAAATTTGGAAGATCAAACAAAGGAGCTGAGAGAATTTCTATACCAGATGCGTTTCCCTGCAGATCGAGTGGTGACCCTCATCTGATGGCTGGCCCCCTTAAAAGGGCACACACACACAGCTGACTAACATGGAATTGATTTTCTTCATCATGGATTATATGGCCTTTACTCAGTCTCAGAGTTTCAGTATCAAAATCCACAATGAAAACGGACCACGATTAGTGACCACCACATCTGTAAATATTTTGATGTTTTTAGGTCCTTTGCTCTTCCCACCCTAGAGTAAGTCTTGACCAGATTTCCACCATTTGATTCCTGAGTCATGTCCGGTTTTAAAACTCATTTCCACAACTTTGACTCCTTTCTTTTTATGGCCCCCACCCCCCTTTCTGGGGCTACTTTGGACGGTTGTATGTTATGTCATCTTCACTCATGATCCCTTTCCTCATAGATAACCTCACTGCTTTTAAGTTCTTTCATCCAGCACTTTTCCCCACTCCCGCTTTTAACTCTCTCTTCAAAAGCTGCCTCGCAAAGGGTCATTGCTTGCTCAAAGAATATGGGATTATGTGAAGAAGCCAAAGGATGAGAAAGAAAATGTGATGAGGGAGCCGGACGCTCTGGAGAATGCTATTTTGATTGTATTTTGTTTATAGCTGGATGTGATTAGGCTCCTCTAAGGTCGGTTCTAGGAGTTTAAACCTACAGCTCTGGCTGATGGCGCCCAATAAAATAAAACAAAAAACTTTCGCTGCTCCAGTTTTTTCTCAGGGCGGGGTGGGGGCCTTTTCAATCTCCAAGGTCGCACAGAGAAGCCGTTTCTTCATCTTGGACCCACCCCGGGAGACTGGTTCCTCGCGGGAACTGGTCTCAGCGCCTCCTGAGTAACGCAGCCTCCAACCGGGCCAACTTCGGGGCCGTTATAACCTAATTGAAGCCGCGCCCATTAACCGTTTCCAGAATTCCTTTGAACATCTATGACAGTAGTTTTGATGCGAGGGGAGCTCCGGGACTTCTAGGGCTACGGTGTGGATTCTTGGGCAAAGGAGGAGGTTGGTTCTTCAGGTGGGGAAGCTTCGTTATTTTTCTTCCTGGCGTTTGGGTCTAAGCTATCGTATAGCATCCTGGCTGCGAGGGGTTGGTGGTTGGGAGTGTAGAAGGAGAAATTTGGAGAAGGCAAAATGGAGCGGGGGATGCTGTCAGGATGTGCACGTGTCGGTGGCAAAACGTGGAAGCTTCACAAAGTTGGCGCCACGAAGCTAAAGACCGCCACACCGGGGCCCTAGCTCGCTTCGCCTAATGGCGGGCCGCACCCCGCCGGCGAAGCCCACGTTTGTAGTTCCTCCCTCACGCCGACCTCTTGCCCAATCAGTGACTTCGGCTTCGCGAGGTAGGCGCTCATTGGCATTCGCATAAAAGCTCCGGGGTTACTGACGTTTCCACCTCTTCCCGGCCTCTCAGGTAATTGGCGTTGGTGATAACCAATCAGGAAGAGGATCTGTGGGAACGCCTGCCTTTAACTTAACTGAGCAGCCAATCCGGTGGTACACTCACCTCCCCTTCTACCCAGAGTCACTGCTGCGGCCGCCGCCATTTTAGCGTTTTGTCAGAAGCGTCTGCGCCGCGAGGAAGAGCCCCTGCTGATTTCCGTGCGGGTGAGAGACTCCAAGCCCCTCGGCTGTCTTTTTTTTGCCCTGTTAAATCTTACCTCACTCCTTTGGGCTTCAGAGGTATCGTAGTGGGGTATTGGCCTGCGCACCCGTCTCTGAGAGCCGACCTCGGTGCTGGGCATTGCGCGGTAAGCCTGAAGCAGCCCTTCCCCCACGACCTCCCCCGAGAATACCCTTTCTCCCCACCTTGCCTTCCACCCGACTTGGCTCGGTTTCCTGCCTTGAGGTTTCCATATAGATAACCGCATTTTCCTTAGACTCAGGAAAATTGAAGCCCTTTTCGAGAATTTCTTGGGCCCTGAGACATTGTTGTCTGGCTGATGAGTCTGAAGCCCCGTTCTCTGGCCACGCATTTCCCCATTCTGCAGGAGCTCGTTAGGATGGCACCTCGGGAGAGGCGTTCCCCAGTCCTGTGTACTCTCCTCATGCCTTGCTCTCTGGCCCGGGTCTCCGGTTCACTTCTTCCAAAGGAAACCCGAAAACGTAGCTATTATAAGGCCCAGTTTTCCGGAAATGGTGGCCACTCGCTCGGTTGCGAGAGGAAGAGCTAATTCATAATTTCAGTAGACAGTTCAGCCAGCCAGTAGTTAGACTTTCGTTTTCTGACCTCACAGTGGATAGAAAAGCCCAGTACCTCTAGCCCTGCATGTATGCCCTCATTTTCATTTCCATTTTGGTTAGAAGCTTTCCAGCTCTTTTCAAACCCTTTGTCTACTAAGGACCTTTCTATTACAGACATTTTCTCATTCTTACGGGTTCTGCAGTTTGTACTGTAGCAGGCCTCCATATTCCCACTTTTCTTTGATTGTTCTGTGGAGGTGGGCATGTAAGAGAAAGGGAAAACTGGAAATATTTCCTAGAGTTTTTGGTTTTAATTGACATGAGCCTTAGGTCTTTTGTTAGAAATTTTGTTTCTTCCCAT
>NC_138379.1:5246212-5252335 GCF_054177405.1 Leptonychotes weddellii | reverse complement strand
CGGGCAGAGGATGCAGTGGAGGCCATCAGGGGCCTTGACAACACAGAGTTTCAAGGTGAACCACCCTCTTTGGGAAGAGGGCTGAACACAGGCTGTATGCAGAAAATAGGTTGGATAAGTAAAGGGAGGGGTTCGGGGTAGAGATACAGCTGTTGGTGTTGATGGTGAAGCATTGTGGGTGATGGACTTAAAATGGAGAATACATGGGATTTAGAGGCTTTACCTTAGGTCAGTGTCTACCACATGGCTTTAGTTTGGAACTCCTAAGACTTTTATGCCTGTTAGCACAGAAATCCTTTCCTTTGATTTCCCCAATTATCTTTTTAGTTTTTTTTCCCTTTTCTTGGTAGAGCATATTCCGTTGGTTCACTCTGAATTTATTGCCTCAGCCCAGTATCAGCATTATACCTCATTTTACATATGAAGAATCTGGTAAGAGCATCCTAAGCAACACTTTGGGGAGCAGAATCCCTGTTAAACCACCCCCCAATCCTAACTCATAATTTCCCAGTAAAGATAAGTAGTCATTACCTAACTAGTTTTTAGATAACTGGTGTCTTTAAAGGGCTATCGCTCTTGTCAGTTTTCTATTATGCTTTTACCAAGAGGTTCTGTTGGTGGAGGATGAGGCCCCTCCAGAATAAAAGTCTGGTTTTAGAAGTTTCTGAGGAGGAGATATTGGGGTTTGGGGGGCAATAATGGCAATGCTTTTTCACTGTACTGGAGGGTGGACTCTTAACATCCTTGGTGAATAGAGCATTTAGATGGGTGTTAACCTTAGAGCATTGGCTAGATTGTTAGTGTGCCTGGAAGGCAGCATGAGTAATGGTATGGATTGTCCCTTTATATGGAAGGTTTTATCTTTTCTTGGTTTAAGATTTGAGCTCCTATGGCAAGAGTGGCAATCGGGGAGGGTGAGTGTGGTAACCATGGTGAGTTGCTGACTCTTCTCCCACCCCTCCACCCCTCCTTTTTGTGTCCTCAGTATCAAAAAAGAGCCTTTTCCCTTTGGTTGTAACTACTTCCAAGTTATGGGATACTCCCACAATTCCTTGTATATTTTTAAAGTATATTCCAACCTTTTTAGCCCAGACAAGGTAGTTACTGCTTCTTTTCCTGAGTACTCCTCTTGTTAAGAGTCATTGCTGCTGTTTTGGGTGTTTATTTCCCTTAAATTGGACCTTTCTTAGAGCTGGAGGTCCGATCATCATTCCCCCAAGTAATGGGTGCACTGTGTCGTGGGTATTGCTGTGCATTATTAAAGAAAAGCGTCACTGGTCTCTCAGGTCTAGTTTGTTTTTCTTTTTTAAATTGGTAAGTTGAGAATTATTTGCTGTCAACAATTTAATTGGGGTCAAGGCTGCTTTTGTGGAGGGTTTGTGATATGATACCTAATTTTTGGACACACTTCACTTTAACCCAGTCATAGAATGGGTGGCTGTGTTTGCTTGTAGTAGTTACATGTGTAAGGGGAGGCCAGTGTGTGTACTGATTCAGGACAACTTGTCCTTATGGCATAACTCTTGGCATATGAACTATAGGCTCTCTGGTGCTATTTATGCTTATTTATATTTTCACTGCTTTTCTTACTGTTAGTCATTCTCCTTAGTACTGTTCAGGTGTACAGGGAGTAGCAGTGTTTATGAAGGTGGTCTTTTGACCCTTTTAGTTTTTCAGTGTTCGGTGTATTCTCTCTTCTTTGCTCATTTAAAAGACATCACTTGTAGATATTTTTAAAGACTTATTTTCTTTTTCTGGCTTTGGAATTGACAGATCCTTAGATCAGGGCGTTAGTTAATGACCTTTATGTCATGAATGTGCAAGGTTAGTTCCTTGGTTGCATTTGTTTTGTTAGGTGCCAAAATGGTCCCATGGGCAAATGCCAGAGGGACATAGGTGAGCACTTTAAAACAGTTAAGTACTTAATTGCTTATTTTAGCTCCTAATTTGCAGTCTATCTACACTGTAATGTTTACAGCAGGATTTTTTGGGGTAGTTTGATCCTTCCACCTCCTTTTCTCTTTTCCAGCTTCCCAGGATTTTAATTTTGCATGTGAAATTGTCTGTTTACCAATTTCTGTATTGTTAAGATGAGTAGAAGACCTATTTGTTGACTCCTTTGCTTCTAACTGTTCACTTTTCATATCTGCATGTTTGGGTACATCATAGCCAATTGCATTGGAAGTTTTTGGTGGAATTTTGCTTACCAATAAATCGGTAGATCTTGTTAGCTGGAAACTTTCTGTGAAAAGATTTAACCCTTAAACTTCTTGAAAAGTTTCTTCTTTTGTTAAGTTTTCCAGAAGTAGTATTTTTTATTTCCAGAGTATAAATTGTAATTGTCATCAAAAGATAGTATTTTTGTGTATTCTTAGAATCACTCTGATCCCTAGTTTAAGTAGAAAAAGTATTTTAATCTTGTTAAAATGAACTCTTTGATCCACTATTACTGGTTATTCTCTCTTTTTCTCACCTTCCTTTCCCTTTTTCTTCCATGTTTTTCAAAATCTTTCTAAAAATTCAGGCATCTTGTGAATTGTCTGTCCTGTTTCTTTAGGAGGTCACTAAAGTTAGCTATCAGATTTTAAAGAATCTTTGGTGGAATGACTGTCAGAACCATCAATTTAAAGGACTCCGTTAAGGGGGAAGGCAGTCCGTCAGTGTGTATTTATTGTCCTTTTTCCCCCAATTCATGAGTGTTTTTCCCAGAAATCTTGAAACTTGCCTATCACATTCAGCCACAGATGATGTTTGGGTCTTACTCTTTGATTTTTGGGGTGGGGAGCTAGGGGACTAGCCTTTGCATTGTTCTGCTTAATGAACTCAGTCTTGGTAGTGAAGATGGGAAATGTCAGAATCTTGTGGAGGAGTCTTACTTTAGTTCCTTTTGACAGTAGGCCATTGTTCAGGGTAGTTTTTGTCTACAATTACTTGGCAAAGGATGAAAGGCTTTTTTTTGGGCACAAGCATTAAACTAGTGTTAGAGCTGAAACATTTCTTCATCTAATTGATCTTTGCCTGAAATCAGGTCATTATATTGAATTTACATAGTGGACTCTTTTTTGTTTTGTTTTTGTTTTGTTTAAATCTTTTGGCAATGAGTCCTGCATTAGAGTTGTCTAGGTAAAGCCATTGCTATGACCGGTGTCTGGGGTAGGGGCGCGGGCTATGACTAAGAGTGATAGCAACCCTTCTTGCGTCTGTTTCTTCAAGGCAAACGAATGCACGTGCAGTTGTCCACCAGCCGGCTTAGGACTGCGCCCGGGATGGGAGACCAGAGCGGCTGCTATCGGTGCGGGAAAGAGGGGCACTGGTCCAAAGAGTGTCCGATAGATCGTTCGGGCCGAGTGGCAGACTTTACCGAGCAATATAATGAGCAATATGGAGCAGTGCGTACACCTTACACCATGAGCTATGGGGATTCGTTGTATTACAACAACGCGTACGGAGCGCTCGATGCCTACTACAAGCGCTGCCGTGCTGCCCGGTCCTATGAGGCAGTGGCGGCTGCAGCTGCCTCTGCGTATAATTACGCAGAGCAGACCCTGTCCCAGCTGCCACAAGTCCAGAACACAGCCATGGCCAGTCACCTCACCTCCACCTCTCTTGATCCCTACGATAGACACCTGTTGCCGACCTCAGGAGCTGCTGCTGCTACAGCTGCTGCTGCTGCAGCAGCCGCTGCTGCTGTTACTGCAGCTTCCACTTCATATTACGGGCGGGATCGGAGCCCCCTGCGTCGCGCTACAGCCCCAGTCCCCACTGTTGGAGAGGGCTACGGTTACGGGCATGAGAGTGAGTTGTCCCAAGCTTCGGCGGCCGCGCGGAATTCCCTGTACGACATGGCCCGGTATGAGCGGGAGCAGTATGCGGATCGGGCGCGGTATTCAGCCTTTTAAGGCTTGAGGTGAGAGCGGTGGGGTGTCCCCTGTTCTGGTTTTGCCATCCCTCCTGCAGCCTAAAGGCTCCACTTAGGCTGCCCTGCTTGCTTGCTTTTGCTGGGTTAGGGTAAGGTTACTAGCATGGTTCAGAGGCTAGGGAGAAGTCCTTAACTACCTAACTTTTTGAAATACATAAATAAACATCCTTAGCCCTCATGGCTATTTTTCCAGGCCTCCTAGTAGTGGGAGTCAATGTGATGCTATTTGTGCCTGGAAAAACAGAATGGTGTGATGAATCTTGGGTCACACCTATGTGCTGTAATTGAACTGAACCTGGGACCCATATATTCAGACTGAGGTGTGCTGTTTCTCAGAGCCTTTGTTGAAATTCCTAGGTGTGCAACATTATTAAGGTTTGCAAGTTTCCTGTTCTGCTTCGTGCTATGTGAAAGGTCGGATATGACCTATAGTAATACAAAATTGATAACTAGTTAACTAGTCATCACTGCTCGGGTCCCAGTTACTATGAAGACTACCCAGGTGGCATCATCTTAATCTTGAAGCAGCATTTTTCTGACATTCCTGAACAGTTCACTCCCTATGAGCTTTACAGAAAAAACTTCTTTGATGGTAAGTTGGGGCAGAGAGCAGAAAAGATAGCTTAATTTTTATAAAGCTTTCAACAAGGAGTCTGGGGCCTGGACTCAAATCCCACTTCTCCACTCAGCTCAGATTCATTCCCTAAATAGAGTGCCCACTCCATTGCTCTATCTTTGAATCTGTCCTGTAAGAGCCTATTTACTTTGTTTATTTATTTATTTTTTTAATTAAAAACAGTCCCATATTTGGATATCCCTACTCCACTTCTTCAAGGTATATAGTAATACAAATCTGCATGAACACAAGGGTTGGGAGCTTCGCCTTAAGCAGATCACTCCCTTCATCTTCCCACTAGTTATGGGCATTTAATACTTTTTTTTTTTTTTTTTAAGATTTTTATTTATTTAACAGAGAGAGAGCACAAGTAGGCAGAGCGGCAGACAGAGGAAGAGGGAGAAGCGGGCTCTCCGCCGAGCAGGGAGCCCGATGCGGGGCTCCATCCCAGGACCCTGGGATCATGACCTGAGCCGAAGGCAGACACTTAAACGCTTAACCAACTGAGCCACTCAGGCGCCCCTGGGCATTTAATACTCTTGAACCACCAGCTCTACCTGGAGTCCTCTGGCTTTTTCCTCTGCTATACATTTTGAGCCTCATGATCCATTTGGCTCTACTTGAGTATATTCTTTCTGATGCTTGCCAGCTTTGGGCTCTAGGTGTTTGAGATTGCTGTTGTATTAAAGGGTGGTTCTCAACACCCTTTGTTTTGGGTAGCCCCCAGTGTATCCCAGACATTACCTTCAGTCCGTAACTTTGTAATGACAGGCTGAGTGATATTCTCTCATCTTTCAGTTAAGGCAGAAGGTATATGACTTACCCAGGATTATTGGATAGGAAATCACTGATAGGGGTGGAAAAGAAAGAATGACTTGATAGGTAGCTTACACATGCCCTCCACTACATTCTTTTAGTTTCTTCACTAGGCAGAATTTGGATGCCCTCACGTCTTAAAGTTTGTTCAGTTGATGCTACTTTTACCTAGACCTTGAATGATTTTTAACTTGGAAGTTGGTAGTAAACCCAGATTCAGACATACTTTTGACTTTTACCCCAGAGAGCTAATTGAAACCTTTCTTTTTTTCCTGCCCTCTAGTGATAATTTGTGATGTGGACATAACCTTTTCTGAGGAATGCTAATGTTAACATCAAGAGAAACACACTGTCTTTGCTTACTCTCATGAAAAAGTATTTGCTGTTTAATTTAGAGAAAGGCCCCAGCCTGGGATTGCTTGACCTTCCCAGTTACTCTCTGGCCATCAAGCTCTTTTCACTTTTAGAGGTTATTGTGGTACTGGGGATGGGTACAAATAAACTTAAAAGGAGTGTCAAGTTACCAGACTTCATAAAGATGTTCTTTGAAGTTTTAAGTAGGAAAGCCCTTTTGAGCTTTGCTGTAAAGCCCCTGTATTGTGCTCTCTTTCAGGTGGGATGTGTGTGGGCTGAAATTCCGAGCTGCGGTTGTGCATGAGAATACACCCTTCGTGGTACCCCATCTCCGGGACGTTCTCGGCTCTGTACGTTCAGTCCCTCAGGAACCGTGGACCTTAATTTACCTTGCTAAGTTCAGACCACCTCTTCCTTT
>NC_138379.1:5209711-5245712 GCF_054177405.1 Leptonychotes weddellii | reverse complement strand
AGGTGGGATGTGTGTGGGCTGAAATTCCGAGCTGCGGTTGTGCATGAGAATACACCCTTCGTGGTACCCCATCTCCGGGACGTTCTCGGCTCTGTACGTTCAGTCCCTCAGGAACCGTGGACCTTAATTTACCTTGCTAAGTTCAGACCACCTCTTCCTTTTCTCCTTCCTGCCCATTTTCCCGTTCTTCCTGTTCTTCAGTACTTCTGTAGTTTCCCATTTATGTTCTGTTCTCCCAGCAGGCCTCATTGTGTGCAGAAACTGTGGTGGGGGTTGTGCTGTCTCCCCGCCTCCTGCTTCCAGTGGGTGTTGGACTTGGGAATGACCTTGATGAGAGTGTCCCTGTTCCTGAGTCTTTTTGGCCCGAAGGCTTGTGGCGGGTAGACACATAGAGTTGGGTAACTTTTTTTTTTTTTCCGTGAAATAAATGGTTTTTCAACTTAGGGTATGTGTGCTTTGAGAGAGTTCTTGCTTGGGCTTGTGTCTGGATTCTTTATTTGTTCCTGGAAGAGAAGGGGAGGGTATAAAATTTGACATTGAGCTCTGGGTGAACATTATTGCAGTTACTTTATTGTAGATAGGACTTACAGGTGCCAAAGGAGAAAGAGGTCGTGTGCAGAAGAACCCAGGCAGGTAGCCTTATTCCAGTAAAGACTTCTTCCCACTAGTCTACCGTTGTAATAAAACCAACTACTTAATAGTAGTTTTGAGATATAGGTCTTTCCCTGCTTGCAAAGCAGTCATCACGTACCTCTTACTACCATTCTAACCACCCAGTCAGTACATCTAGCCTGATTTATTGCCAAGATAGAGTTCTAGGAAAAGGAAGCGTTTGAAGGAATAGGTCAAGCTTTCATTTTTCATGCCATATGGAAAAATAAAGTTGTGGTTCTGTCAGCATTCTGCTGCTTCTCTAGGCCAGTAAGTAACATTTTTTTGATGCCTTTCACCATCTGTTTTTATAGCTCTGCCAAAATCCAAAGAATACCTGAATGGTACCACTAGCACCTCATTAACTTGTACTTAGAGCCTTTAGAATGATAGGCACAGAAAAAGGACCCAACAGTGAGCTTCAGAGTATTTAATAATGTGCCTGGGAATGAGTGCAAGAAAGAGCCACTGCCTCTTAGTTCCATGTTTCTATCAAAATAGAATGTCTTCCAGATTTTTTTTCTTGTCTGTACCTTGGTTCCAGTTTTAACATTATAAATAGTAAGGCATTATGTAGGGTATTTTCTAGAACCATTCATTCAATAAATATTGAGCACCTACTGTATGCCTTTAGGAAAGGTGGGTTGTGATGGGAGTTAAGAAAAAGGATCTGGTCTTTAGTTGGGTGATTTCTCAATTTTTCTACTTAAGGCTTCTACCTGACTGGTGCTGATTGATAGATGGCCAAGATGGAAATAACCCTGTATGTATAAACTTGTAACTTACTGAATGTTTGCTCCGTACGAAACCCCATGATTGGTCATTTATGTGTTCTCTCATTTAACACTCCCAGCCACCATTTTTCTGAAAATTCTGTTTTATTCCTCTAACCCTCAAAATACAAATAATTGCTGAACACAGAAGCTGTCTATGATTGGGAGGTCTAGTGATTTAAGAACAGTTCCAGGAAGACTATTGGTGGAGTTAAGGGGATTAAGGTTGAAAGAGTTATTAGCTTCTACGGATAAGAAGTGGTCAATAACGGGAAGATTGTGAGTAAAGTCTGTAGTTACTTTACTTGCATTTGTCTCTTTTATCTTCCTTGGCTGGGTCTGCCATTCCCACTTCTTGGAGGGTGGTGCCTACTTTGATCCCCTTTTCTCTGAAAAGCTGGACCCATCACTCTTCGGCACTTCCATTGGTACACCCCTGGTGTACCAAGGGGTGGAATTGGCAAGTTTCAGAAGATGGAGACTAACAGTATTCATTGCTTCAACAAATAATTTGATATTTTGCAAAGTATTGTTGTAGGTGCTGGCTATAGTTCTGGAGCTTATGGTGTAGGGGGTACAAAATGTCAAATAGGGAATTTTACTTAGATGTGAGTAGTGGAAGAAAGTTTTTCTGTGGTGATGGCATGTCATAGATTAGATATGGAGGTAATATATTTTTGCTCTATAAAACATAGTGTTTGGTTAAAATTTTAAAGGGAGTCGTTCTTTTTCCTTTGAGAGCATGGTCTCCCTCTAACAGACAACCTAAGAGCAGTTTTTCATGATTGTCAAAATCTGGGCTGGTTTAATGCTCCATTCCTGTTGTGCTCTGTAATTATTGTTAAAAGGCAAAACACTATTAACAGTGGAAATGAATTCTAAAACTTAATGTTGAAATATCAGCAAGTCCAATTTAAATAAAGTTTTTTTAAATTAGTGTTTAAGCTTACAGTCAGGTGTACCTCTGAGTTGAGGCTACGTAGTCTGCTCTGTGAAATAGACAAAATTATACTATCACTTAGCTCAGGAGTCCTACAGTAGTTTAAGAGTAATGCTTTCATACATGGATTTTCTGTAGCCTTCCACCATTCCTTCTGTTGAGTAAAGTGTGCTTAGCATCCACCTGAGAGCTGGCTTTGTAGTTCATGAAATACTTAACTGGTCACCTACTATGTGTAAGTACACCTGTGGAGACAACAAAGATACCTGTCCTCTCTTTGCCCCTGCAAGTAGCTTTCTGTCTAGGTCTTGGGTGTGCAGATGATTGTTGTATCACTGGAAGTCAGGTGGGGATGGGAATGGTCACACTATTCTGTAGCGTTGGCATCTGGCCCAGATATAACCCATCTGATTCTGGATGGGTCATAGGACTTAGAGCTGTTTTCAGGGTGATACTGGGGTTTGATTTGGTGTTAGGCCTTAACTTTGACGTAAAAGAGTCTTCCAGGCATCAAAATTGGGGTTGACTTGGGTGAATGCCAAATTAAGCCAGGCTCCTTAGCCCAGAGTTACCGAAGCACATAAACTAGACTGTAGGGGGATAGAGTCCTGAGAGGTAGAGCATTAGCATTGTTCTTTTTTTTTTTTCCTTAGATTTTATTTATTTATTTGACACAGAAAGCATACAAACAGGGGGAGCAGCAGAGAGAGGGAGAAGCAGGCTCCCCGCTGAGCAGGAAGCCTGATGCAGGGCTTGATCTCAGGACCCTGGGATCATCATCCGAGCTGAAAGCAGACCCTTAACAAACTGAGCCACCCAGGCGCCCCAGCATGCTGGTGTTAAGTGCTGTTGCAAACTACTGGAGTAAAGTTTGCTCAGTACTGCTGTTTTCCATGTGGTCTCATGCTGAGGCAAAAAAGAATTCCCAGAATAATGACAGTGGGAAGTCCCGGGAGTCCTTTGCTTTGGGCTTGGAGAACAGTATAGTCTTGGTTGAAGCAGGGCAAAGTAGAGTTACAGAAGGGAATTCCAAGACAGAATTTAAAAATTCCTGTATTTTAATATTGTGAGGAAATTTTTGGTTCATTTGAAGAGTGTGGAGCTTGCATTACTGATAAGTACATAGAAAATAAATGAAAATACATAAGTGTTTTACCAAAACTTGTAAAATAGAATTATGGGGCTCAACCTAGTCATGATCATGGCAGCAGTGTTCATCAAGTAATTGTCAGCTAACTAAATTGGGAGAATGGGGAAGTGTGGATGGGTGAGTTCTGAGATGTGTAAGAGCAAAACTCATTCAATAATAGACATTAACAGATAATTTTAAAAAGTGGTAAATGGAGAATAATGACGATCTTATTGAGTCCCATAAAGGTAAGAACAGCTAAAAAGTTGTTTTCTGGGGAGGATGAAGCAAGAGACTTGAAAACCTTGTACTATTTGTTAAACCATGATTATTATGATAAAAGTAAATTTTTGTCATGCTAACAGTTCTTTTCTCTTAAGCCTGAGGTGATGGCTAAACACTCAGTGAATCTTTTCAACTGACAGGAGCAGGGACTTGTATTACTTTATTGACAAGTAAATAGCATTTCTGAGATAACAGGGCAGAGATGGTGCTAGCAGTCTATCACAGAGATAAGACACCAAAGAAGGAAGTGCTTTAGCTAGTGGCGTAAACCTTAAAAACTGAATTGAGCATTTTATTACTGCTCCTGTTTTGTCTAACTTCTCAAGGCCAACAGAGGGAAACAGTACTCTTTTCTTTGTCCACGAGGGCTGGTTCTTCCTTTAAGGGCTGAACCTGCTGGTTTCATTGAGTACCTCTATCCAACAAGCTGAGTTGTTCCTACTCCATTATGCAACAAGATGGGACCTCTCTCAATTTCACTATGTAAGAAGTGTTAAAACCAGCTGTGAGGGTCTGGAGCTTCCTTAGTATAGAATAGAACTTCCAGTCTTATCTATATCATCCATGTTTTTGCAAGAGGAGGAAGGTAGTTTTTACCCACTGGCTTGAGCTGGTGTAGGACCCTTCTGATTTATTTATAGACGTGAAATGGTTTGAAAAACAGGCTTGACTAGTGAACAAAGAAGTTTTTCCTGGAAAGCCTGGAAGCTAAGATGCCAAAAAACGTTTCCTATAGAGTTTGACCTTGGTGCCATCTATAAAAAATGCAGAAGACCTGGCAAAGATGGGGAACCAGATTTTGAATATATACTTCAATTTAAAAGAAAAAAGTTTTATGGAATGAAATTAACATGAAGTTACAGGATTACATATTTAATCAGTTCTTACATTTTCCTCACGTTTTCTAGTATCTCTGAAATTTGAATGTATTTTGATATCCATAGTTTAATTAGCAGTGCCTTGGTTTTAGTGGTATGTGAAATAATGATGCACCTTAAAAATCGACATTTTGTATTAAATGAAATATGGTTATGTTGCATGAGTGCAAGTGTATCTGTAAGCTATATTCATAGAGGTGGAATGGCATTTTACATTTTGGTACATGTGAGATTCTCAAAAGCTATCCAACTTAGTCCATTAGGCATCTGACTCTTGGTTTCGGCTGAGGTTATGATCTCAAGGTCGTGGGATCGAGCTCTGCATTGGACTCCACGCTCTGCTTGAGATTCTCTCCTCTCCCCTTTTGTCCCTCCTCCCCTTTCTAAAATAAATAAAATCTTGGGGCACCTGGGTGGCTCAGTCGTTAAGTGTCTGCCTTTGGCTCAGGTCATGATCCCAGGGTCCTGGGATCGAGCCCCACATCGGGCTCCCTGCTTGGTGGGAGGCCTGCGTCTCCCTCTCCTACTCCCCATGCTTGTGTTCCTGTTCTCCCTATCTCTCTCACTCTCAAATAAATAAAATCCTAAAAAAAATTAAACTCTTTACCAAAAAAAAAGTTACTACAGTTTATATTCCTGCCAGCAAGGTAATGAAAATGTTTTCTTAAACCCTAATCCAGTGCATTGTTGATCTTTTCCAACTTAATAGATGCTGTTTATTTATTTATTATTATTATTATTTTTAATATTTTATTTGATAGCACAAGCAGGGGGAGCAGCAGAGGGAGAGGGAGAAGCAGACTCCCCACTAAGCAGGGAGCCTAATGCGGGGCTCGATCCCCAGACCCTGAGATCACGACCCGAGCCAAAGGCAGACGCTTAACCGACTGAGCCACCCAGGCGCCCTGCTAACTGTTTTTATGAGTGCAGTAGATCATCTGTATTTTTAACAGCCATTTGTATTTCCTTTTTGTCTTCATATCCTTAGTCCTTAACCTTTTTATTTTTTATTTATTTATTATTTTTTTTAAAGATTTTATTTATTTATTTGAGAGAGAGAATGAGATAGAGACAGAGAGAGCATGAGATGGGGGAGCGTCAGAGGGAGAAGCAGACTTCCCGCTGAGCAGGGAGCCCGATGCGGGACTCGATCCCGGGACTCCAGGATCATGACCTGAGCTGAAGGCAGTCGCTTAACCAACTGAGCCACTCAGGCGCCCCATTCCTTAACCTTTTTAAAAACACAGTATTGGTTTTATTAATTTGTGGAAGCAATACATAAGTTTAGGAACCTAACTTTGTGATCTGAGTTGCTAGTGTTTTTTTTCCAGTTTGTCACTTCATGATGTTTTTGTCATGTAGAAAAATTAAATGTGTGGTAGTTGAATTTCCAGCCTTTTCTTAGGATTTGAGGATTTTGCATCATACTTGGGATTTCTGCACTTGAAAAAGATAAGAAAATTCTTAACTTTTTTTCCTGGTACTTTTACGGTTTCATTTTTTAAGTTTAGAATTTTAATCTTTGGAATTTATTTGTATAAAGTGTGATGTAGATCTCTAACCTTTTTTTCTGGATGGCCTCTCAGTTGGGGAACAAATTGAAACAAATTTCAGTTTAATTGCAGTGGAACGAAGGGATGAAAATAATGCTATTTAGAACATCATATCTCCTTTTCTGATTGTAAGAAGGAAGAAATTTTAGCACCCTTTTTGACAAAAGACTGGAATGAACAGAACATGGATGCCTCCTACCTTCTCTAACAAACCCTGCTTATCCAGGGAGGAACCACTGCCTTAGACTAATTATTAAATCATAGCCTCTAGGGGTTGGCCTGGCAGCAAAATCAACCCTTGTGAATCTGTACCTAGAGTGCTTAAAATAAAGTACTTAGGCTTTACTTTATGAGTGTTAATCAGATTTGTTGGGGTTGGCATGCCTGTCCTTCAGGATTCATTCTGTAGGATTCAGCCTACAGAACTTGATGAAGAACTGATGGTGCTCCCCAATCCATTTGTGGCAATGCCCAGGACTTCTCTATCAGGGTTGGGCCTACAGGGACCCATCTTGGCTCTTAGTCAAGATGGATGAGACTGATTTTTCTCTCCTCACCCGTTTCTTCTCTATAACACTGTTTCTAGCTCTGGTGGAAAGCATGCATACCAACTTGGGGGCAGACACGTAAGTTTTAACCCCTTAACTTTTGAAATTTTCTTTGGCAAATTATACTCATTGGCAATCTTAAGACAAAACTTACATTTGGTGAAAGGGTTCATTTTACTTGATTTGGCTGCTCCTGTTCCATCTGTGCATTGGCCTATTTGGCCTTTTCCTTGAAGTAGTCCTTTTACAATATGTAAGTTATCTGACTGCAAAATACATCTTAGACTTGGCCCAAATTACGCGTCATTATGTTGTCCTGAGTGGAGATCTTAATCTCCCAGGTTTTCAGCTGAGGGTAGACTTGCTGAACCTTTATCCAGGTGGCTTTTCCATACTGGTTGTAGGTCAAGTTATAGATTATAGTGCTATATGAGCAGATGTCTTAATTTCTTGGGTGTCCAGAGCCATGGGTTTTTTGTTTTGTTTTTATTTTCCCTTCTTGGCATCTAGTTCTTGTACATTCTTAAGCTACAGCAAAAACAGCCCTTTCCCTTCCTTATTTCACTAAACTAAACTATTTGACAGACTTTACATGGCATGATGTATTATGTAGACCAGCATTCCTATTGGTGGGTGGTTTTTCATCAGAAACTAATTTCTTATGTAGCTCATATACTGGATTTAGAAAGTTATGTTAGAACCGTAATGATGGGCTTTTATCAAACTGAATAATGGAAATGGTAGCTGGACATCATCAAAAATCAGTTAAATTAGTCATAAAAATGTTTCTTGAAACAAATTTCCTTTAGGTTTTAGTGTTGGATATCTTTTAAGATAGGAAGTGGATAAATCTGACTGGCATTATTTTCCCCCTTCACCAATGGGTAAATCACATCAGTGGTGCACCAACTGATATGGAAGGGTGTCTTGGGGTTTTTTTTTGTTTTGGAAACCATCCTTCCAAAATGTCAACCTCTTAATTTTTTAAATTTACTTCCTTTTCTTATGTCAGCCATCTTGTGTCTTTCCAGATTGCTTTCTTCAATATTTCAACTCTTCGATCCCATTGGAACTTCTAATTCATTGGTCCAACTTTTCATTGTTCCCCACCCTCTTATATTCTCACTTCCTTACCCAGCTTGAAATACATGCCAGTCATTATCATTTCTTTGCTTACATCCTTTTCCTTGCAAGCCTTGGGGCTTACCCAGTCCCCCAGCTTCATCATACACACTTAGCAGAACCACATCCCAGATTAAATCCAGTTCATATGTTCATAGTCACTTGATTGATGAGGCTGAAGGTGATGGAGAAAAACAGTCTCAGTGACTGGTCTCACTTGGAAGAATGTTCACAAACCTTGTCTCGAGTAGACACGTGGTTCTGCCAGGCAATCAGGAGCACAGGTCCCTAGTCCATTCTCAGTCTCTTTCACGGCCTCTCTTAGGCTTACTCAGCTACTGGCCTACTTTACTCTTACTTTACTGAGAAAACAAGCAATTGGAAGGGAATTTAGTCTTCTCATCACAGTTGGGCCCCTCCAGCATCTGCAGCCACATCACATCACATTCCCTCTGGTTCGCTTGCTGCCAGTGCCCCCACTTAATACCTTAGGGCCCAACTTGCTGCTGCTGTTCTTTCCCTCCTATCATCCAGTTTTCCTCTTTACTGGGTCAGTGTTACTAGCATTTCAAATATTGTTACTCCCATTAAAAATATTTCTTGACTATGTCTTCTCTTGCTTGTTACCACCACTTCGTTTCTTCACTCCTTTTTGTAGCAAAACTCCTCAAAAGCATTTTCTGTGGTTTTGTCTCTAATTATTGCCTTCCATTTTCTCTTAAACCCTCTTTATTTTTTAAAGATTTTATTTATTTGAGATGGATAGAGCAAGCGGGAAGGAGAGGGAGAAGGAGGCTTCCCCCAGAATCATGACCTGAGCCGAAGGCAAATGCTCCCCTGACTGAACCACCAAGGCACCCACTCTTAAACCCTCTTTCTTTATTTTTTTCAAGATTTTATTTTATTTATTTTTTTTTAGATTTTTTTAAATTTATTTTCTGACGGAGAGAGACACTGAGAGAGGGAACACAAGCAGGGGGAGTAGGAGAGGGAGAAGCAGGCTTCCTGCGGAGCCAGGAGTCCGATGCGGGGCTCGATCCCAGGACCCTGAGATCATGACCCGAGCCGAAGCCAGACGCTTAACGACTGAGCCACCCAGGTGCCCCTATTTTTTTAAAGATTTTATTTGTCAGAGAGCGAGCACAAGCAGGGGGAGCGGCAGGTAGAGGGAGAAGCAGACTCCGTGCTGAGCAGGGGCCCAATGCGGGACTCCATCGCAGGACCCTGGGATCATGACCTGAGCTGAAGGCAGATGCTTAACTGGCTGAGCCACCCAGGCATCCCCTTAAACCTCTTTAATCAGACTTTCACCCCTACCATTCCACAAGAACACTGCTTGTGATTTTATGTTGCTAAGTCATGTGGTCCCTTTTTTTTTTTAACTGAAAAGATTGAGGCTTATTTCTTGCTTATGTCACATGCCCATTGTGGCGGTGTGGTGGTTCCTCCTCTGTGTTAGTCCTCATGACTCAAGGAAACAGTGAACATAGGAAATTGTGTGTTAGGAAATAGCTTTGTATTTTTTCTTTTTTAAGATTTGTTTATTTGACAGACAGCGAGAGACGGAACACAAGTAGGGGTAGGAGGCAGTGGGAGAGGGAGAAGCAGCCTTCCTGTGAGCAGGGAGCCCCATGCAGTGCTCCATCCCGGGGTCCTGGGATCATGACCTGAGCTGAAGGCAGATGCTTAACGACTGAGCCACCCAGGCGCCCCAGGAAATGGCTTTGTATTAAAAAGGGAAGAGTTGAGTATGGAGTGTTAGAGTGAGAGCAGTGTATGTGTGCAGATTACAGTGATAAATAGGGGGCCCAGCCTCACTGAGAAACTGAGATTTGAGCAGATTTGAATGAGGTAAGGGTTAGCCAAATAGACTTCTAGTATTCTTAAGTGGAGAGAACAACTTGAGCAAAGGCCCAAGGTGGGATTGTAGCTGGCCTTTTTTAATAGTAAGGCTGATAGGGGCAAGAGTGGAGTGACAGGGAGAGAGTAGTAGAGGAGGTTAGATCCTTAAATGATGGGGCAGATCATCTAAGACCTGTTTGGTCTTTACTCTTTTTTTTTTTTTTTTTAAGATTTTATTTATTTATTTGACAGAGAAAGCGTGCACACAAGCAGGGGGAGCGGCAAAGGGAGAGGGAGAAGCAGACTCCCCACTGAGCAGGGAGCCCGATGTGGGGCTCTATCCCAGGACCCTGAGATCACGACCTGCGCAGAAGGCAGCCGCTTTACCGACTGAGCCACCCGGGTGCCCCCTCTTTTTTTTTTTTTTAAGATTTTATTTGTCAGAGAACAAGCAGGGGGAGCGGCAGGCAGAGTTTGGAAAGGGAGAAACAGGCACCCCTCGGAGCAAGGAGCCCGATGCAGGACTCAATCCCAGGAGAGATCTTAACTGACTGAGCCACCCAGGTGCCCCTGGCCTTTACTCTTTTTTTTTTTTTTAGATTTTATTCATTTGACAGAGACACAGCGAAGGAGGGAACACAAACGGGGAGTGGGAGAGGGGGAAGCAGGCTTCCCGTGGAGCAGGGAGCCCGATGTGGGGCTCGATCCCAGGACCCTGGGACCATGACCTGAGCCAAAGGCAGATGCTTACCGACTGAGCCACCCAGGCGCCCCTGGCCTTTACTCTTGAGTGAAATAGTCTTGTATTGTTTTTAAGGGTGACACACCTTTTATAAAGAAAAGGGATTTATTGAGGTGTTCTTTCCATGAAGTAAAATAACACTGGTTTTAGGAATACAGTTTGACAGACTGATAAATTACAAGATGAAGAACATTTTTGTCACCTCAAAAGGCCCTAGTGCTGCTTTGCAGTTAATCCCCTCAGCCCCTCGTCAGTTTTTAGTTCTCATCTACCTACTTCTATCTTTGGTATTAGTATTTGACATAGTTGATTACTTTGTTCCTTAACACTTAATTCATTTGATTTCCAGGACACAACACCTGGTTTTTCTACCTTTTCAATTTCTTCTGCTGGTTCCTCTCTCTCTCTAATCTCTTGATGTTAGAGGCTCCATAGTTCAGCTCTGGGTCTTTGGTGATCCTGTGGATTCAAATGCCATCTATATATCAACATTCCCAAGTTAAGTCTCTGGTCCAGATCTTCCAAATTTCAGATTCATATCCTACTTGCCAGTTTGATATTTTTGCTTGAGCATCTGGTATTTTCCAAAACTTGTGTAAATTTGATCTTCTGATAAGTATCCCCTTCTATTCACCACTCCTCTTGTACCGTTCCGTCATCTCAGTTGATGGAGACTCCATCTTTCAGTTATTCTGGCCAAGAACTTGGTTACACCCACATTCAATCCATTAGGAATCTTGCTGGTTTTACTTCTCACAATCTTCTGGACTGTTGGCCCTCTGGTAAGAGCCACTGTTTTCTCTCACTTGGATTTCCTAAGTTCTTTCCCAGTTGATGTCCCTGCTTCGACATTATCTACTGTCTGTTCACGATATAGCAACCAGAGGATCCTTTATCTACCATCTGTTCACAATATAGCATCCAGAGTGATCCTTTTTTAAATTTTACTATTACCATTATTATTTAATTTATTTAAGTAGGCTCCACGCCTAAAATGGGGCTTGAACTCAGGACCCGGAGATAGAGTTCCATGCTCTACAACTAAGCTATCCAGGTGCCTCCCAGAGTGATGCTTTTAAAATGCAAATCATATAATGTCAAACACCCCACCCCTTAATCCCTCTACTCCATCTAGGGACTCTTCCTTTCATTCACTCAGGGTCAGAATCCAGTGAAAGGCTTATAAAGCCCTGCATGATCTGCCCCACTTCTCAGCGCTCTCTGTCCTACTCCTTTGCTCACTGGGCTTCAGCCATACAGTATCCTGGACTTTATACAGCCAGGCCCCTTCTCCCTTAGTATTTAACCTGGCTCTAGATGTTTCTTAAAATCCCCCCCCCTTTTTTTTAAACAGCAGGTTTGGGTTTTCAAGGTGAAAAGCTGATACGATTTCAGGGCAGTAAAAATGAAGCTGGGCTCTATTTTCTCTTTTCTCTATGCTCCTCATTTTAGTGGTATCACCAATTCCTTTGGCTTTACCTATCATCTATATTCTGAAGATTCCCAAATGTGCATTTCCAGGCCCCGACTTTTCTTCTCTATGCCCAAGCAGGCAGTCTGTGTCAAAAAGGCAGTGGAAGGCACTGCTGGAACGCCGTCCATTTCTGTATCAGTTAGGGAGGATGTTAGGTTTGAGGTTAGTGTTGAGAATAACTACCATGACTTCCAGTGCTTTGACGAAACCTCAGATGCGAGGCCTTCTGGCCAAGCGTCTGTGATTTCAATTGTTGGAGCGTTCGCTGTATCCTTGGGGGTTCCAGCTTTCTATAAGTTTGCTGTGGCCAAACCAAGAAAGAAGGCATACGCAGATTTCTATAGAAATTATGATTCCATGAAAGATTTTGAGGAGATGAAGAAGGCTGGTATCTTTCAGAGTGCAAAGTGATTTTGGAATGTAAAGAATTTCTTTGGGTTGAGTTCCATTGAAGTCTGTCACTGACCTGTGTTCCTGAACTATGAAACACGAATATTGGGTTATGGAATAGTTTGTCTTGATAAATAAACAACTAAAAAAAAAAAGGCAATGGAAATTTGAGATTTGAATTTGTTCCCATGGTTTCCTCTAATGTGGATAACTGCCACTGTCTTCCAAAAAAATATATGGAATTTTTCTTTGAAGACAGTCAGTGGTCTTCGGTATATGCTTTTGAAACTTCATGGGTATTCCTTGGTCTAGAGGGAGAGGGTCAGAAAAGAGGAGAAAAACTTACTACAAGTGATGGTGGGGAGACTTCTTGATGTAGCTGTTATAGACATTGGTTGGTTTTTTTTGATGTGCTAGAAACTGGATCTCTCAGATCTTAACGCGAAATCACCACACCCCTTCCTTCCTTTTTGTTCCTTTTAATTCCCCTATGTATACTACCTAAGGTGGATGCTAAGTCTGGACGTTCCCAGAGTTCTCCTGGACCCTCTTCTATCTACAGTCTCTTTCTGGGTCCGTAGTTCTCAATCACTGAAATCCCTCTTCCGCTCCCCACCATCTGCTGGGACATTTGGCAATGGGAAGTTTTTAATTGTCAAAACTGGGGGGATGCTCCTGGCACCTAGTGGGTAGAGTCCAAGGGATACATCCAAGCATCCTACAATGCACAGGGAAGAATTACTCCCCCCAAAGAATTACCTAGCCTCAGATCTCAATAGTGCTAGGGTTGAAACCCTGTTCTAGGCAATTTTATTAATTCCTTTGGTTTTGTATACCAACTGAAGTTGTGCTGACCAATAGGATAGCCACACACCTATAGGGTGCTGTGAGTGTAAAATACCCATGGGGTTTCAGAAGCTTAGTATGAAAAATAATGTAAGACATTCATTTTTAAGTGCTCATTATATCAAATTACATGAAATAATACATTGAATATATATTATAAAACATAAAATTATTAAATAGTTAATTTCACCTGTTTCTTTTTACTTTTCTAAATGTGGCTGTTAGAAGTGTTCAAATTACAGTTGACCCTTGAACAATATGCGTTTGAACTGTGGGTTCACTTATCTGTGGGTTTTTTCCAGTAAAATACAGTATAGTACTGTAAATGTGTTTTCTCATCCTTACAGATTTTTAGTATTTTCCTAGCTTACTTTATTGTAAGGATACAATATATAATATATAAAGCATACAGAATTCATGTTAATCAGCTGTTTAATGTTATCAGTAAGGCTTCTAGTCAACAGTAGGCTTATTAGTAGTTAAGCTTTTTGGGAATCAAAAGTTGTATGTGGATTTTTGGCTACACAGGGGGTCAAGGGTCAACTACATATGTAGCTTGCATTTGTGGCTCACGTTCTATTTCTGTTGGATTACGCTGATCTGGATGCTGAAAAATGAAATTTACTTCTTTTGTCCCAAACCTCTCCTCTGTGCTCAGAGTTCAGGGATCCAGAGACCTACAGAGAGTTCCTGGTTGTCTTTTTTTTTTTTTTTTAAAGACTTATTTTTTAAGATTTTATTTATTTGAGAGAGAGAGAGAATGAACAGGGGGAGAGGGAGAAGCAGACTCCCTGCTGAGTGCTTGGAGCCTGACGCGGGGCGCGATCCCAGGACCCTGGGATCATGACCTGAGCCTAAGTCAGATGCTTAACCTATTGCGCCACCCAGGCACCCCCAAAGATTTATTTTAGTGAGGGTGCACGAGTGGGGGTGGGGGGAGAGGGAGAGGGATAAAGAGAATCTCAGGCAGACTCTGTGCTGATTGTGGAGCCTGACCCAGGGCTCTCATCATGAATCTGAGATGACCTGAGCCAAAACCAAGAGTTGGATGCTTAACCAACTGAGCCACCCAGGCGCCCCTCCATGGTTGTCAGTACACTCAGACTTGATATGTCTGAAATAGAATTCCTGAGTCTTCCCACTCCGAAATGACTTCTCCTCCAGGCTTTCCCATATCTTTATTTCTTAATTTTTTTTATTTTTTTTACTTTTTTTTATTTATTTGACAGAGCACAGTCAGGGGAAGCCAGCAGGCAGTGGGAGAGGGAGAAGCAGGCTCCGCATGGAGCAGGGAGCCCGATGCGGGGCTCGATCCCAGGACTCTCGGGATCATGACCTGAGCCAAAGACAGACGCTTAACCATCTGAGCCACCCAGGCGCCCCTCCCATATCTTTAAATAGTGTTTCCATCCACGAAATTGCTCCAAGGAGATTGCTGGTAGTCATCCTTGATTCTTCCCTCATTTCTCATTTCTTATCAGTTCTTTTGTTCATTTTATATCAAATATTGCCACTTGTGTCCATGTCTGTGCCACAGTGATAGTCAAGACCATATACTCATCTCCCACCCAGGACTACTACATACAGTAGTAGCCTTCTCCTGGCCTGTCTTCTATCTTCCTGTTTTTTCTCTTAGTTTATCTCCATTCAGTAGCTGGGATGATCTTGTTAAATATAAATCTGATTGTTACTCCATAACTTAGAACCTTTCAGCAGTTTTCCATTTTTTTTTTAGAACAGTGCCAATCCTCTACTTTAGCCTAAAATGCTTTGAAATGTCTGGCCTCAACCCACTGTAATCTCAGGACCTTTCCCCCTCACCCATCTTTTTCTTTTCTTTCTTCCTTCCTTTTTTATTTTTTTTAGAGATTATTTTTTGAGTGTGTGCAAGTTGGGGGGGGCGGAGGGGGAGAAAATCTTGCTCAAGCAGACTCCCCACTGAGCGTGGAGCCCAAAGAGGACAGCTTAATCCCAGGACCAAGATCATGACCTGAGCTGAAATCAAGAGCTGGCCGTTCAACTGCCTGAGCCACCCAGGCGCCCCCCACCCATCTTTTTCTAACCACACTGGCCTTCCTTTCAGATCCTAGTTCACGAAACATTTTTCCTCTCTCAGGCCTTCTTTGTGTCTGGAAGGATTTTCCCCTTAACCACTTTAGGGCTAATTTCTTATCCATAAGATCTTAGCTTCAGGATGAAGCATCAGAGAGTCCTCCCTGTCAATCTCTAAGTAGATGCCTCCTTCCGTTTTTCCCTACCATTGTGCCCAGTTTATGTGTTTTGTACTTAACCCACTTTCTTTGGTTATTTATTGAACATTTTCCTCACAAAATTATAAGCGAGGGGAACAGGGATTTGCCCCTGTGCCAGGCAACAGTGCCTGATGCATAACAGACAATAATAAATGGATATATGTAAGCTTCATTTGAATTTTGTGCTCCTCTTGAGAACATAATACCTTCTGCCCTTGTCCCCATCCATTCATTGCCTTAGCAGTCATAGTCTTTCAAGAAATGAGTGCCAGCATAGAACCAGGCCCTGGGGTAAGACCAGAGGATTGGTGGATAGCCACTTTTAGGGCTGGAGTTGTGCCCTATCCCATGAGTTCAGTCAGTAAAAAGCAGAGAAAGTAGAACTGTTTGATATCCTAGGCGGGCCCTTTAGCTTTGAGATTTGATGATCCCTAAGGGCTGAGCAAGTGGGTTTGTCTTTAGGTCTCATAACTGGGTAAGAAATGGAAGGACGGGGAGTTGGAATCCTTGAAGGACTAGAGAGAGCGTGATATCAGCTCTCCTTCCTCTACCTTTCTGCACGCATAGCCCTCTTGATAGTTTGTCATTATAGATTTGTCTTTGAGAGTACACCTACTCCACTAACTGGTGAGCTCCAGAAGGGGTGGAACCTTCTCTTTTGCTTGCCCACATCACAGTTCATTTGTGATAGGAATGGCCAGTTGAGTGCTTTACATTTACTCCAAACAGCTCTTCTTTTTTTTTAGATTTTATTTATTTATTTGACAGAGTGCACAAGCAGGGGGAGCGGCAGGGAGAGGGAGAAGCAGGCTCCCCACTGAGCAGAGAGCCCGATTCGGGGCTCAATCCTAGGACCCCATGATCATGACCTGAGCCGAAGGCAGACGCTTAACCCACTGAGCCACCCAGGTGCCCCCTCTGAATAGCTCTTAACAGGAAGGTTATTCCCATTTTATGATGAAACAGGCTCAGAGGGGCGCCTGGGTGGCTCAGTGGGTTGAGCGTCTGCCTTCAGCTCAGGCCGTGATCCCAGGGTCCTGGGACCGAGCCCTGCATTGGGCTCCCTGCTTCCTGGGGAGCCTGCTTCTCCCTCTCCTCCCCACTTGTGTGTGCTCTCTTGATCGCTCTCTCTCAAATAAGTAAAAATCTTTAAAAAAAGAGGCTCAGAGAGGTAAAGTGACACACCTAAGGCACAGAAAGCGGTTGTATTTCAGTTCTGGCACTCCAGTTCCAGAGCCCAAATTTCAGCCTTTAGTCTAGTGAGAGTGCTGAGGCTGGTGGCAGTGCAAGCTCTACTCTTGGGTATGAGCTCTATTGTGAGTTGCACCCAGGATTCTGGCTTCCTTGTGGGGCCCGGGGCTCTGTGCCTGTCTAATGCAAGCCTGGCTTGCCCAGCCCTCTCCAGTGCATTGTGATTCCGGGTGGGGACGCATACCAGCACCAGTGTGGTTCCTGAAGTGTTAGCCCGTTGCCCAACTTAAATGATCTTGTCTAAAATTCTTCATTGTGTCTGTATGGAGAGGTGGAGTACAGTTCACACAGCCACTGAAGCACACCACACCCCAAGATGGAGGGAATATAATGGTACCATCGGTGGAGAGAACTATTTTCCTAACCACTCACTTTCCTAATTCTCATGGCCACTGCCCTGCTTCAGAGATACCAGAGCCAAGGGCAGTCCAGGGCCACCGTCGCTGGCAGTCTGGTTCACCTTGCCAAATGAAGAGGCTTAAAAAACTTCCATTGTATCTCCTCCATGTGGATAGGATCTACCCCTAAGACTGCTGGGATCCCTTTGTCAACTGCTCCTCTCCAGTAGTTTCTTACTGTGCCTTTCTGCTATAGAGAGCAAGCACTAGGAATCAGAAGTCTTTCCCTCAGTACTGTGTTGGGGAGGGGAGCCAAGTCATTTAACCTTTTAAATCTCTGTTGCTTTAATTACCAGGGCAGCCAAGCATGTTACCTCATTGGGTTCTTATGGACTAGCAGCGATGATGGATAAGTCATCAAATCTGTAGGGTCATTGTGCAGTTTGAATTTGGCTGGGATCTTCAAACGGCCTGCAAAACTAAGGCACTAATTAAAATCATCTCACCGGACCTTAACCTCTTCCCTTGTGGGTTCCTGGGGCTAGTCTTTCATTTCTGGTACTTCAGTTCTCCTCAGCAGTAGAACATAGCCCAGATCTTAAAGTCCTGAGATCGGTTATTCTGACAAGTTGACAGCTTTTCCTAGGAATGCATTTTGATCTCTGCTTTTCTCCCAAGTTTCCTAGGGCAGGAGACTCTTCTGACAAGCCATGAAGCCAATCATGGGCAAGTTGCTTCCCTTTCCTGGGCTGTCTTGCAGCTTACCAACCTTTTTTTGCCCTTCAGACAAGCTCTGTGCAGGGCATTGAGTGCTGAGGGCCTGGTATCTTTTTGTGCCCCATTGTCTAGCTCTACAAGGCTGTGGCTGGTCTGTGTCTCTCCTACCACCCCAGGGAAGGTGGTGTAGTAGAAGTCAGAGTTCTCAGATAACATCTAGGGGAATCTGGATGCCTTTCTTCTGGGCAGCAATATTTAAATCAGGCTAGGATTGATTTTGCCTTGTACTTGAAGTGCCTTACAGTGCTGCTGCAATGGCGGGGCCTTGTGTGGGTGGATGCTCGGAATCCCCCCTCAAATCATAGACTGCTCAGGGAGAAATTCATGGAGATGGAAGACCTGAGATATTCTTCATTCCCATCCCCCACCCCCAGGTGGGGTCAAGGATATCCCCTTGGCCTTCATTATCCCTCCATTTTCACTGTCTCCGTAAATTGCTAAGTTTGTTTCAAAGGAGAGAGGTCTTAAGGCCAAAGAATAAGCAATGGAGTTTTGGTAGGATTGCAGAAATAATTGACCTTCTCTGCACTCCACACAATGCTTTTACATTTCTCCTAGCAAGTAACATTTTCATCATACCATCCTCTCAGCTGAGACCTTATCTCCCCTGACCCTCAGTGGTGCCTTGTGCAAAGCCCTTGGGGCCTGGCCAACAAGAGGTGCTCAGCAAAAGTTAGGGTGGGAGAGGCACAGCTCATTCTGTTATTTATGGGTTGATTAAACTCAGGGATTTAAACCCTGCCCCTTTGAGTGCCCCTTGAATCACATGCCCTTATGAATGGTCCTTTTCCTGTCTATAGGGTATTTTTTCTCCCTTTAAAATGTCACCTTTGGCTTCATGATTAGGGGGGAGACCCCTCTGTTACATACCACATAAATTTCACATTTATAATGCTATTCATTTTTTTTTCCTTTCCAGAGTGATCTTTTAAGAAAAACGAATCTGGTCCTGTTAACCCCAAATTTAAAACCCTTTAATGGCTTCCAGTTAGTCTTTTAGGGTGAAGATGAAATTCCTAACAGCCTGTAAGGCTCTAATGAACTGTGCCTGTAACTTACCTCTTCAGATGCCTACTGCAGTTTCTGCTTTCTGGTTCCTAATGGGTGCCACGGTCTGCCTGGTCACGGGCCTCACGTGCTGCTTCCTCACTTGGACTAGCAACTGCCCCACTCCCCCATCCACCAAAATTAGTCACTATTGTTTTCATAGCATCCAGTACTTGACACTCCACAGTACTTACCAGAGATGTAATTAAGGTTTGCCTCTCTGCTAGGAACCACATAGGCTGCCTTCATCACCCAAATCCTGACTCAGAGTAGGAATTCAGTCACTGATAAATGAATTCATGGGAGCTTTTAGTGTGGAGAGGCCTCATGGGACTCTGAAATGGTCTACAATGAGAAACCTGGTCTTAGTGAATAAAAGGGGATTTATGTCCACAACGTGCAATTTCTCATGGTAATAACGGAGATTTAGAAATAAACACATTTGTTCCTACTCAGCAGTCCTCTTACATTGGCTGAAAACTAACCCTTTTCCCAGTGTTACCTATTTTGGGAGGAATTAAAGGATTTTTAAATTTATTTACTTACTTTAAAGATTTTATTTGAGAGAGCACAAGCAGAGCAGAGGGAGAGGGAGAAGCTGACTTCCTGCTGAGCAGGGAGCCGGATGCCGGGTTCAATCCCAGGACCCTGGGATCATGACCTGAGCCAAAGGCAGACACAACCAATTCAGCCACCCCGGCACCCCATGAAAGTTTTTAAGATTTTGACAGAGACACAGTGATTTTGTCAGAGCACAAGCAGGGGGAGAGGCAGGCAGAGGGAGAAGCAGGCTCCTGCTGAGCAGGAAGCCCGATGCAGGACTCAATCCCAGGACCCTGGGATCATGACCTGAGCCGAAGGCAGGCGCTTAACCGACTGAGCCACCCAGGCATCCCATGAAAGATTTTTTTCCTAATTTTTAAAAAATTTACTTTTCTAAAGATTTTGACAGCGACACAGGGAGAGAGGGAACATAAGCAGGGGGAGTGGGAGAGGGAGAAGCAGGCTTCCCGCGGAGCAGGGAGCCTGATGTGAGGCTCGATCCCAGGACCCTGGGATCATGACCTGAGCCGAAGGCAGATGCTTAATGACTGAGCCAGCCAGGCATCCCGAAAAATTCTTAAGGGAAAAATACTTTGTAGGATTCTACACAGCTTTTTTTCCCCTCCTCATACAAGGAACTTACTTTACCATCTAAACTGTGCTGTCCAGTGTAGTAGCCATTAGCCACATGTAACTAACGGCTATAAATTGAGGACCGCACAAACCTAGAACACTTCCAACACTGTCAAGTTTTATTGGACAGAGCTGATGTAGAACTGTTTTGCATACTTCCATTTTTTTGTCTTGCCAGTAAGGTATGTTAAACTGTTAAATTAAAAGTTGGCGCTCGGGCGCCTGGGTGGCTCAGTCGTTAGGCGTCTGCCTTTGGCTCAGGTCATGGTCCCGGGGTCCTGGGATTGAGTCACACGCCAGGCGCCCTGCTCAGCGGGAAGCCTGCTCCTCCCTCTCCAACTCCCCCTGCTTGTGTTCCTTCTCTCGCTGTGTCTCTGTCAAATAAATAAAATCTTAAAAAAAAACGCTCATGCACACACAAAAACCACAGAAGAGGTACCTGAGATTTTGATGAGGCCAACAAAACCTGTACATATTTCTCTTTGTTCTGCCTGGTGACTTGTGTATCAATTACAAGGAAATCCCAGTACCTCTGCCTTTTTTTCCTTTATGTAAAACAGCCCTGCCTCTTTAGGGAATGTTGAAGCCAACATGGGCCTTGTGTACTTTTATCACTTGTTGTAAGGGTGCATGGACAGTGGACAGATTAACCTCTACAGACTACTGTATCCTACCCCCAAAACGGAAATTTTGCTTCACCTGTCAGGATTTTTTTTTTTTTTTTAAAGTAGCCTCCATGCCCAGCATGGAGCCCAATGCCAAGCTTGAACTCATGACCCTGAAATCAAGACTTGAGCTGAGATGGAGAGTTGGATGCTTAACTGACTGAGCCACCCAGGCACCCCTTGTCAGGATTATTTTAAATATAAAATATGTGGGGGAAATACTATAAAATTAGATTAAAATTCATAGAATTTACACATTAGCATTTCCATATAGGTTTCAATAAATAAGTCCTTAAGCAGGACTCAGTCCATCACTAAACTTGTTTTTTATGGGGACCTAAGCAATGATAAAATAAAATGTCTATAAATCTTTAAAAAAATTCTATGGACAGGGGCGCCTGGGTGGCTCAGTCGGTTAAGCGTCTGCCTTCAGCTCAGGTCATGATCCCAGGGTTCTGGGATCGAGTCCCATGTCGGTCTCCTTGCAAGGAGTCTGCTTCTCCCTCTGCTGCTCCCCCCCCCTCATTCTCTCACTCTCTCTCTCTCTCAAATAGATAAATAAAATCTTAAGAAAAGAGATTCTTTAAAAAAAAAAAAAAATTCTATGGACACATTTAATTGCAGAATGTTGTCACTGCTAATCATTAATACCCTAGTTTTCTGTTAAAAATGTGACCTGTTCTCTCTCTTTGACCTCTTGTAACAATTTTTCATTTTAGCTATAGTCTAAACCTAGCAGAATATTAACACCACAGGAGACCTCTTTAAGTAGCTTGTAAGTGAATTTAATTGAATATATACTATGAAGTCAAACTGAGTCAACCTGATAGGTCCTTGGTAATATTCTGGCTTAACTTTTTCCTGATACTAGGGGTTCTAACCTGGGTTTGCTAGCCTAAAAAGTGGAAGGAGCAGCTCTGGTTGTTACTATTTATTTATTTAAGATTTTATTTGTCAGAGAGAGACTGAGAGCACAAGCAGGGGGAGTGTCAGGCAGAGGGAGAAGCAGACTCCCTGCTGAGCACGAGCCCAATGTGGGACTTGATCCCAGGACCCTGGGATCATGACCTGAGCTGAAGGCAGATGCTTAACTGACTGAGCCACCCAGGTGTCCCAGCTCTGGTTATTTAGAAAGAAGGAACCTGCCCATGAGCAGTAGCATACTTACCAATGTCTCAAGATACTGGATAACTTTTCTCTACCCATTGTTGAGGCCTATTACTTAGACCTCACTAAATCCTTCCTTCTACATCTAAATTTCCGGCATCTAGTCATTCAAATTTTAGAGTTTCAGCACAACTAAGAATGAACCAGAAGATACTGGTGGTAAATAACACAAAAAGGTACTTAAGTGTTAGAAACGTTTATTTGTCAAAATATTAAAAAAAAAAAAAAGTGGGAGGAGTGGAGTAAAACAAGGCTAAATTTCAGCTAATGCTGTACCACGATCACAGGTCAGACATAAAAAAACAAAACAAACAAACAAAACAACAACAACCCCCACCCCCAAAACCCCAATGGTCCTAGCAGTTTCAAAAGATTAGCTTCAATGTTAGAGTCCAGAGCTAACAGAGGAGAGTAAAAGGTCGCTTGCCACTACATGGTCATTTTAAAGGGAAAGGAGATGTTGCAGGTAGACAGGGAGAAGGGTTCAACTCCTAAGGAAAGCAAGATAAGAGGGGTTCCCCTGTACAGGAAAAAGGGGATGCCAGCATAATCCTTACCTAGGGCTGCTTAGAGGCTGAGAATATAAGGAATAGAGTGAAAGGCTACAGAGACTAGTATCAGGAGGAAAGAAAAGTCAACTTAGAAGAATTAAATTAAGAAAGAAAACATAGTTGGTCACAAACTCCTTTGTTTACTGAAACATGAAGCAATGGAAACATCCCGGCAAAGGGGACCGCGCGGAGCAAGTTCTCATATATGACCGCAGCCCGAGGGTTCAGTCCGCAATTATCCTACCTGAAAGAGAGCACAACACAAGAGGCTTACACAATGCCTGGAGAGCAGCTTGGCTCCGAGTACAAGGGCCCTGGTCCCGTCCTGTATTCCAGGGGGAAAAGAACAAAGAACAAAACAAAACCAAGTCAGACTGGATCAAACTTATATCCTGTGTAATTACCAAGGAATCTACTTATAGCTATATATAGAATAAGAAGCAATCTATCTGGAAGACTGCTGTGTTGGTGATAAAAGGCTACTGTCACTGCAACAAAGGGCATACACAGACACTATCAAAAACCATAATTTAGTTTTTATGTGCAGAAAAAGTAGATGATGTCAAGATCTCAAATATGGCCAATTGTACTACTCTACATTTGTTTCATTTTATTCTTTCATAGTAAACAAGTTTTCAGAAATGACAATCACAAAGGGTATCAAGGAACAGTTCATTCACCCTCCGACATACCTATATGTCATACTGTCACAGATTTAGAGCCATAACTCCAGTAGTTCCCCTACTTGGTCAAATCACCCTTACCAAATCAAAAGAAGAAATCCTAAAATTCTCTAATTCTTCCATTGATGATGGGAACTCCAGACACCAATGGCTGGGGGAAAAAAGTTAACTCACACCAAGTTCCTCTACTTATTACAGACAAAGGGCCAAATCTTGGTCTTGATCTGTACCAACCGACTTCAAAAGTTGTGACGTTCTTGAATCAGTTCTGCTAGGGTGAGACCCAAATTCAGATCCCCAACAGTTCTGGAGTATTTCATCCTGGCAGCCTCATTAACATCAGGCTCCTGGGACTGCAACCAACTCAGGGTTATTCAGTCCATTTGAGGTTCACACCTGGAAGGTAAGTTTCTTTAAAAGTCATCACTAAAAAGGTTAGTTGAACAACCACTGCTTGCAGTCAAAATTCACTTTAAAATACCTTAGCTATACCCGTCTAAAGACTACAATATACGAATTTAACTATAAAACACATTCGAGGAAAACAAGTTATCTGGTAGATGATACCACCTTTAGAGAAATATCCCACTTCGTGGCAGATCCAGCTGCATTAGAAGTAAAAATTAAGGCAAACTACACAAGCTGTAAGCGTATGTACTTTACGCACATGAAGACTCTGCTACACAATGGTCTCAGGAGATCCCAGTCTTGTCATGGTCATACAAGATACAATTTATCACAGGTTCAAACCATTATTTGCTTCCCACTACATAAAAGGACAAATTCCTATTGCTTTTTCTTCTTCTACACATATATACCAAAGGGGTAAGTTAGGAAACGTGGAAACTCCTGTTTGAGTAGGCCTCCTATTCAAGTGATGCTCAATTTCAAGGTACAAGGAAAAACCATGAGAATAGAAAGTTGTCATGATGCCATTTCCACTCAGATGAAATTTATCTAGATAATCCTACTAATTAATCTTGCCATTCCAACATCTTTGGTATAGATTTTCTGAAGTAGGAAAAATTAAATTTCTGGGGTCACCACCAGTGGGATTTTATACACACTTATCTAGTCCCTTATGTGTTCCTCTTGAACAAAAACCAAAACAAAAATTGCTGGAAAAAATGAGAAGTGCTGGGGCTCTAAATGATAGTAACAGGCCATGCAGAAATATGGCTTCAGGTGCTCATGCAGGATAAAGTGCTCTGGATTATTAATAAGGAAAGGACTCCATGGGAAGTGGCACCAAAACACTGTGCTTTCAAGGGCCTTAGAACTAAACACCTAGAGCTTATAGGACTTTATCTGGCTTACAGATTTAGGATTAGGATATTAGAAGAGTTTCCTCTGATAAAACTAATGACCTAAGGAGTAGTTCTACTGGCAAGTGAGAAATAAAGTTGTAGTTAAAATTCTCACTGTGACATTCATTACTAACTCCTGAACCTGTACTCTTCCGCTTACACCACAATGACTTTTCTAGAGGGAAGAGAGAGGGGTTTTGGAGTCCACATGGTTGAGTTTGAATTCTGACTACCTCTCAATTATCAGATGACTTCAGGCAAAGTACTTAATCTCTCTTGAGCCTTCATTCCCTTCTCTGTATAAGAGAAAATATCTTAAAGGCTTTTTGTGTAGATTAAATGACATAACGTACAGAAAGGGCACTCAACAAATGTTCTTTTAACTATGTTTCTGTAACCCAGATTGCTTACACTTGATTAAATAATATTCTCACTGAGTTTGTTGTTGTTCTCTCCGAAGGAACAAGTTGGTTGGAGTCCTATACTAAAAAACCTCAACAGGCCAAATGAACCTCTGGCCCAAGCTAGAGAAATACTTAAGACTAATACATAAATTTCTCTCTCTTGGATACTGTCCTGACAGCAAACAAACAGGTGGCTTTAGCCTCCTCTATGCAGCACAGATCCCTTTCAAGGAAACTATATTCTCTTAACCACACCGGCCCCACTCTCACCTCCAGTTTTTAAAAGGCTGAGTACCGCGCTCGGTCCACATACTGCTCCCGCTCATACCGGGCCATGTCATACAGAGAATTCCGTGCAGCTGCTGAAGCCTGAGACAGCTCACTCTCTGGCCCATAACCGTAGCCCTCTCCAACTGTGGGGAGCACAGCTGCAGCTCGACGCAGGGGGCTCCTGTCCCTTCCGTAATAGGAGGAAGTGTTGGCAGCGGCAGCGGCCATAGCAGCCGAGGTGGCAGCAGCACCTGAGTTCGGCAACAGGTGTCTGTCGTAGGGATCAACAGAAGTGGAGTTGAGGTGACTGGTCACAGCTGTGCTCTGGACTTGAGGCAGATGGGACATGGTCTGCTCCGCGTAGTTGTACGCAGAGGCCGCCGCCGCCGCCGCCACTGCCTCGTAAGAGCGGACCCGGTAACGCTTATAGTAGTCGAGCGCTCCGTAAGCATCGTTGTAATACATGGATTCCCCGTAGCCCATGGTGTAAGGCGTGCGCACCGCTCCATACTGTTCATTGTACTGCTCAGTAAAGTCCGCCACACGACCTGTACGATCTACTGGACACTCTTTGGACCAGTGCCCCTCTTTCCCACACCGATAGCAGCCGCTCTGGTCTCCCATCCCAGGGGCAGTCCGAAGCCGGCTGGTGGACAACTGCACGTGCATTCTTTTGCCTTGAGGAAATAGATGTAAGAAGACTTTATTATAACTCACTGACATTCTTTAATCCTCCCCCAAATGAAAGTAAACTAGTTGGCGTAAGACACACATACATACACACGCTCCTACAACCCTTTCTCAGCAATCCCCTCCAGAAGTTGAAGTGAAGTTTTAATACAGATGAGAGCTAGAAAATGTGAGTCCTCAGAGACCAGTCAATACTTTCTACTTACATCAGGTAGCCGAATTCCCTACTTCTGCGTCCGCAACTTTCCCTTCCTTTCCCCTGGCCCCCAACACAGAAACTGAAAAATTTTCCACTTACCACTGCTAAGACTTGATTATAACTGTAACGATTCAAGACCTGCCAATTCTTCCAAATCAAATCGCCAACAAAACCTCAGTTATGCCAGATTTGAAAAGCTTCTTACCAACCTCTCACTGATTTACTCAGGGCAATATAAGGCCTCAGCATTTACTGTAGCTTAAAAACCACGGCAATCTTCTCTCCATCTCGTTTCCTCCAGACATTTTTGCGGGTGTCACCAGAAGGCTATGTTGGATACACAAACCACACCTGGGCTCATCATCTGCTTCACCTCAGTACCTCTAGGAGTTATGCGACCCTTCAGATTTCAACCCCACCCCCATGTTTTTCAGCAAGGGCAAATCCATGCCTATTGCGGGAAAAGAAAACCTGACCAACGTCTCTCAACAGCAAGAATTAGAAAGATACTGAAGCAGTACTGGTTTCTTAGGGACCGTGTGTTCCCATGTAATTCAGCACTTCATCCTGCCACGTAGCTTACAGTTCTTCATAGGGGATTATCTACTTGTTAGAAAAATGCAGCATTTGCCTAAAAGCCTCTGGGCACCCATACAAACAAGCAACATCCATTCTTCCAGGAATGGCCAGCACTACGAACAGCTAAGAGAAGAAACAATCTTTGCTGATGAAAGCATCCAAGGTCTTGAAGAGCAGTTTGAGGAAAGGAATATTGTTGGCAGTATTTAGGCCCAAACTGCCTAAGACTTTGGAGATCAAGTCAGTATTTCTCAAATTGCAGCCAAAAGGCAGCCACTACAGATGCAGAGAACAGGGGCTTCACATCGCTCTTAAGGGCTGCTCAGAACAAATCCCCCCTCGGCCATCAGCAAGTTGCTCTCTCTTTAACAGACCTTGTTCTGGATGCAGCTATGCGATAGGAGGCCTCGTGCTCCACCATCCTGTTGGAAACAGCCCGACTCAGGACGGCAGCCAGAACAGCGCCATGCACTGACCCTGAGAGGGGAGCGGGTTAGTGCAGTTATGTCACTTTAGTCACACGCAGTTCTGCCCAATGTCTAATATTCCTACCACCCCAGTTTCAAGTAGTTGCCACCTCCAACTTAAAACCCCTTCTTTAGCAGAAACAAAAGTGCTCAGGTTTTTACTTCTAGCTGCTAGCAGAGACACAGCATCCACCATCACCATTGATAGCCAACAGATACCAAATGGCAGTAATTCTCTGAATGGAGCACTTAGCCACCCATTGTTTTCAGAGATTTAAATACTCCCATTCTAATTCTTAGGGCCACATGCTAACTATGCTTAGAATAGAAACACAGATTTTTTTGCCCCAATTTATATCCCAAATGTAAAGTTCCCTATGATTTAGACTGGAAGACTAAAAGTTACTTGGTTTTCAAACATGCATGGTGACATTAACCTGTGTGATAGACACAAGCTGTTCCCATTCTGAAGTCAGAGTAACCATGCCAATCTAAAAAGCAGCCAATTCAGAGACCTAGAAGTACATTAAAAAAAAAAATTCAAGGGCGCCTGGGTGGCTCAGTTAGTTGAGCGACTGCCTTCGGCTCAGGTCATGATCCTGGAGTCCCTGGATTGAGTCCCGCATCGGGCTCCCTGCTCGGCGAGGAGCCTGCTTCTCCCTCTGGCCCTCCCCACTCTCATGTACTCTCTCTCTCTCTCATTCTCGCTCTCTCAAATAAATAAATAAATCTTTAAAAAAAAAAATTCCCTAAAAAAAAAAAATTCAAGGGGTGCCTGGGTGGCTCAGTCGTTAAGTGGCTGCCTTTGGCTCAGGTCATGATCCCAGGGTCCTGGGATTGAGCCCCATGTTGGGCTCCCTGCTGGTTGGGGAGCCTGCTTCTCCCTCTCCCTGCTGCTCTGCCTACTTGTGCTCTCTGTCAAATAAATAAATAAAATCTTAAAAAAAAATTTTTTTTTTAATTTCAGTTTAATTTGCTTTTTACTTTTATAGATTCTGGCCCTGTTACTGGATTTTTTTTTTTTTTTTTGAGAAACAAAACCCAGTGATTTTTCCTTGATACTTGTTACTACATCCAATCTTCATTCCTGTATTGACAGAACTCCTAAGTTTATAAACATCTGTGTTTATAATCTACCTCTGTAGCAGCTGTAAAAAGGATTCAGGTAAAAAAATTTTTTTTAACTAGAACTAAAAAATCTGTAATAGAAGCGATAGTTGTTTTTTTCCCCAATCTTTCCAAAGGTTGTAACTAGGTTTTTTGGTTTTTTTTTAAGATTTTATTTATTTGACAGAGAGAGAGACAGTGAGAAAGGGAACACAAGCAGGGCGAGTGGGAGAGGGAGAAGCAGGCTCCCCGTGGAGCAGGGAGCCCGATGCAGGACTCAATCCCAGGACCCTGGGATCATGACCTGCGCCGAAAGCAGACGCTTAACGACTGAGCCACCCAGGCGCCCCTGTAACTAGGTTTTTAATTTAGTTCTTACAATTAAAAAATACTGTGCTTCTATTTATTACCTTAAGGAACCAGGGCAAAGAAAATTGAAAGATTAAATTCTGCCACTCTGCTACACTTGGAGAGGCCAAAAATTTAAAGATTTTCTGAGAACTCCAAAAGTTAGTGAAATATGCTGCCAACATTTCCCAGAAAGCCAGCCTAATAGAAGTGTTTTCTTTTGAAAGCTGGAACAGGAAAGATTATTAAAATGCTGAGAGATGGGCAACCTGGGGTCCTAAGTGCTGAGCAGCTATCATGTGCCAGGAGCCAGAGAAGGCTGGGGGTGTAAATAGCACTCCAGTTTAGTGCTTGTTTACATTTGGGGATAAGCAAGACACCTAACCTCTTATGCATCATTCCCAATTCAGTTGCTTGAACTGTTACTTGGGAACAGCTTTTTTATTTACTGTCTTCCAATGCAAACTGCCAACTCAAGAGTGGTTCAGTTCACTGCTGCTTGTGGAGAGGAAACAGGTCTTGAAAGACCCAGGTTAACAGGTTCTGCTGCTTCCTTTTATAAGTCATAAATGCAGAAGCCTAAATAGCAACTGTTGGTAAAGGTTCAAAAGATGTTCAAAGTGGCACTCTTTTTTTTTTTTTTTTTTTAAGATTTTATTTATTTGACACAGAGAACGCACAAGCAGGCAGTGGCAGGCAGAGCGGCAGGCAGAGGGAAAGGGAGAAGCAGACTTCCCGCTGAGCAGGGAGCCTGACGTGGAGCTCAGTCGCAGGACCCTGGGATCATGACCTGAGCTGAAGGCAGACACTTAACTGACTGAGCCACCCTGGTGCCCTCAAAGTGGCACTCTTAAGAGGCCACCTTCATTAGGAGATGACTAAAAAGGCTTTATAGATAAATGTGACAATCTGGTATATGGATTATATTTTCTGTTAAAACTGCAACGTATTGGGCGCCTGGGTGGCTCAGTTGGTTAAGCGACTGCCTTCGGCTCAGGTCATGATCCTGGAGTCCCGGGATGAGTCCCGCATCGGGCTCCCTGCTCGGCAGGGAGCCTGCTTCTCCCTCTGACCCTCCCCCCTCTCATGTGCTGTCTCTCTCATTCTGTCTCAAATAAATGAATAAAATCTTAAAAAAAAAAAAAAACTGCAACGTATTATCCCATGCTAAACTTTCTCTGGTCATCTGGAAAAAAACAGAGCTGGTGGGGCGCCTGCGTGGCTCAGTTGGTTAAGCGTCTGCCATCGGCTCAGGTCATGATCCCAGGGTCCTGGGATCGAGTCCCGCATTAAGGAGCCTGCTTCTCCCTCTGCCTCTGCCTGCCACTCCCCCTGCTTGTGCTCTCCCTGTCAAATAAATAAATAAATAAATAAATAAAATCTTTTTTTAAATAAAAAAAAAAACAAAAACAAACAGAGCTGGTTATAAAAAATGTCTACATGGGGGCACCTGGGTGGCTCAGTTGGTTAAGCAACTGCCTTCGGCTCAGGTCATGATCCTGGAGTCCCGGGATCGAGTCCTGCATCGGGCTCCCTGCTCGGCAGGGAATCTGCTTCTCCCTCTGATCCTCCCCCTCTCATGCTCTCTGTCTCCCATTCTCTCTCAGATAAATAAATAAAAAATCTTTAAAAAAAAAAAAATAAAAAATGTCTATATGTATAACTCAGAGTAGAGTGCTTTCTCCAGAGTGGAAGGCTAAGAACATCAAAGCCAAATAAAGGATTCTTCTTTTCCAATGTTTTTCAAACATTCACTTCCTAGAGTAAACCTGCTTTATTAAAACACACACTCTTCCCAAGCCAACTCCCTCCCAACTAATTGACTTCTGTATGCATACTTTTGCCCTTATCCTTTTATTCAATTGTATATTTAAAAAAATAAGGACATGCAGTATTACATTACTAGGACATCTTTGCAGAGTTTGGACCCGACTTAAATTGCATCCTCTTTACATTTTGTTACCTGTCAAGAGAGAACCCCTATTTCCCCCCCACACTGTCCATTCATGATCCCATCTCCATCAAGTGAAAAATAATTAAGAATGTTCTTAAAGCTGTCTGAAGTGCAACAGCTTTCCAAATTAATAAAAGAAAAACAAATATAAATAAGATAGGTAAGTGAGGAAAGTGAACTATCACATTTTAAATAAGCTTCTAACCATAATGGAAACACACTCGTTGCAAACACCACTCACCTTTCATCATATAGTGTTTACTGTCAATACACTTTCACATCTATTACCTCATTCTAGCCTCACTACCATCATGTGAGGGAGGTACTGCAGGAATCATTAATTCTATTTTATAAGTAGGGAAAATGAAGCACAGAGAGATTAAAAACACTTGTCCAAAGTCACACAACTCGTTAATGGTAGCAAGTTATGTATGACTTTTGCCCTATGCTTTAGAGAGGAGCTAAAGGCCAGGACACCACTGGCTGAGCCCAGAGAGATTTGACGCAGTATTTGCAATCTACACTATTTGCAAACTTTCTTACCCTTTTCTGGTCAACTTCTCCTCTTCTGCCATTTCTTTTCTCACTGTTTTCTAGGTTTAGCAGAAGACACTTAATAAGTCCTTTTCAACAAACCTTTTAGTGGCACTCAAATCACCATTAAAAATGGTGTTAACTTATGAACCTGAGAAGTGGCTGTAAATGTGTGGCTCAAGATGACACTGTCAACGAACAGCGCTGTCCAACAGAACTTTCTATAATGATGGAAATGTTCTCTATTTACACTAATACAGGCACGAATAGCCTCATGTGACTTCTGAGCGCTTCAAATGTGTACAGTACAACTGAAAACCTGAAATTTAAAATTTAATTAATAGCCACATGTGCCTAGGGGCTACCATATTAGACAGCACAGCTGCAGTCTTCAGACAACCCTGGGGTATTAATGATAACCTACATATCTTTATAATTGGTAAAATTATACAACATGCTCCATGACACCTTTCTTGGAACCTTTCAGAACAGGACCAATGTTTCATTCAACCTACTATTTTTAAAAATTTTCTTTTTTTCCCATTAGGGTTAAATAATCGTCAGTGGAAGAGAATAGTCCGGTGGCATGGGTTTGGGCCCTGCTTGTATAGTTGACAGACTGAACACATTTGAATGCGCTCAAAAGATACATCCCCAAATCCAGCTTCACCATCCAGAATTATAATATAGGGATCCCTCTAGATGTCTCTGTTCCTCTTTGCCACAACAACCTATCACCCCAGGCCATAAAGAGTATAAACCCTAAGCATTTAAACTCAAATATAAGGCTTTCTGATCATAACAAAAGAAGCAGGGGGCGCCTGGGTGGCTCAGATGGTTTAAGCGACTGCCTTCGGTTCGGGTCACGATCCCAGGATCCTGGGATCATGTCCCACGTCGGGCTCCCTGCTCGGCGGGGAGTCTGCTTCTCCCTCTGCCCCTCTCTCTCTTATGAATAAATAAATAAAATCTTTAAAAAAAAAAAAAAAAAGCAGGTAATCCACAGACTTTTCTCCTCCCTCCTCCCATGAGGTACTCATTTGGCAAGGCAGATTAACTTCCAACAGCACTCAAATGAAGACTGCGTGATAAAGTAACCCAGTCTGTGACTCTACAGTTGTTGAGGAACATCTTGGCAAATAAATCTGAAAAGGGCATGTTTGCTTCTCCAAGAGGAAACTGTACTTAAGAGTAGTAAATGTGCAATCTTTCTATTATATCCAGCTAAAATAGAATGGAAGACATCACCCTGCCAGCCGCCTGGTCCTGTGTTCTTGTCTCTGTCTTGACCTAGACTCCACTACTCAGTTCTGCCACCCAGACCCCAGAGCAGTTCACCTTGAAACTCTGTGTTGTCAAGGCCCCTGATGGCCTCCACTGCATCCTCTGCCCGCTCCATGTGTACGAAGGCATAATCTTTCACGATGTCACATTCGATGACTGGGCCATACTCCTCAAACTTGGCCCGAAGCTCCTGGTTGGTACAGGTGGGGCTGATGTTTCCCACATGCAACTTGGTGGAGGCTTTGCTCTTATTCTTGCTGGCTTCCACGTTGATGTTCACCCCGTGTAGCTTGTAGTGGTGCAGGTTGCGTATGGCATCCTCGGCCGCCGTCTTGTCCTCTATGTGCACAAAGCCGTAGTTCTTAATGATGTCACATTCCAGCACCTTCCCATACTGCTCGAAGAGTGAGCGGATCTCCTGCTCTGTGGCCTCCCGGGGCAGGTTTCCAATGAACAGCTTCACCATCCTGACAAGAGCCTGGGAGGGAAGAAATAAGATTTCCAAAAGTTAGGGGTGGAGTGGGAAATTTCACTGCATTGCATTTGGTTTAATCCTCCAAAGAAGTTCTTGGCACCTTCAAGATTCAAGACCCTCACATAAACGTTTATTATTTTCTTAATAGAGAGGAAAGGTTTGTACGTTAAGAGTGTGAGATGCGTGTGACACCCCAACAGGAGGTCGGGGTCAGCATGCACTGCACCGTCTATCACTTCCGTGAAATGAGGCGCGTTTAAGTAACAGGGTTGGCTGTTTTATGTCTTAAAATACTCTTTTTTGGGGGGGGCCAGGAAAGAGAAGAGCTCAAGAAGGGGGCAAGAGGCATATATCTCGAGTGTCCCTAGTAACGAGGTTTTGGAGGGAAATCGGTGTACCTCTCCTCCGTGCAGTATTACCTTCAAAGATACTCGAAGAATAAAGAGGCTTCCTTGGCCCCAATCCGGGACCCCCCCAGCGACCTAATCTTCAGCTCTTTCGCCCCAACAAAGACTCGACCCGACCCCTGCCCCGCCCCCTCCGGAGACCCGGCCCCGCCTCCTCCCGTTGTCTTCCCCGGACTTCCCGCAGCAAGAGAAACCCAAACCGTGGGCTGGTCCCGTCCGCCAGAGGCCCAGCCCGGCCCACCCTCGGGCTCCCCACACACCCAGAAAACCCCCTCGCACCTCCGGGTGGCGGCGGCGGTGGCGGCGGCTCCCGCGTCAGAGAGAACCCTACAAAATGGCGACGGCCGCTCGAGCCTCGGCGCGACCGGGCCCTTTCTCGCGCGCCAGCTCACGCACGCGCGAGTGCGCGCTGCCTCCTTCCCCTCCCCCTCGCGGGAGCCGGGCGACCAATCCCGCGGCGGCATACAAATGGCTGCCCCAGGCTAGGCTCCCAGTCGCCCCGACACGGGGGCGGGGCCAGCTGGTGACGACGCTGCGGAGCGAAGGTCAGCCCGCCCCCAGCCCCGGCTAGCCAATCAGCACCCTGGAAGCGGGGGGGTTGGCGCTCAAGCGTCAGAAGGGCTCCGGACGCAACCACTACCTGGGTGTAATCAGAAGTCCGGGGAGTCGCTAACCATCACAATGGGTCGTGCTATTGGGCCAGTTGGGGCGGGGGTGGGGGTAGGTAGCTGATGACAAAGGGTTACCTCACTGGGTCCTCTAAACGGGGGTTTTCTTAGCGGGCTGGTCAGCCACTTTGGTAGCTTGGGTCAACGTGTTAGAGACACGGAAGAGCCACATTTTAAGCAAACGTAGTCAATTTTTGGAGAGCTTTAAATATAACTTAATATTTTTCATTGCAAGCATCTTATTCGCTGGCGAGGAAACTACCAAAGATGGCAGAGCTGGGATAGCTCTAAGAGGCATCGTATCCAGCCTACATTTATCGGTCACATTTTGTTTGCTCATGCGTATACGTGGGCTGTTTTTCTCTAATTACAGTATTGGCTCTAATTGTGTGTCCTTCACAGTTCCTGGTCCGTGGTGAATACACCAAAGGAATACTTGGTGCAGAGGCCCAGAGAAGTTCCTTGTTTGGGGCGGGGCGGAGGGACAGGGGTGAGAGAGGGTCTCCAAGTCCACACCAAGCTGCTGGAGGTCTAGGCAGCTGGGACTCCGGGCACTTTTCTAGCATTCAAAATTCAGCTGTGGTGCAAGGGCGCCTCCTGGTGGTAAAAGAGAAGCTATTAGGAGGATTACTCACTGTCACTCTTGAACAAAGAATAGACGTTTGTAGAGATTGATGGATCCAGCTTATCTCTGAGTGGAGCATGCCAGGGTGGTTGTCAGTCACCGTTCTTCATTGTGGTGGCTCCATAGAAGCTTTTCTGATACCATCAGGCACAAATTCCCCAGGCTTCTCTCCTCCTCCCCAGCTACTTTGATATGTTTCTTTCACCGAATTCTTTTTGTTTCCCAGCCAGCTATTTCAGAAGAGGCACTGTCCTTCCAATTTTAATACAACTCATGATTTCTCCCAGCTAATTCTATCTACCTCTCCCGTTCCCTCCTCCTCTTGGTCATTCCCTGTTTCTCTCTACACTCAGACTTTTTAAGCATATATGGGGACCTCCTCACCCATTTCTGAAATAGCTCCCACTCATCTTCACTATTAATGTTTTCTATCTTGGGTCCCTTCCCTGTGTTCCAGGCCAGACTGCTTTACAAATGGAGAGTCTGAACCTGCTATTGCCCACCTTCGTACACTGTGTTTTGGGTTCTGTCCACCTCTCCCAATACGCCATATTTTCTGAGGTCACCCAAACTAGTTTTCTTTTAAGTTTTCACCCCTCTAAGGTTTTCATTTCATTCACCATCCTTTTCTCCCCTGTTTTTATACTGTTCCTTCTCATGACTGCACCGTTCCATCTCCTTCTCTCCTTCTATTTCCCTACTCTTTATTCCCTTTTATCTCACTTCCCCTTCCCTTGTAGGCAACCATTCTAATGAGTTTAATGTGTATTATTTTGTTTGTGTTCTTGCCAGACATGTCTTTTCAGTGAGCATTTGCTTTATCCATTTTAAAAAATGTTTTATTGTGGACATTTTCAAAAAGGCACAAATAGAGGATATTATGATGAACTCTTTTGGACCGTTTCTTGACCCAGCTTTGACAGTTATCAACATTCTGCTGACTTTATCTATCCCCTGTACTTTTTTTAAAAATTTATTTATTTGTCAGAGAGAGAGAGAGAACACAAACAGGGGGAGCAGCAGGCAGAGGGAGAAGCAGACTCCCTACTGAGCAAGGAGCCCGAAGCGGGACTCCATCCCAGGACCCTGAGATCATGACCTGAGCCAAAGGCAGATGCTTAACCAACTGAGCCACCCAGGCATCCCTGTACTTTTTTTTTTGGACTGGAGTTTTTAAAAGCAAATCCCATGCAGAGAAAGGGGAACCCTCCTACACTCTTGGTGGGAAAACATGCTGGTGCAGCCACTCTGGAAAACAGTATGGAGGTTTCTCAAAAAGTTGAAAATAGAGCTACCCTAAGACCGAGCAATTGCACCCCTGGGTATTTACCCCAAAAATACAAATGTAGTGATCCGAAGGGGCACGTGCACCCCAATGTTTATAGCAACAATGTCCACAATAGCCAAACCTATGGAAAGAGCCTAGATGTCCATCAACAGATAAATGGATAAAGAAGATGTGGTACACACACACACACACACACACACAGGAATATTATGCAGCCATCAAAAAAAAAAAATCTTGGGGCGCCTGGGTGGCTCAGTTGGTTAAGCGACTGCCTTCGGCTCAGGTCATGATCCTGGAGTCCCTGGATCGAGTCCC
>NC_138379.1:5134692-5209611 GCF_054177405.1 Leptonychotes weddellii | reverse complement strand
CCAAACTATGGAAAGAGCCTAGATGTCCATCAACAGATAAATGGATAAAGAAGATGTGGTACACACACACACACACACACACACAGGAATATTATGCAGCCATCAAAAAAAAAAAATCTTGGGGCGCCTGGGTGGCTCAGTTGGTTAAGCGACTGCCTTCGGCTCAGGTCATGATCCTGGAGTCCCTGGATCGAGTCCCGCATCGAGTCCTGCATCGGGCTCCCTGCTCGGCAGGGAGTCTGCTTCTCCCTCTGACCCTCCTCCCTCTCATGCTCTCTGTCTGTCATTCTCTCTCTCTCAAATAAATAAATAAAAATCTTTAAAAAAAAAAAATCTTGCCATTTGCAATGACGTGGATGGAACTAGAGGCTATTATGCTAAGCAAAATAAGTCAATCAGAGAAAGAATTATCATATGATCTCACTGATATGAGGAATTTGAGAAACAAGGCAGAGGATCATAGGGGAAGGGAGGGAAAAATGAAACAAGATGAAACCAGAGAGGGAGACAAACCATAAGAGACTCCTAATCTCAGGAAACAAACTGAGGTTTGCTGGAGTGGAGGGGGGTGGGAGGGATGGGGTGGCTGGGTGTTGGACATTGGGGAGGGTATGTGCTATGGTGAGCACTGTGAATTGTGTAAGGCTGATGAATCACAGACCTGTACCCCTGAAACAAAGAATACATTATATGTTAATAAAAAGGAAAAAAAAAGCAAATCCCAGACATGATGTTATTTCGCCTATAAGGACTTTACTATCTACCTCTAATTAGAACATCAGGATTATGCTAATATCATCTAATCTTTATATTAAAATTTCCCCTAGATTGTTGCAAATGTCTTTTTGCAATTGGTTTCTTCTAATGTGGATCTAAACAAGGTCCATCGATTGTGCATTTGGGTAAATTATGTAGATGTTCATGTAAATTGTGTTGCATGGCTCATTGTTTTAGTTTTTTCACTGTGTTGCTGTGTGCTATCTAACCACTGGGTAATACTCCCTAATGTGCAACCACTGTGTTTTACCTATCCGTCTCTATGTGTAGGACACTCATGTTGCCTCCAATGCCCCACTATTATAAACAAGGTTACAATTATTAGCATCATTACAGTAATTATGTGTGCCCTACTGGATCCCTGTGAGAATTTGAGGGGATATAAACCCAGGGTGGAATTGCTAGGTTGCTGGCTCACTGGGTATACATGGAACTAACTTGTCTAAGTAGTGCCAGGTTGTTCTCTGGAGAAACTGTACCAGTCTACCCTGTCACCTGCAGCACGTGAGGGACCCTGTATATCAATGACTCTGCCAATGTTGGACATTGTCCAGTTTTCTAATTTCTGCTAGTCTAATAGGTATAAAGTGATATAGCACTGTTGTTTTAATTTGCATTTCTCTGATTACTGATGATTTTAGGGTTTTTTGAGTTTGCTCTTCTGTAAATTTCCTGTTCATATGTTTTGCCTAATTTTCTTAGTGGTTGCAATCTCCTCTTTGTTGTTGATTTGCAGGATTTTCTTGTTTATTCTAGACATTGATCTCTAAATATTTTCCGTCATTCCACTAATTATTAACTTTGTCCATGGTGCCCTTCATTGAACAGAAATTCTTAATTTTTTATAGAATCTAATTTATTTTTGTCTTAAAGTTTGTGCTTTTGCAGTTTTGTATAAGCTGTCCTTTTCTACCCCCCTGAGTCACAAATATATTCTCCTACATTTTCCTCTATTAACAGTCATGTTTTTTACTATTTACATTTAGGTCTGTAGTCAATTTAAAGCGGTACCATCCTGGGGCACCTGGCTGGCTCAGTAGGTGGAATGTGTGACTCTTGATCTCAGGGTCATGAGTTCGAGCCCCACGTTGGGTGTAGAGCTGACTTAAAAATAAAATGTTAAAAAGACAAACAAAAGCAGGGCTGTCCAAACAGAAATATATGGTCAGCCGTCTATGTAATTTAAAATTTTCCAGTAAAGACATTTAAAAAGTAAAATGAAACAGCTGAAGTTCATTTTAATACTTTTGAAACCCAATAAAGCTAAAATATTTCAACATATAATCAGTATAAAAAGTATTTAATGAAATATTTTAAATTCTTCTTTTCCTCTTCAGTTTTTGAAGTTGGTGAGCATTTTACACTTGTAAGCACATTTCACTTTGGATTAGCCACATTTCAGGTGCTCAGTAGCCACATGTGGCTCATGGCTACTGTCTTGGACAGTGCAGATCTAGAGTTCACCCTCGGAGGCCGTGTTTGGTGAGAAGGCAAATCCATTTTTCTCCAAATAATCCACGTTTAGCTGTCCATATTTCTCAGACCTGCGCGTACTGTATTTTTGTGCTCTAATCTTTCTCATAGCCCTCACTGCTCCATTTCATTTGGTCTCTTTCTGGAACTTTCCTTGTCTTCCACTCATATCTGAAGGTGTCTCTCGAGACTTACTTCCTGACCTTATGTTTATCCTCTTCTATGTCTTGCCACCTAGATGATGCTCAAAGCACATCTTCATGACTTCTCCATTCAGTGACTGACTGCGTCCTGTAAGACTGCTGTACTTGGCTGCCCAATTTCCACTCACATTTTACATGCTAAAATGAGCATTTCTTCATTAATTTCTCACTCCCATGTACATTTCCTTCTAAAATTTCCCATTATTGCTTCCCCTCCTAACTCCCAGGCTTGCCCCGTTGCAGTGGAAAAACCCTGTTTCCCTGAGCACTCTACAATGTATGACTTTTTCTTCCTTTGCACAGTTGTACCTGAGGAACAAGAGAAGGTTGTAGTGCTGATGTATTATTCCATTTAGTCCCCCAACAGATTGTTCCAGTCACATTTATCCAACATGTTGACTGTGGAATACTTCTGAATCTGCTTTTCTTAAGAGAAAGGGAGAATTATTTTGTGGGCTGTCTGGTCTACCAGCTGTCACGTTTGGAGACCATTCTGGAGCTGTGTTGTGCGAGCCCCGGGCCTGCACACACCTGACCCTGTCTTAGTCATGGCTGATGATGGTCAGGGGTCTACTCAGCCAGGGCCCTTGGCCAATTATGCTAAAGACACGGCTGCTTAGGGGAGGGGGTGGGGGGATGGGTGAAATAGGTAATTGGGATTAAGGTGTGTATCTGTCGTGAGGAGCTCTGGGTGATGCATAGAAGTGTTGAATCACTGTATTGTATGCCCAAAACTAACATAACACTGTATGCTAACTATACTGGAATTTAAAATTTAAAAAAAAATTACAGATAGGGCTGCTTCTCTGGAAAGATCTTCTCTGAGCTCCCAAAAGAAATGGTTGTTTATGGGAAACAGTGAAAGAACAAAGCTTTTCCTGTAGGAGACCACCAAGGCAATACTGTTGCCCTGAAACTTCAATTGCCAAGCCAGAGACAAGGGAGAAAGCTACCTACTCTTTTTTTTTATACTTCACCAGATCTAGAATATATTCTGTGTTTGTGTGTGTTTACACACTTGTGGCTTCCCAGAGTGATGTCATCCTATTGGTCAGTGGATTGGAAACTTGCCACTTATCTGACCCGTCTGAACTCCCTTGATCCTCTCTACTGGGGAGGAGACAGAAGATGGGGTCAGTAATCACCCCCACGTGCTCCATTCTCCACTGTCGGGCCGAGCAGTGGCTGAGACTTGCCTGGGCAATTCAGTCTTTCATTTTTGGAAAACAGTCGAGAGAGTCATGAGTAAAGAAAGTTGTGTACCAGGGAAGGAGTTGATCACTGCCTTTTAACATTAGTAGTGCTTGTTACCATCACCCTGACCCATGGCGAACTTCTTGGGTCTAAAAAGAGGCTTGTCATTGGTCAGCCCAGCAAACTGGAGGTTATGATCATGGGGAAATGAAACCGGGCTAGGGAGGCTCTCAAAATAATGTGGTTCTTTGAGGGCTGGGAGGCTGGGGGCAGAGAGGAAACCTGACATACAGGAGACCAGAGCCAGAGGCAGGGAGGCTTGTGGTCAGGAAAGCAAAGACACCCGGAAGCAGAAAGAGAAGCTGAGCTGTTTAATCACCTCCTTGGCCAGACTCAAGGCTGTGGCTGCCCCCGAACCACTCACACCTGGAAGCCACTGAGTGTCGCTGGAGATGGAGTGGCTTGAATCAGAGGGTAACTTAGGATGGGAAGGGGGAGCTTCGGCGTCTCTGACTCGGTCATCTGGCAATCTTGCCCCCAGGTCCTGCTTCAGCTCTGAGAGGTTCCTGGCTGGTTCCCAGGGGCAAGGAACTGAGGGGCATGCCCTTGCTGCGGTGGGAGAATGACCTGAGGCAGGGGCAGCCGTGCCCACATGGCCTCTGTGGAGGGTGCAGCACTGCCCGCACCCGGGTCGGGGTTGGGGTGTAGGACCGGGGGGAGATGGAGGACGTCAGGAGGTGGGAGTGGAATTGGGGGTCGCCTGGGTCCCACCACCAGTCTGGAATTAAACAGCAGAAGAGGAGCGTTGCCCTTGGGAACACTGACTTGTCCTCCGAGACAGTTCCTGGTGATGGGCTGACCTTGGCAACAGACCCTAGCAGCAGGCAGTTGTCCTGACAAGAGGGTGGTCCCTGTTGACGGTCCCTGGCAGTTTCCTGAATTGAGGGAAGAAGCTGGCCCGGGAGCCTTGGGCCCCCCTCCCCGCCCACTACTTGCTCTTCTTGAAGAAGCTGAAGCGTTTTTCTCTCTCTCGTTCTCGGCCATCCTTGCTGCGAAGTACGACAGGCCCCTCGGCCCCAGCCGGTGACACCGGGGGCATGGTCATGGCCCGGGTCATGCCGCGGGCAGCACTGGGCACCGCCGGCTCTTCAGGCTCCCCGGAGGCGGAGGACGCCGTGGTAATTGCGGCACTCACCACCCGCAGCCAGGAGCTCATCTCTGCCTGCACAGGGCACAGAGGGGTGGGTGCTCAGCCACAGGGCAGCCGGAAGCTGCCTCCGAGGGCTGGCAGAGAAGCGACGGGGCGATCAAGAAGGGGAAGACGTTTTTGTGCGGCTTTCACTGACATCCAGGTGGCCTGATCGCGAAGGAGACCCTTACTCGAGGAAAGAGGGAGGAGAGGGAAGAAAGGGGAAGCTGCAACTGGAACGTTCTGAGAGTGGCGCGGAGAGACGGGGGCGTGGGAGGAGAAGGGGCCAGCTCACCTCATCCTTGGCCTGGAATAAATACTCTTTTCCATCCTGTAAGCTGTTGGGAGAAAAGAGAAACGTCAGGGCAGAGCTGAGAACGTGGGATGGCTGCATGAGAGCTGGGCAAGAGCTCGGTTAGCAGGCCGAGGCCAGGCTGGGGAACACGGGGCTACAGGCCCTGGCGCCAGACCAGACACGTCTTGCACATTCTTCAGATTCCCAGGACTGTGCGGAAGCAAACCCTTGCCGTTCAGCTGCTGAGGATCATGGTGAGCTCATCTGCACCCCAGGCCATGCCTCCTGCTCTGGCTGCTTGCTGGCAGGCGGGGGCAAGCCCTGGGAGGCCGCAGCGGCCGGGAAGCGCCAGCACCCTCCCTTCAGATTTCCCATCCGGGATCATTATCTTGCTTGCCATCGTCAGCAGTCAGGCCTGCATCTTGGGGCCCCTGCTCCCCTTAGTGTGGAATACAACCAGAGTCCCCCACCTTTCCCTCATGTACATGGCTGGCCCCAAACGCCCAGCCCTATAACTCTATTCCCTCTGCTTCTAGCCTGTGGCTCCCCTTTCCTTTGTATCGCCCCCAGTTCCCCGCGCCCCCCATCCCCAGGGCACCTCCCACTCCTACCCCAGCTTGAAGACGTGTTTGCGTTTTCGATAATCAAAGGCGACGCTGCCCTGGGCCCTGGCCAGGCTGACAGGCACTTCTCCGTGGTATGGCACTCCCGTGCTGGCTGCCTTGGCGTCCTTATAAAAGCCGAGACTCCCACGCCGCAGGACGCAGTACACGTTTTGCCACGACCTGGGCGGGACCGTGATGCAGGTGACACGGGTGACCAGTCTCTGCGGGGGCCTAGAACCCTGGGACTAGCTCGGATGTCTGAGGACTGCCAGGACCACTCCTGTCTTTGAGCTCCTCGTCTTCCCCCCTCCCCCGACCCTCACCTGAGGCCCCACTCTTCTGCTGGGTCCTCCCCCTGTCCCAGAGGACCCTCCTCCTACAGGGCACCTCCCCGCTGTCTACGGAGGAGGAGGCTGCAGGGAAGGCCAGGCCCAGTACCTGTTGGCAGCCTTCTTGCCGAAGGCTTCCATCTCCTGTTTGCGACACAGCATCCCCTCCATCTGTTCCTGGGCACAGAGCTCGGGGCCTCGAGGGGGCAGAGTGGCAACCCGGGCTGACTCGGATGACCTGCTCTGGGGCATCATAGGAGGGGCTGGGCCCCGCGTCCGGGCCTGCTTCTCTCCCCGGGGCCCATTGGCCTCATCCCCGGTGCCGGACCCCTGTGGGGAAAATGGAAAACAATGTCGGCGTCAGAGGAGCAGATGGGAAATACCTCGCCTGAATGTCATGACGCCTGAAGTCCAAGAGCTGGTCTTCCTGGCCGCCGTGTGTCCTTTGGGCCCCCACCCTCTCCTGTGCCCAGCACCACCACCACCCCCCGGCTCACGCCCGTCTGCACCCCTTCATCTCCCGGTTACTAACACCCACACTTCTGGGAGAAACTCACAGGTCCTTCTGCGAAGCTGCCGTGCTCAAGTCTCTGTTGTTCCAACAGGGGCTACAAGGACAAGAAGCTGTAAGAGGACGTGCAAGATGTGGGGGTACTAAGATCCTGATGGGGGTGCACAGGGCAGCGGGGGTCACCTGTGGGGACTCTGCATCTGCGCAGACTCCGTTAACGCTGGCCTGCTGTGTGGATGCCGGTAGCCGGGGGTGGGTTCTAGAACAGCAGGAGGTGACACAGAACGTTAAGCCCTTGCGTTGCTGAGACTTAGCCTCCTCCTCCTCCTTCCCCAGGTGTCCCAGCTCTCACCTGTCCCAGGCAGCATCAGGAGCCGTCTGGCTGTCCACCAGGTCCCCTTCAGGCTGACTGGCTGTGGGCTCTGGAGCAGGGGGCTGTCTCCTCCGTTCCTCCTCCTCCCTCTTTCTTTTCCGCTCCTTCTCCTGCTCCTCCAGCTGTCAAAACATTCTGGGATCAGAGCATAGAAGGTCTCACTTAAGAGGACCAGGGCACTGGGGAAAGTTGAAAGGCCTCTGCTCTAGCCTGATGAAATAGAAAGGATAGAAAATAGAATTCCAAAAGAAGGTGGGGATTAGAAGCAACGGGGCAGATGGTGTCTGTTAGTGTCACCCGGTGGAGGGGGGGAGGACGGATGGCTCCTAAAGCTGTGGTGACAAGCGGCACTCTTGGCTCACATCGGGGAGAGGCTGGTGCAGCAGGAAGAGAAGATGCGTTTCCTTCAAGCGGGAGAGATCACAGGCCTGGGGCAGTGGGAGGGGGCGGGCATTCCTGGGGTCCCGCAGCCCTCACCGCGGTGAGCTTCTCCAGCGCGCTGAAACGCTCCTCCCAGGCCACCGCTGACTTCTGGAAGGCCTCGTGCCGCTTGATGAGGCTCTCAACTTCGTCGACTGTGCAACCCAGCTCAGCACTTCGCACCAACGGCTCTTGGCTGCACAGCCAGGCCTCCGCCATACCCGCGTCTCTCCCAAATACGAGCACTTCCAAAACTGCAGGGGTTGGGGGGGGTGCCACAGGGAGATGGCAGGTCAGAGCACCAGCAGAGCCCTATAGCCACAGCCCTTGGAGAACAGGGACACGGAGGAAGCTAGTGCCCCAGAGCAGGGGCACCGAGCAGAGCCAGGCAGTGCCAAGGGTGGGCACCTTGAGTTCCATGCCCAGGCCTCTTGGTCTTACCTACTCTGGAAACGACAGGTTACGGAACCCCCAGCCCCTTCTCCCGAGGCCTGGCCCCCACCGCAGCTCACCAAGCTGGAGCCAGTCCATCTTCTCCTGCCACTTGTCTGCTGTCTCCTGGCGCCGTGCCTGCAGCTGAGACAGCTTCTCCGAGATCTGGGCGGGGGGGGGGGGGGGTGCACAGAGACATGAGTTAGCACCCAGTGGGACCTTTCCAGGGTCCCTGGAGGACTCACACAGGGAACTGGTGACTTCTGATGTCAAGAGGCAGACGGTTCTGGGGGAAAGTTGGAATGGCGGAATCCCTGAACAGCACTGAGGGGAGAGAGGGATTTCTACAAAGGAAGAATGAGAGGAAGGAAGGAGACCCAGAGGAGCAATCAGCATTCAGGCCTCCCCACCGTAAGGATGGCCTGGTGGCGCCCACACCTCCCCCACCTCCTCAGCTGCATAGTGGCTCCTGGCAAGCAGTCCCTGGCCCATGTCGATGCATGAGGAGAAGCGGTCGGCCCTGGCATCTATCTCTGCCTTGATGCCCTGATGGTTCTTGATGACCAGGTCTGCAGAGGACACATCCCTGGGGGCACAGAGACCATGTTACTGCTGTGTCCATAACCCTCTCCTGGCCACCAATCCCCCGGAGGCCGCAAAGCACCGGGGGCCTCACCGGGGCCGCTCCTGGGCGTCCATCTGCAGGTTCACCCCATCCATCCACAGCATCAGCTCCCGGACAGCCTTGAAGAAGCGGAACTTATCCGTGGTGTCCAGCAGCAGCTGACGGCGGGCAGCAGAGCTTCCCTGAAGCTGGGTCCAGGCCTCGGCCACAGCCTGCATGTGACGGCCGATCTCCTCGGCTTTGTCTCCGGCATAGGCCTTCTGGAGCCGGTGGCCATCATCCTGCACCTGCTGGACCTGCGGGACCCCGGCTCGGAGTGAGGTAGCGCTGGGTGGACTCAGGAGCTGGGGTGTCCCCAGTCCCGGTCTCTGTTCTCCACCTCCTGCCCATTTTACCAGCCAGAGAGGCAGAAGGGAGAGCAGAGGGTGGGGGGCTGGGACAAATGAAGGCTGGTGCCCAGCATAAGCCTTGTCATACCCTGCCCTGCTGGGTCTCAACAGGGGGCCTGGGGAGTGTGGGGGAGCAAGCCTTTAACGGGACCCCTGGCCAGTCGAGCTTTTAGAGGCCTGTCCAGGACACATGGGACCCCAGAGATCGCTAGACTGGGTTCAGCTAGAAGGGACGTGGGTAATGGCTGACTGGGTTTAAACAGTTGGAGGAAGAACCTATGCTTATCTGGTGGAGGCCTGGAGCTCCAAGCTGGGTGGGACCAACAGGCGGATTTTAGTACAATATGAAGAATCTAGCCTTTGGGACCCTCTGAAAATGTCACGGGCCCTCCAGAAGGCTTGTGGACGCCGTGGCTAGACACCCCCTGGCCAGAGAGGTTTTCCTGGAATCCTTCTAACCTCGTCCCTAAGTGTCCCTCCAGAGGATGCCATCCTCCCTGCCTTTCCGCGCCACCGCCCCGCCGTTTCCCACCAAGTCTCCCTGGAGCCAGCCCCCACTTCGCCGCACCAGGGGTCGGGGGGGCGGACCTGGGCGCTGAGGGCCTGGATGTCGTGCTCGAAGGCGCAGTGCCGGCGCTGCAGGGCCTCGGCCGCGTTGAGGTCGCGGCCGGTCCCGTCGGGAAGCTGCTGCTGCTTGTGCTGCGCCCGCGCCAGGGCCTGGCGGGCCCCGTGCAGGAAGCGCTGCAGCTCGTGGGCCGCGGCCAGCACCTGACCCCGCGTGTCCAGCAGCTCGAGCAGGTCAGCCCAGGCCTCGTTGAGACTGTCTTTCCACTCGGCCACGGTGGCCCGGGCGGCGTGGCCCCCGGCGATGAGCCCGTTGGCCAGTGCGTTGGCGCTGTCCACGCGCTCCTGACCGATGGTACTCGTGTCCCGGGAAAATTCTCGGAATTTGTCGCGGAGCATCTGGAGGAGACACGGACAGTGCCGTGACGCCGGTGGACGCAGTCCCCGCCTAACGCGTGAGTCTTCTCGCCCCAAACCGAGAACCCACTCCTCTCCCTGGGCCACACAGGCCAAAACAGGTTTCTTCCGCAGGGCGGCTGCTTTCCATTTACCCCGGGTGTGACTGAGGCCCCCAGCCCCCAGCAAAAGCCCTGGGGGTGCTTGGAACCTTTGGCCTTCAGACAAGGATACCCTAACTATGGTCCATATATCTGCACTCATGAGGGTCCAAGCCCCCAAACTGTGCAGAGGAACCTCAAGTCCCCCGTGCTGTTGAGAATGATTGGAAATTTCCTTTTTGCCCACATCTACGTACAGGCCCCATGACCTCCGTTCTGCACAGTTCTTCAAATACCCAAGGACGGCTCCTGCTCAGCCTGCTCTCGTGCCCCCTGCCCCTGGGCCCTCCCCGGTGGGTCCTCTACTCCTCCCAGGGCTGCCCTGCAGCTGGTGTCCACCCCACACTCACAGTCACGTGCTCATAGTCCTGGCCCAGCTCGTGGGAGGCTGCCACCACCTCGCGCTCCTGGATCCACTGCTCCAGGTCGTCCAGCTCGCGGCGGAGCTGGCAAAGGCGCAGGTGCTCCTGCAGGCGCTCCCGCCGCTCTCCGGCCAGCTCCTTGAGGCCGGCATACAGCTTGTCGACCTGGGCTTGGCGGATCGATAGCCGCGTGCTGCGGGGCGGGGCAGGCACCGCGGGACTCAGGATGCCGGGCTCTGATCCGTAGCCTGTTCCATAGAGTCCTGTCCGCTCTGGCCCCCCAACTACCTGCCAGGTCCCTGCCTGTCCAGCTCTCTAGACAGTTCTGTACACATGTAGTACCGAAGGCTCCGCAATCCCCGCACCACCCCGGAATCAGCTCCCGTCCCCCCAGGGGCTGTTCTCCCCTTCGTTGGCCGCTGTGCTCACCTCTCTGGGTGGTTGTGGTCAATCATGTCTTGGCTGCTGGCTGCCAGCTGGTGGATGGTCTGAGCGTAGTCGGCCAGGGCTTGCTCCAGCCCCTGATGCTTCTTCACCTCCGCCTGGGCGCTGAGCTCGTCCTGGGGACGACAGTGGGCATCAGGGAGGAGGGTCTGCGGGGAGAGAGCGGCAGCCCCCGCAGCCTGAGCTCTGCCCTGCCTCTCACCTTGGCTTTCTCCTGGCCCATCATGTGTAGCTCCTGCTCACCCATCCAGGCCTCCGCCTCGGCGGCATCGCGGTAGAACTGCTGGGCCCGCAGGGCCTCCTCCAGTCGCTTTCCTCGAAGCTCCAGCTCGCAGCTCAGGCGTTTCCACATTTCCTGCAACTCAGCCAGCTCGGGGCCTGCCGCCGCCGCGCCCAGAGCACGCTGCCGCTCCGTGAGGTCCGCGATCCGCGGCTCATGGCCCTGTATCTCCTTCTGCAGGGTCTGTCCACAGCGGCGGAAGAGGACACTCTGACAGGGGACCCCCCTCAGCCTCCCGTCCCCTGCACCTGCTCCACATCCATCCGGCCCCTCACTCCCAGTCCTCTCTCTCCCTGTGTCCTCCTCACTTGCCCCCAACTCTGGCCTAAGGTTGGGATGGCAGCGCCCCTTCGATCTGCCTGATCTGCCACGGAGGGAGCCCATCCCCCTGCGGCGAGGGAAGGCCCACCACTGAAGCGTAGGATTGCACGCAGCCTCGAGCGGAGCCAGAGAACCCCCAAGGTTTTTTAAGAAAAGACAAACTTCCGAGTCTGGGAGGCTCTTGGGACCTTTTCTTTTGCCTTTAGCCTCGGCCTCACCTGGTTTTTCTTCATGAGAAGCTGGACACTGGGCAGGTCCTTGCCGTGCTCCATGGAGCTAGCCACGGGCAGCCGCTCTGTCACCCACAGCTGCATGAGAAAGAGGGCGTCCGCGGAGGCCCAGGGGGCAAAGCAGGAGTAGGGGTTGGACGGTGGGGAGGCCTGGGGGGAGGTTTTCTAGGGCTCCTGGTGTGTGTGTGCTGGAAACAGTCATCTCTGAGTCTGAGGTAAAGGGACCTCGAGGGCATCCCCAAGGCGTCCCGTGTTCAGTGCCAGAGGGAAGAGACAACAGCCCCGCTGGCATCTCCCCAGCATCCAGGAAGGAGACTAGAAAGCGAATGGCAGGGAGCAACTTGCCCCAGTGACACCACCCCATCGCAGACCCTAGGAACTCACGATCTCGTCCTCCACGTCCCGGTGGAACTGGTGCTGCTCTCGAGAGGCTTGCAGGCGCCGGCAGCGCTCCGCCATGGGCCGGGACAGGGCCCGGAACTTCTCCTCCACGGCCCTCGAGGTCCGCTCCACCTCCCCCGCACCTTGGTCCTCCTGGGCCAGCGCTGTCGCCTGGGCCTGGATGGCCTCCACCTCCTTCTCTCGCACAGCCATCTCCCGTTCCAGCATCTGCAACCCGGGCGGGGGGGATCAGCACACGTAACGCTGGTGTAGCCAATGGAGATGTCTTATCCCCGGAGCTCACCCTACGGAGAGCATCTCCTCGTGGCCTAGCTCGGTGGATCTCAAACTTTAATATCCCTAAGAGTCCGGGGCTGTGTGATAACTGGGCCAGTTATCAGTTTACTGCCTCTCAGGCCCAAATTCTCCTCGGTTCCAGGTACATCTTACCACGTTTGGGCCGCTGACCCGGGTCCACATTTCTCATTGCCAGCTGGTGCAATGCTAGGCCTTGTGAGTAGGGGGCGCTAGAGGGTCACCCCAAGGCACAGGAAGGGAAGGTGCTATTTCTGGTTCCAGTGTGCCTTTCTTCTTGCTCCTGAGGCAAAACTGCCCATGGCGTGCAGGGAATCCAGTGGTTCTCGCCCTCCAGCAAGTTTTACTGGCATCCCAGAGGCAACTTCCTACTGGCCAGTCTTGGCCCGCCAGCTCTAGACCTGCTTGGTCCCCTGATAACCCCAGCAAAGTTCTACAACATCCAGCGGGCCTCGGCCCTCTCCACGGAGGTCTGAAACTCAGCCTTGGGGGGTGGGGTGGGGGGAGAGCATCTTGTTCCTCCTTGGGTACCCCTCCTCAGCCCCAGAGAGAGTAGCTGCTCCCTACATCTGCTATTCCTGTACTCTTTACAGCAGGGACCAGCAAACCCAGCCCCTTACCTGTTTTTGTAAATAAAGTTTTATTGGCACATAGCCACATCCATTACACATATAATTTTACATATTGCCTATGGCGGCTTTTGCCCTACAAGAACAGAGTTCTTGTGACAGAGACTGTATGACCTACAGAGGCCAAACTGTTACTGTCTGGCCCTTTATAGAAAAATGTTTTCTGATCCCTGGTTTTGATTTCTCTTTACCCTTTTTGGTGAACACCTTTTACTAATTGATACTTCTTTTTATTAAAGTTTCCTTGTTTAAGATGGAACATGGGTTCTGTCTCCCGACTTTTACTCTGACTGATACACACTCCTAGAGATTCTGATACGGTGGTCCACGGACCTCGCTTTGAGAACTGCCGGGAAAGATGTTGTCTGTGAGGCCTTAGAATGACCTCCCAAATCTCAAGAGCTACAGACTCCCTCCTCCTTTCTGCTGCCGTTCACCATCCCCATCACAGGCCTGCAGAGCACCTGTTGCTTCTTGAGCAGAATGTTGACGCTGGTGAGGTCCTTGCCATAGTCGTCAGAGTGCAGCTGGGCCTGCAGGCTCTCCAGCCAGCTCTCCAGGGCAGAGCAGCTCTGGGCAAACAGCTCGGCTCGGTTGGCATCGAAGAGGCTGCGGGCCTTGGCCTGGGTGGTGCTCTCCAGCCTGTCCCAGCGCTTGTGCAGGTCCTCCAGCTTCTCGGACACCAAAGCTTTCAGCTCTGGCTTCTCGAGGGTCAGTTCCCGCCCTTCCTGAGGGATGGGACACAGAAGGGGTCAGCGTCAGAATTAGATATCACTGAACTTTACGGGTCAGTAGCAGACCAGGGAGCTAAAGGGCAGTAGGAACCTGAGGTGTAGGCAATAATTCCAAGTTCTTGGGTATTCTCCACAACACACTCATCTCAAAGGTTTCAAACCCCTTCTAAACCGCTTCGCCTCCAACCACCCGCCAGCTGATTACCCCCTACTTGTTCAAGGCCCAGCTCAAAACCTCATCTCAATGAAGAAGCCACGGAGACCTTCACTGTGTCGGGCTCCCTTGTGCTTATGGCTTCTGAGGTTAGGCACACATGGTCTTGTGTATTTGCCATCCCCTCCTGTTTCTCAGTGAGTCACCCCTCACCTGGGTTATGTACATGCGAGTCCCACCGCTCTCCCCCCTCCCAGCTTTTCTGCTTGAGGACTTTGGTTGCTGGGGAGGTGAGGGAAGCATGGTCTCTTGACCTGTATGCAAGGCAGACGGGAAGTGCCCGAGAGTTAGTGCCCTAGGAAGCAGCCCTCAGCCAGTGACAGACGGGGAGCTGGTGGACAAGTACTCGGCGTTCGTGTGCGTTGGTTGGGAGAAAGTGGCTGCGTGTTCTACAGTCTCCCAAGGTGCCTCATTTGGACTGAGTGCCGGTTGCCTCCTGGGGTGACTGGTATGTCCTTGGACCCATTATCGAACGCCTTGCCTTCTCCATCCCAGCTTCCCACTCCCCTACTAGTGTTTTCTGTGCTCATCTCCCACATACGCGGCCTGTACTGGAAGCCTTGTTTCAGGGTCTGCTTCTAGAACACAAACCAAGGCACTGCCTTGAGGCCACTTTATGCATGGCTGTCAGGATGAACAGTTAGAGTCTAGCACTGCCTGGGTAACTTCATGAACCTTCTGCACGATCCACACGTTGACGCACAGTCCTTACGTGTGATCAAGGCTTTTCATGACCTGGCCGACCAGGCTTTTCCCACCTTTTTTTCCATGGGGCCCCTTCCCACATTATGTGTTCCTGCCAGACTGACTTACCCCCTTGTTCCCATACCGGCACCCCACTTCCACACCTCAGGTTTCCTGTTTGCACTGTTTTCTCTACCTAGAAACATCTTTCCTCCAATATCTCTGCTTGTCCAAATTCTACTCATCCTTCAGGGACTGCCCTGGAGGCTCCTGCCTCTAGGATTCCTCTACCTCCTCTCTCCTTGTAAACAAAGTTTTATTGGCACAGAGCTTTACGGGCACACCCAGAGGGCCCAGGCTTTATCAGGCCCTCTCTCACTGCAGTTGTCATATTCTGCTTTGGATTTAACTTAGGTGTTTGTGGATCTGTCTCATATCCTGGCTGTACTGTCATTCCTCAAGGGTGGAGCCCACAGTAGAATTGCCTTCATTCCCCCTCTTGGTGCCCAATACAATGCTTTGCGTATAGCAGCACCTAGGAAATATTTGCTGAACAAATGGAAACACTAGACATACACTGGTCTCCTCCTCTCCCCAATCATCATGACCTTGAGGGAAGGAAAGTGTCTTTTTACGTATCTTGCAGGGTGCTGAGCACACATAATGTCGCCCGGGAACACTTGCTGAGTTGAAATAAAGTTTTACCTATGCTCAGCTCTAAAAGAAGTGGTGGGTTTAGAGACCAAGTACCAGGAACAGTAAGGCTCGAAAGCAAGGCTTGGCAAATTGTGCTCTGTGGGCCAAATGCGGCCCCCACCTGTTTTTATAGATAAAGTTTTACTGGAACACAGCTATACTCAATCATTATATATTCCCTATGGCTGCTTTTGTGGAGAGTTGAGTAGTCACAGCAGAAACTGTGTGGCCCGCAAAGCGAAAATATTTACCATCTGGCCCATGGCAGAAGTTTGCTGACCCCTGCTGAAGAGTGTCATTCTGCTCTGGACCCAGGCATAGTTACCATGCTGACTCAAAGCTGCAGTTTGGCTCCCTACTCATTTGTGCTTTCCCAAAGTTCTGGAGTCACTGTCTCAGAGACCTAAGACTTTTGTTCCCCAGACCCTAAGTTTCCGTCTTGGAGGTTTGGCACCAGAGACCCCATGACCTCTAACCCTGAAAGAACCATAGCCTGAAGCCAGGATCCTCCCCTGCACTGTGGCCAGGATCGTGTCCGGAGGAGGACCCAGGGCTCTCTTCTTGCTGCTGCTGTCACACCACTCACCTTATCTACTTTGTCCAACCAGTCTTTGTTGGCGGCCAGCTCGGCCATGAACGCCTGGTGCTTCTGCCACTTGGTGTGCAGGTTGCGGGCCTCATCATAGGACACGTCCTGGGCTGTCAGCATCTTCTCGTCAATCCAGAGCTTTAGCTGGACCAAGCACAGAGCAGGGGTGGAGAAGGGCAGAGTACATTTCAGATGCGGTGAGGCATAAGGGGGTGAGGTGAGCTGGGAAAAGTGGTGGATGTGGGGGGAAGCCAGGCAGGGGTCCGCTTACTCAGGTGATACTGCAACGGTCTTATTCTAGGCTCAGAAAGCTGGGGAACATTAGCAAAGGGATGGCTGGGGAATGTGGGAGGGGACATGGGGGAACAGAGCCTCACCTCGTGACAGTCCTGTAGGAAATGCTGCTGCCCTCGGTTGTCCCGAAGACGGCCCAAAAGCTGCTGCACCGCTTCTTGATTCTTCTTGTGTCTGTAATGACAGTCCCTTGTGAGGCCCTCGAACTCACTGTCAAAGGGCTATGACCCTGTAACTAACCTAGAAGCCTTCAGTCCTTTTTTTTTTTTTTAAAGATTTTATTTATTTATTTGACAGAGAGAGAGACACAGCAAGAGAGGGAACACAAGCAGGGGGAGTGGGAGAGGGAGAAGCAGGCTTCCCGCGGAGCAGGGAGCCCGATGCGGGGCTCGATCCCAGGACCCTGGAATCATGACCTGAGCCGAAGGCAGACGCTTAACGACTGAGCCACCCAGGTGCCCCAAGCCTTCAGTCCTCTTGCTACGGGGACAATGCCTTCTGGGAGCACTGCAAGACAACCCGGGATTACGGATGTCCGCCATCCAGCTAGGCCAGTGGACTTCATCTCCCCTGGTGTGGGGGAAGCAGAGCTTCCCAGCTCATGGCTTAGTCCCTCTCTGACCACTAAGTTCTTCCTCCTCTACTTTTCATCAGCCCCCACAACCATCTGTCTGTGCTGCGTTCTCCAACTTCTTGATCAGTGGAACCGGCCAGGCTCTTCTCGCTCACTTCCCCACCAGGGCTCCCATGTACCCACTGTCTTCATCATACCTCCTCTCGATGGAATCGGCTTTCTCCTGGATCTTCTCGGCGTGGATGTTGCCCCCAGACACCAGCTGGCGCCCAGCCTCCAGCAGCCCGCGGATCCGCTCTCCGTTGGCATCCATGGTGCTCATGAAATCTTCCAGTTTTTTTATGGCGGCATCCGCAGCTTGGAGAGTCCCTGGCATCTCCGTGTGGGACAAAACGTATTCCTGTGTGGGAGGAGAGGTATGCAGCTCACTTCTCAAAAGTACTTGTCGACTTTTCAGAAGGGACCTACTGAAGGATGCATCAGACGTGGAGCCCAGCTGGGGAGGGGAGGGTGGACGGTCTGGTTCTGAAGACATTGTTGGGGGAGGTCCTGATTATGCCACAGGCTCGCAAAGTATCAAGGGAGCTGGGCAGGAGGACCTTAACAGCCCAAATCCTGTTCCAAATTATTTCTGGCCGCTGATTTAACAGTTACATGACAAGTCAGGTTTTTTATTTCTCCTCAAGTCAGTTTCGGCAGGTTATATTTACTTTTTTTTTTTTTTTTTTAAGTAAGTGCTAAGCCCAACATGGGCCTTGAACTCACAACTCTGACATCAAGGGTCACATGCTCTACTGACTAAGCCAACCAAGCACCTACATCTTGTTTTTTTTTGTTTTTTTTAACTCCTATATTTTTCTTGCACGTTCTCCCTGTCCATCCTGGTTCCTCAATTACTCCACCCACTGCCATTTCCTCCTCATCCACCTTTCTCTCATCCACACTTCCCTGTCCTTAGTCCCCTCTTCTTCCTGGGTGGGACTCTGTGTCCCTGCTCTCACCTGGCTGCTGAGCACGCCCTCGGCCTGGCGCGCATCCCGCAGGAAGCCTTGGAAGCCATGGGCCTGGGCCAGGCGGCCTTGCCGGCTCTCCCACATGCGGCCCAGCTCCTCCCAGCCGGTGCCCAGGGCTTCCAGTCGCTGCCGCAGGAAGAGGCACTGAGGATCAGCCTGGTCACGGGTCACCTCCTCACCCAGGGCCCGGAGCCGGCTGTACTCCCCGCGGGCCCGCTCCACCTCTCCCCGCAGGGCTGCGTGTTGGGCCAGGAGGGCCTCTGCCTCGGGCAGGGTGGCTGGCCCTTCTTCAGAGGCCACAGAGGTCTGCGTGCGACCGAGCCATGCCTGGAAGTCATCTAAGCTGCGCAGGAAGTCCTGCAGCCTCCGCGCCTCACCCAGTGACTCCTCCCGGCGTCGCATGGTGGCCCGCAGGTCTTCCCAGCCAGCTTGGACCTCTCCAAGCCGGGCATGGATGGCAGGGGCTTGGGCGGGGTGGCCAGCGGCCAGGGCATTGGCCTCTCGAGTCAGTTCGCCCACCCGGGCGGCGATGGCCTCCAGGTCCCGCTCGGTGCCGGCCAGCTTCCGCTGCAGCGCCAGCACCCCGGCCAGGTCATTGCCCAGGCCCTGGGTGGACTCGATGACCTTGGTCTTTTCTCTCATCCAGGCCTGGGTCTCTGTGCATTCTAAGTGGTAGTTCTGGATGCTCAGGGCTGACGTCAGAGCTGCCTTCTTGCCATCGGCCAGGGTCCGAAACTGCTGCCACCTGAGGGGGGGGGGTCTGGTGTCTGGAGCTGCTCAGCTTCCCTGCGCTGTCCAGGTATATCTGGAAGCTTCTTCCCTGCCTCTCCTTTGGGATATTCTACCACCTGCTTGTGCTGCGTTAAAGAGGCTGCTCCCGGCTCATCCTCCCTTGACCTTGACTCCTTGATTACTCCCCGTCCAGGCACAAGCCTTTTTGGACTACCTTCACCCCCTTTCATTCCCTTCCTCATTTCCCACCTCTGCCCCACAACATACTCCAGATGGCCTTCCTTCCTCATTTTTAGCCTCCGTACCATGCCCTCTAGGACTCTCCCTTCTGGCTGCCATCCCTGTCTGCTGCATCCTTTCTTGGTTCCCCTCCCCAGGCCCACCTGTGGTTGAGCTGCTTCTGGGTATTGACAATGCTGTCCTTGCCCGGGGGGTTGGCCTTCAGCAACTGTTCCGCAATGTCGTTCACGGCACTGATCCGGGCTGCAAGGGCGTTCATCTCGGGCTCCAAGGTCTCGAACCTGAGCGGGTGGAGGAAGGTGCAAGAGGTGGCCATGGGTCGTGGAAGTGGTGATGTACCAGCCCACCTCCCCTAAATGCCCAGGAAAATGCCTGTCAACGTGCAGCTGATTCTCTGCACATCTTAACCTACGCGGTCTGCAGTATCTGTGGGTCAAGTGGGGAACCCCAAGTCCCCCCAGACAAGTAGAAAAACAATAATCTCTAGAGTGCTCAAGAAGATGGTGGAAGTTAAATATCAGGAACAGTTGCAGAAGCCAAAGTAACACCTGGCCCAACACCTCATTCTTTTTTTTTTTTTTTTTTAAGATTTTATTTATTTATTTGAGAGAGAGAATGAGAAAAGAGAGAGAGAGCATGAGAAGGGGGAGGGTCAGAGGGAGAAGCAGACTCCCCGCCGAGCTGGGAGCCCAATGCGGGACTCGATCCCGGGACTCCAGGATCATGACCTGAGCCGAAGGCAGTCGCTTAACCAACTGAGCCACCCAGGCGCCCAACAACACCTCATTCTTTATCAGAACCTCCCTATTCCTCCTGGGACTGACCCTTTAGGCACCTACCTGGGTCCCATCCTAATACCAGGGGTTAAAAAACGAACTGACAACCAAAAATATTTGTTTGAGTGATAAAGATGTGAAGCATAACTTCTGTGATATTCTCACGGTCTGCAAATGGTTTCTGTAAAGGGCAAATATTTCAGGCTGTGTGGGCCATAAGGTCCCTGTCATCTGCTGTTGTAGTGCAAAAGCAGCCAGGGATGATATGCAAATGAATGAGCCTGGCTCTGTTCCAATAAAGCTTTATTTAAAAAAAAAAAAAAAGGCAGCAGGCTGGAGTTGGCCCCAGAATTATAGTATGCTGATCCCTGTCATAGGATATCTTGAAAACTTAAAAAAAGAAATCTTTATTTATTTGAGACAGAGAGAATGAGAGACAGAGAGCATGAGAGGGAGGAGGGTCAGAGGGAGAAGCAGACTCCCTGCCGAGCAGGGAGCCCGATGCGGGACTCGATCCCGGGACTCCGGGATCATGACCTGAGCCGAAGGCAGTCGCTTAACCAACTGAGCCACCCAGGCGCCCAAAAAGAAATCTTTAAATACATTTTTAAAACCACCAAGAAATTTGACTATAGAATGAGTAATCGATGATATCAAGGAATTGCTAATTTTATTCTATACAATAATTAATGGTATAGTGGTTCTATATGAAAAACGTCCTTTCTAAGTCATTTTAAGATGTATTATTCTGTAAATAAAGCTACTTGATAAGGTTAATCAGTGTATCTCTCTAAAGGTCTATAACATCAAAGCCCTAGCTATTTTAAGCCCACACACATAATTTACTATATTTGAGAATACTTCTTCCTATTTCTTAGAGGACACATCGTGGGGAGCACAGAAGTGAAATGATAATCTGGGGATTTGCTAATTTTTAAAATGAAAAATAATCAAATAGAGCAAGATACTGACAATTACTGAATCCGGGTGATGGGAAAATAGGAGTTTGTGGTATGTTTTCTCCTTTTGAGTATGTTTGACATTTCTCATGAAAAGCAAAACCCAGACAACTGTTAAGACTCAAAGGGTCGGGGGCGCCTGGGTGGCTCAGTTGGTTGAGCCTCTGCCTTCGGCTCAGGTCATGATCCCGGGGTCCTGGGATCGAGCCCCGCATCGGGCTCCCTGCTCAGTAGGGAGCCTGCTTCTCCCTCTGCCTCTGCTGGTCTCCCTGCTTGTGCTCTCTCTCTCCCTCTCTCAAACAAATAAATGAGATCTTAAAAAAAAAAAAAAGACTCAAAGGGTCGTAGCCAGAGCAGGCGGTTTACAGCAGGGCCCACGGCCCACACGTGGGCTGTCCCACTCGCCAGGCCCTCCTGGAGGACGTCCGCAGGGGGCCTACCTCTGCTGCACCACCTCCAGGTCCTCCAGGCGCTCAGGCAGGGCCAGCCCGTTGAGCCACTGCTCCTTCTCCTCCACCCACAGGCCGCAGGCCCCGGCCTCGCTGAGCATGGTGTAGAGCGCCAGGGCTGCTTCCAGGGCCCGCGCGCGCTCGCCTGCCCGGGCCTGCAGCTCCTCGTAGTGCCGTTCCAGGCTAGGCACCCTGCCCTGCACCTCTGGTGTGCAGCTCAGCGCAGGGGGCAGGGCGGCGGCCTGTTCCCTCAGGGCATCCAGGGCTGGCCGGTGGCTCCGGATCTCCTCCTCCAGGGCCCGATGCTGCCGGGCCAGGGCCTGCGTGGAGAACTCGTCGTGCCCCAGTTCGGGGCTGGACACCAGGCGCAGCGCGTCCACCAGCCAGGCCTCCATGTCGTTTGCGTCGGCCTGGAACTGGTAGAGGCTGGCGGCCTGGGCAAGCCGCTGGGCACGCTCCTCTGCCAGGGCCTCCAGCCGCTCCCACTGGGCCTGCAGCTCGGCCATGCGGGCGGCGGCCTGGCTGGCCCCGGGATGGCCCTCCGCGACTAACTGCTGGCCCTGTTCCAGCGTCAGCTTCAAGGGCCCCCGCCGGCCACTCATCTCGCCCCGCAGGGCCGTGTGTTTGTTGAGCAGGCGGAGGACGCCAGTCAGGTCCCGGCCAGTTTCTGCGGAGGCCAGTAGGTGTTGCTGCTCCCGAACCCAGGCCTCGGCCTCACCCACCTCCCAGAGGAAACGCCACAGGCGCCGGGACTCCTCCAGCCGGGCCCGCCGGGCCGCTGCTAACTCGCACAGCGCCTCGTAGCTCTGCTCTAGGGAGGCCACCCGCTCTGACACCAGCTGGGGGTCGCATGGTTTGTACTCTGAAAAGGTCGGGGCGGAGGGTTGAGAGCTGTCGCCCAGCCATCCCGCTGCCCCCTACCCGTCCCTGGTTATGAATCTCTACACACACCGCCCCTTAGGCCTCCCTCCCTAGCTCCATCACCTCCCATCCACCCCTCATCCTTCCTGTCCCCAGTTTTCCCAGTCTGGCTGCTCTCCTTCCTGAGCCGCTCCCTGCTCAGCTCCTTCCCCCAGGGTTCACCTTTGCCTGGGTCACAGAAGCGCAGGGCAGAGGCGCTGACGGCCCGCACCCTCTCAGCCTGCACGGCGATGTCCGCTTCCACCAGCTCGTGCAGCTGCAGCAGGTCCTCCACTCCGGCCAGATGCTTGCCCAGGTCGTGAGACTGCAGCCGGCCCTGCCGGGACAGGTGGCGTGCCCGTGCCCATCCGAGGGCTCCCCAGGTCCCTCCCCGCCAGGCCTCTTTCAAGCCCACAGCACGCGAGAGCCAACCTCGCTCCCTTTTCCTGGATCCACTGCACCTCCCATCCTCCTTGGGTGGCTGCAGGGGTCACACGCAGATGAGCACAGCCGCTCCTGTCTGTCGGCCCCCACTCACACACGCAGTGACGCCCCAGTTCTGTCCCGGCACCCTGGCCATCTTGTACTCAACTCCCCTCCTGTGGAACGACTGACTTTCTTACTAAATCTTGCCCCCGAAATCTCCGTTCTGACTCATCTTCTCAGCCCCAGAATTATCGCCACTCTCCTGTGGTCATGGCTCAGCCCCCAGCACCCCAGCAATTCCAGGGTCTCTCCAGACCCACCCTCATCCCCATCCTTTGCCTAGATCGCTGCACAGCCTCTAACTGGCCCCTCGGCCCCCCTTGGGCTGTCCCCTCCTTCACATTGTGGTCAAAGTGACCTTTGAAAACATGAAGGCAGAACCACGTCTCTCCTTTCCAAAACCTTCTGATGGCGCTCAGAGCTTCGTGTTACTCTGAACAAGACGCATACCCCTGAGCAGGCCAGGCAGGCCCTGTGGGAGCAGGCTGCTCCACCTTACCTCATCCACGGCCCCTCCTGTTCTTGCAGTGCCCCTGGCCCTCCTTCCTATGCTGAACATAGCACGCCTGTGCAGGCCCAGGGCTGTCCCTTCTGCCTGCAACATTCCCTGCTCACAGCCCCCGCGCCGGCTCCTTGTGTTAGTCTGCGTTTCCTCAGAGGCCTGCCAGGACCCCCTCACCCCGTGGCCCTGTTCAGTTTCCTTGTAGGTTCTATGTCTGCCTGCTATTTTGCTTCATGTGGGCCCAGGGGTTTCCTCCTCAGCCTCCTCCCACTAGAACGCGAGACCTGCGAGGGCAGGGCCCTGTTTGCTCCGTGTGCCCGCATCGGGGTCAGGGCCCGGCACCGAGACTTACTCCACCAAGATGCGCCACGGGAATGGACCCCCAGTCGCACTCCCACGGTCCTGCTCCACCCCCGCGCCCCCGCGTCCCGCTGTTACCTTCATCTCCTCCATCCAGTCCATGAGGTAGAGCAGGTCCTGAAACACCTTCTGCAGCTCCAGGTTGAGGAGGAGCCGCTCCCGCCGGGCGGCCACCATCTGCCGCAGGAAGTCCCAGAGGCGCGCCACGTTGTCCTGCCGCGCCGCGATGCGCTTGATGTCATGGTAGCGCTCAGCCGCCAGCTCGGCGGCCACGGCATCCACGGCCTGCACCCGGCCGCTGTAGGCCACGATGTCCGTCTCGATGGCCTCGTGCTTCCGCACGGCCGCCTCGACGGCCGCCAGCTCCAGCCCGAAGTTGTCCTGCGGCGGAGGGCAGGCGGGGGAGGCGGGGGAGGCGGGGGAGGTGGGGGAGCTCAGGCACCCCAGCTCCACCCGCTCGCCCCTTCTGCCCTCGGGGGCACTTGCGCCGCAAGATGCAACTCCACACGGTGGCTCTGTTTCCTCTCTATCCTGTCCCATCCTGTCCCCTTTCTCCTGTTCAAGCCTCTGGCCCTGATTCGGGGGGGACTCTTGGTCGTCTTCTCTGTGCGATGGATTCCCCCATGTTACAGGGCTCGTAACCCACCGCTCTCTCTCCCATTTCTCCTGCCCACCCGCGCAGGCCAAGAGCCCCCCCGCCCTACCTGGGACACGAGGCGCTGGTTCTCGCCAAGCCAGGTCTCCCGCATGGCGGCTTTGCGGTCGAAGCGGGCGGCCAACTGCTCCAGCTTCTCCTGGCGGATGAGCTCGGTGCGCAGGGCCAGCTCGCGCTCGTGCTCCGCTTTCTCCAGCCGCTCCCAAGCCTGCGAGGTGGGGGGACAGGGCTCAGGAAGTGAGGGTGGGGAGGGGTCATTGTGACTGGGGGGCACACGATGAGGCCCAGGGAAGCTCGGTCTAGTGGGTCTGCGGAATGTGGTCAGTCAGACACCTGTGCACGGAAGCATGAGAAACGGACAGCAGGAGGGCCACGGGGCGACACGAAAGCATGTCTGCTTACGGATGAGGACTGGAGCGGGACAGGGTACAATGAAAACCACTGGATTTGTCTGTGGTGGTGGGACCGTGGGTGAACCCTATTACTTATATTAATCTTACAATGTCATCTGTGAAAAAGAGAAAATAAAAGCAGAGAGAGTAAATCGGGGGCATGCCGAACAAGATAAGCGACTGGGGTCTGAGTTTATGATGCGCGCTTGCAAGGAGAGACAGAGGGAGGAGGAAGGGGGATGTTCGGGGCGCACGACAGCATGTGTGAGTCACGTCGTCGGTACCACGGAGGGCCGCGGGGCAGTGCGGGCTGGTGTCAAGGATGGGACATCTGTGGGGCGGGGAGGGAGGCTGTGACCTTGTTGATGTCAGAGATGAGCCGGCCCTCGCGGGGCGTGTAGACCTTCTGATTGTTGGCCCGCAGCTTGCTCTGGATGGTGAAGAGCAGAACTTCCAAGTTCCCCTTCTCAGTGAACCTGAGGCAGGAGGCCGGGTTGGGGTCAGAGTCAAAGGCCACACAGGCACGGGGACTCTACGTTTCAAAACGAAGTGGCCTGTGGTGCTTTTCTTCTCATGATCTCAGTGCAAAAGCCAGAAAATATGGACAAGCAAAAAGAACATAATTTTAAAACAAATGAAAACCAGAGAGAAATGACCAGTTACACTTTGGCATGCACCTCAAATCATTCTTGGGATGTGTAGGAGCAGATGTTTTCTGGATTAGTATTAGTTTTGGAGCTGAAACATGCTAACTCCAAAAGAGCTCAGTAAAAGACAAACCGAGGCTGTAGCATGTACTGTACAGAGCTGCGTACTGGCGATCCCACACTTGAAAAAAAGTCCATTTCTAAAACAGGTAAACAGTCAGAACCTTTGCAATGTGCACGGCACCAGCCACACTCCCGTGTTGCTGGTGATGACCTGCCCGTCAGATCCAATCCCCCTGTCCCTAAGCTGGGAGTGGGTTCCGAAACACCCGGCAGTAATCTTATCTGAGCGGATCGCACTGATTCTACCTGCCACAGTAAGCCTCTCCCGAGCATGACTTTTTTTTTTTTTAATGGATCATCATTTCAAAAATTTATCTTGGAATTGCTTCTGGCACTTCGAGCTGGGGGAAATGAGCCTTCACTGCATTTATGTCCTGCCAAATTTCCCTCCCAAAAGGCCACCCTGATTTAGGCTGCTTCTCCCACGAGCATGGCTCAGGGCCGGCATGCTGCAGCAAGGCGGCCCAGGAGCACCTACTTGGGTGGCTTCTCGACGGTGCGGTAGGAATTGAAGGACTGCAGCTGGTTCTGGACCCCACTCAGGGAGTTGGCCAGCTGCCGGTCATTGAGGGTGACAATTGTTTGCTCAATCCACTGCAGCAGCTCTGAGGCCAGGGACTCATACTTCTCCACCAGGCGATCGGCCTCCATGGCATGGTCCAATACCTGTGAGACAGCGGCAAGGGGGTCCTGCCTACGGGGTCCCTGGCCCAGCCCTGCAGCTCCCCCGTCTCTGCTTTTGGGGAGGAAGACTCCTAGGCAGGACCTCTGTTCCGACCGCCTCGTGCGGGGTGGGGGGTACCTTGCCAATCCTTTTGCCTTCCACAGCCAGGGCCTTCATCTTGGAGAAGTAGTGATAGTAAGTAGCCACGTAAGTGATGATTGATTTCTCGTCTGGTTGGTCCACATTCACATCTGAGAGAAAGGACCACTCAGGTCAGGCACTGATGTTTAGAGATTAGAAACCTGCCTCCCAGAAGAACACCTGCAACTTGGATCGCTTACCCCAATCCCAGAGCGCCCCCCCGCCACACCGAGCCCTCTGAAACTGACATCCTTCCAGCTCCTCTCAGGGCAAAATGACAAATAAATCATTTGGACTAAAAGGACATGAAAAAGCAAAGTTTCTTTTTTTTTCCCTCCTAGGAACAAGCAGAGGACAAAATGCAGAAGCCCGAGGAGGCTTTTACCCAGTATTTCCAATGGAGACCAAAATTACTGTCGAGGGCAGGAAAGGCAAGAAAAGAAACAGTATTCCCGTTTGGGGATGGATCTTGTACTTAGAGGCTGGAAAGATGTCTAAGAAATCAGTGGATTCAGGGGCAGCAAGATGGGAGATACAAACTAAGCTTCCCGAAGCGGGGATGTTCAGAGGGACAGGCCCAGCAAGCCCCAGCAGTTCTCAGGGCCATCTTGGGGCATGGTCATGGCTATTTCTGACCTCAATCCCAAAGTTCAGCTGCGAATCCAAGGAGGTGAGTGTCCTTCAGGCAAATCAGCTTCTACCACAAAGACCAAGGCTGGGACTTGAAATGCCTGGGTTCTACGCCCACATTTGGCAGATTCCATCCTACTTACAGGGAAGACTATAGGGCTGGAAGCCCTTGTGACCCCCTCTGAAAGCCCACAGGCAAGAAGGACCCATTGAAGTCATTCATAAAGTTACAGACTTCGCTTTACTTAAAATGTTCTTTATCATAACTGTGCCTCTCATAAAGTTACAGACTTCGCTTTACTTAAAATGTTCTTTATCATAACTGTGCCTCTCAAATGCTTTCCCAGGAACCTATGTTTGCCTGACTTCCATCGCTAGGTGGCTGACGTGTGTCACTCTGGACTGAGATGGGGCTACGGTGGGATGGCAAACAGGGAGAAAATAACCGAGACCCAAGTCTGCCCAGTGAGCTTAGGATGGAGCGTTTCCAGCAGGGAAGCCCCTTGGCCCTTCTCTGCCTCCCGTTTCTGGCGGCACCAAGACTGCTCTCCCCGAGAAGTGGCTGAGGAAACAGGTCTGGAGTTTGGATCTCTGCTCCACCCGCTGTACAACCTCGGGAAAGTCACTTAACCCTTGGATAGGTCCCCATCTTCTCTTCCATAAACTGAGGACTATTAATAATGGCCTTGATTTCCAGGGGGTGTTGTGAGGCTTGAGTTGAGTGAAGCACATCGAGGGCAGGGCCAGGTCCAAAATAAAAGCCCAGGGGCCCCTGCCAGTCTCACCAGCATTAAGATCAGAACCACAGGGGTCAGTAAGCAGGGCCCGCTGACCGTAAGGCCAGAGTGGGGTGAGATCTCGGGGTCATGCAGCTTAATTTAGAACCCTAGAATTTTATTTATTTATTTAATTTATTTTTTTAAAGATTTTTATTTATTTATTTGAGAGAGAGAGAATGAGAGAGAGCACATGAGAGGGGGGAGGGTCAGAGGGAGAAGCAGACCCCCCGCCGAGCAGGGAGCCCGACGCGGGACTCGATCCAGGGACTCCAGGATCATGACCTGAGCCAAAGGCAGTCGCCCAACCAACTGAGCCACCCAGGCGCCCGAGAACCCTAGAATTTTAGAGTGAGAAGGGCCCTTAGAGACCACAGAGACCAATCTTCTCATTTTAGAGACGAGGAAAATGAGCCACAGAGAGGCTAAGCGACCGGCTCTAAGTCACAGAGCTGCTCCATGGTGGGGCTGGCCTAGAACCACATTCGAGGGCTCTTTCTGCCACAGGGCTGCCCCTCTTCCTACGGCTTTTTTTGTGGGGGGGGATACAATTTTCACACCATAAAATTCACCCTTTTACAGGAGACTAGTCAGCGGTTTTCGGTACATTCACAAAGTTGTGCAGCCCTCACCACGATCGACTCCAGAACACTTCCATCACCCCCAAAGGAAACTCTGTGCCCATTAGTGTTCACCTCCCCCCAGCCCCCCACCCTCAGCCCCTGGCACCCACTCATCTGCCTCTGTCTCTATCCCACAGCATCTTCTTTACAGCACTCTGCCCCACCTTCGGGATCCAGCAGCTTTGTGAGCCCCAGCTCCTTCTCAGCCAGATTGAACGCATTTTGCAGGTTGTAGTGTGCATTGCACTTCCTCAGCGACTCAAAATCCAGCAGATCCGGCCTGCGAGGGGAGGCAATGTAGAAGGTATCAGGAGCGCATGAGCTCCTAAAGAGGAAAAGTAAAGCCACCCCTGTCTTTATCCCTGTCACCAACTCCATTTTGTCCCGAACCAGGCACCCCAAACCCACACCCACTGCTCCCACCCACCCTGGGTCCCATCACAGCCCTCTGTGCAGCGTGGTGCCCCCACATCCCGGCCCTTCTCTGAATGTTCGCCCCCCATCACTGCCGTGGAGCCCGGCCACGGTCCGTCTAGGCGCCTGCGTGCCGGGGCCCCGAGCCCGGCCCGCGGCTCCTCACCGGTGTTTGTGCACGATGGCGTTGAAGGCCAGCCCGTCCCTCCAGCTGGTGGTGAAGTTGTGCACGTTCACATTGGGATACCTGTAACCGGAGACCGGGAAGAACGGGGAGTGGGGCCTAGCCCTGGTCTGTGACTCAAGGGTGGATCCCAGCTTGTGGTTCCGGGAGCCCATCCCTCCTCTACCGCACAGCCTCGGTGCATCCAACCCTCCAAGGCCCCCGGGCAGCCTCACCCCGCAGTCTTCATCTGGCACCACAGCAGTAGGGCATCCTTGGCCGACTTCTTCTCCTTGTTGTCTTCTGTTTCCACGCTGATGTCTTGGATCTAAGAAGGAAAGAAGGAAGATCCTCACTCCCTGAACAGGGGCTCCTGGAGTTACTGGAGATACTCCGTGAGACACAGCAGGAAACTGCTCGAGACTCCTGTAAGAGGGGTGCCGGGACAGAGCCGGGGGACCTCTCCTCCTGGGCTAGGGACCACAAAACATCGGTTCAAAAGGATTTGAGGCAGCAGGATGTGATCAGAAGTCAGAAGAGTGGAAGCGCCTCAAAGCGAAGGATGCTGGCTCCTCCAGGTGGGGAGCCGCGAGGGGACGGGTGAGCATTGCCTGAGAGCTGGGTTTCCAAGGGGGTGCTGACGGAGCTCTGCTCGGGGCTGAGAGAAGCAGGACAGGTTACACCCAGGGAGTAAGGGGACAACCAGAAGAGTTGTGATGGCATGAGGACAATGGGCTACTTATGCTCAGAGCGTAAGCAGCAGTAGGGGGACTGTTTTAGGGAGGCAAGCAGAGTTTGAGGCAGAGGTGGACCAATGATCAGGCCCCAAGTGCAGTTCTCAAACTCCCAGGGGTGAAGGTCGGTCCAGTTTGTAAAATCTCCAGTCCCTTGTGGCCCAAGGTGTGGTCCTACCACATGTGGCCAGTAAACAGACCAGGCCACAGGGAACCTGCCACAGAAGTATGACAACACCCCCACTGGTCTCTACCCTGTGTAAGGAGGAGGGTCTCCAGGTCTGCTGCCTGGATGTCACAGCAACCGTAAACCGCTATACAAGGTTCTAGACCCTCTGTGTTTTTATCAGTCATGCTGTGGACCAGCGGTGCCCGTTCACGGTACAGCACCGATGTGTGAAGGACACTCTGCGTGACGCTCTGCCAGGCTACCTGGAACCGAAGGATGATGGTCCAGACCAGCCCAAGGGTCAGACGGTGGTTTCCGTCCACAATGTCATGGGAGCCCATGTTTTCCAAGTGTACTTTCTGCTCCTTCAGGAACTGCAGTGCCTTGTCCACGTTCTCCAGACAGTGGATCCGCATTCGGCCTTTCGTGGGCTTTGGCTGTTGAGGGATAGGAGACAAAATGACATGGGACCATGGGCCTCCTCCTCCTTCCCTTAGCCTTCTCAGGGCCCTGCTCTGCACACCTTCCCCGTGACCCCACTCAGGAACACAGGCACAGCCCTCAAGGCTGGGCCAAAGTTCATAGAGCCAAAGCTGAGGTTCCAGAGGAGGCTTGGGCAGATTAAGATTCCCAAGGGAATTAATTGCACCCAGAGTGGGTGGGAAAAGAAGTGTTTTCAATGGGGCCACTGTTCCTGTCTTCGTGAAGCAATGCTCCTATTTAATCCAGGCAGCAAAGCCTCTCAAAATGAAACCATCCTCTGAGGAGAGGGCAGCCAACTGCTTCCCACTCTGTGCCGTCACTCTCCTAAGGGCAGCTCCCAGCTTGTCCCCCTGACCACTGTTTCTTGGGTTCCCTCCTCCTTCTGTAACCAGAGCTCACCAGTGTCTCTCCCGAGAGCACCTCGAGGAGCCTCAGGAGGTTACGTCCATCCCGGAGGTCACTGTACAGGTCTCCCACCCGGCACGTCACCCGGGCCAGGTGCGAGTTCACCCACTTGGTGAAGGTTTTCTTCTGCACGGCTTCTCGCTCATCTGTGGTGGCAACATGGGGTCATTTCTGTCCTTCAAGTACAGTGCACCTGCTTCTAAACACCAGTTGATGGGATTGGGGGGCTGGGGGGTGCTTGAGAGCCCGGAAGTGAGGTCTGGGAAGGAGGGGGGGGGAGGAAGATGCCTAAGACGAAAATCCCTAACTTAAAAAGCAGGGAATAAAGAAATTGGAGGGGCGCCTGGGTGGCTCAGTTGGTTAAGCGACTGCCTTCGGCTCAGGTCATGATCCTGGAGTCCCGGGATCAAGTCCCGCATCGGGCTCCCTGCTCGGCAGGGAGTCTGCTTCTCCCTCTGACCCTCCTCCCTCTCATGCTCTCTGTCTCTCATTCTCTCTCTCGCAAATAAATAAAATCTTTAAAAAAAAAAAAAAGAAATTGGAATGAGCTCATAAGGTAAAAAAGAAAAAAGAGCAAACAAGCTTTGAGAAGAAAGGATGAAAGAAATTAGAAGTAGTGATACGTGTGGGGAAGGGTTGGGGTCTGGGATCATGGCTGTCCTTTAACAGTGGAGAGACACTGTTACTTCACCAGAGCCTCACTGTCCTCATCTGTAAAACGGGCATACTACTTGACTTTCTACTTCAACCCGTGACTGTTGATGAAACAAGACAATGTACGTAAGATGCCTGGCACACGTGATGAGTTACTCTTTGGTGAGTTACAGTTATCCAGGCACCATCTAACCTGAAGGAAAGACCAAGAGCTGCTCAGAAGCAGCAGGAGGTGTGGCTGTTCTCTCTGCTGACGGACAGGGCGTGGACTTAAATTAAACCAGCAGCTTTTCCAAGTGGTCATTAGAAGGACACGATATTATAGAGGGTCTAAGCCTCCTGAGTCAGCTTGCTCTCCTGGGATAATTTTTTTTTTTTTGAGATTTTATTTATTTATTTGCGAGAAAGACAATGAGAGACAGAGAGCATGAGAGGGAGGAGGGTCAGAGGGAGAAGCAGACTCCCTGCTGAGCAGGGAGCCCGATGTGGGACTCGATCCCGGGACTCCAGGATCATGACCAGAGCCGAAGGCAGTTGCTTAACCAACTGAGCCACCCAGGTGCCCCTCTCCTGGGATAATTTAAAGAAAAGACAGGTTCCTCTTCTTCTGGTGTGGGTTCATTCAATTGGTTACAATGGGATCCAGTCCCGGGACATTAGCATTCCAATGCTAAGAAGGAAAACAATCTTGAAAGTTGGGAATAGGGAAAACACTGAGCCCAGAAACACAGTGGGGATATATCAGGCAGAGTTAGGCACAGATCTCAAAGAAAGTGAAGAAAAGCCTTGCTGGCTGGTCCACAGGAGAGGCTGCTGATGAGCGCATGCTTTTTAGGTTCCACGGAAAAATTAAAATTTTAGACGTTATAAATGACAAAGTGAGGGAAGAGGCCCAGGCCATTGGAAGCTGCTCCGGCCGTTCGGATTTCTGCCCGTTTTCCCCAGAGAAGCCCAGTGCAAGGAGCCAATCCAAGTGGCTGGGCCCTGAAGAGTCACTTTTGTTTCCTTCTCAGCACCAGCATCTCAGAAACCGAAAAGACTCATCCCTGAATTTCACATTCCTGTGCACCTCACCCATAAAACATAACGACACACCCACGTCTATTCCGGTCTCTCTTACCTCCAACCCCTGTACCTAGGCCAACCTCTGGGTTGTAACAACTGCACCAGCAGACCCCTGCTCTGTGGACCTCCTTTCAGGGTCTCCAGGCCCCCCTGCCTGAGCTGGGGATTGCCCAGAGCATTGGCCTTACTGGATCGGTGAAGACTGCCCTGATGTCAGGCGCACTGGGGTGAGGCCATTTTGGCCCACAGGTGGAATAAGAGAGGAAGACAGAATCGGTGGCAGCTAGGAGAAAACGGGGCAAAGCCAAGGACCAGAAATAAAGCATGACTTTACAAGGTGTCCACAACACCCACAGACACATCCCCCTGCCCCAAAACACAGTGGGTCCCAGAAATACACGGAAATACTGGTGCCAGGATGAACACACGCCTGCTCTGCATCTGAGCCTGTCCGCACCAACTCCCTTCGACACACTCCCTGGTTTCCACACACACACTGCTCCTCACACACGTTTAGACGCCCACTCAGAAACCCAGGGTGACAGGGACAAGCCCTGGGTGGCTCGGCCTCCCGGCTGACGGCCCTCTCTCCTAACAGCTATCCTAGCAGGTGCTTCACCTCCAAACGCTCCGCGCCTCCGTGCCTCCCCGTGTGCTGACACGCTCACTGTCCCTTCTTCCGGGGGGGCCCGAGCCTTTCCCGTCTGGGTCGGCACCCATGTGTTTCCCGGCCTCTTGTAATGACTCCCTGCGCACACTGTCTCCGAGCACAGACGGCCGAGCACGGACCGTGTCCCCCTCGGCGTGCTTCGCTCCAGCCCCTCCGGCCCGGGGCCCCTCCGTCCCCGGGGCCCCTCTGGTCGGCCGCTCACCTTGAAGCTGTTTGAAGCGGCCTTCCAGCACGCTGGCGTACTGAGCGGGGTTGATGAAGGCGGCTGGCGACAGCAGGAGGTCCCCCGGGCTCTGAGCCCCTTCCACCGCCTCATAGTAAAAGTCGCCCGCGCCGTTGAGGCCGGGCCCGTGCGCCCGGCTCACCCCGTTCCCATTCATGCCGCCCGCAGCCTCTCACGCGGCCCGGGGGCCGCCGTCCATGCCCTGCCCGCGCCGGGCGCCACGGGTCCGCCCCCCGCCGCCCCCGGAGCCCGGGGTCCCGAGCGCCTGCGCTCCCGGCGGGGAGTCGGTTCAGAGGCGGGGAACGTGTCGCGGAGCGGGGGGGAAACGGAGCGCCCGAGCTCGGGGGCCAGTCGGCAGAGCACACCTGGCGGCGGCGAGAGCAGACGGAGGCGGCTCCCGACAAACAGGTCGGACGGTGCCGGGGGAGGGGCGGGAGGCGGAGCGCGGCCGGCGGCGGCTGGCCCGGCCCTGCGGGGCGAGCAGGAACTGCCGATGCCCGGCTGATCGGCCCTCCGGGCCCCCAGCCGCTCAGCGTGGGCCCCCAAAGCCAACTCCTGCTTCCCGAAGGTCTGCGGGTGGGACAAGGATGGCCCCTCTTGGGGTGACTGTGGGAGGTGCCCCCTTCAGGACCTGAGCTTTGATCCCCAGCTTGGAGAGCAGAGAAAGAGAAATCCTTGAGGAGGAGAAACCAGCTCAGTAGGTGCCCGGCACTCTGCTAGGCGCTTGCTTAAGTTCTCTTATCTGTGAATTGGTGTTCCAATCTTCCCCCACTTGTTTGTCACCACCTCCAGTTCCGGCCCCTTTCCTGCCGCTGGGCTCACCAGGCCCTCCTAGGCCCTCCTCAGCCAGGCCATCCCAGGGCCCCAGTGCATCCCAAGCCTACTCTTGCCTCTCTCCTGTCTTCATTCATTATTTATCTGGCACCTACTGGTGCCATGCGCCATGCTAGGTTAAGCCCACACAGACATGCCTCCAGGAGAGCCCAGTCTGGGGGTGGAGAAATGGCAGCTCAAGGTGGCATGTGTCACATGTGCACAAACACGGGGACAGTCCTGAGTGGCATGTGTACAGACATCATGACAGTTCTGGAGGCAGCATGCATCCAAAGCCAGGGTGCCAGGGAAACTTCTCCGCACAGAGGTGACATTGTCCATTACCCACCGTTCTATGTCCTCTCGTCTATAGAAACACCGATATGAGTATTTCACAGGCCAGCCTGCAGACTCAACCAGAAGGGCAAAGAGAAAATACATGATAAGGGGTTCCCAGAGCTAAGGCCACCACACAAGGGTCCTCGGATGCTGTGCTGCCTGAAAAGAATGAGCTGGAGAGCTTTTTAAAAATCCTGATTTCTGGGGGCGCCTGGGTGGCTCAGTTGGTTGGGCGACTGCCTTCAGCTCAGGTCATGATCCTGGAGTCCCGGGATCGAGTCCCACATCGGGCTCCCTGCTCGGCCGGGGGTCTGCTTCTCCCTCTGACCCTCTTCCCTCTCGTGCTGTCTCTCATTCTCTCTCTCAAATAAATAAATAAAATCTTAAAAAAAAATCCTGATTTCTGGACCATAGGTCCAAAGATCCTAATTCACTGTGTCTAGGAGGGGGCTTGGGAATGTGTATTTGTAAAAATGTCCCTGGGTGATCCTGTAAAAAGTGCTGCCCGGTTTGGGAACCACCCCCTCAGTGTCTCCCTTCTTCCGGGAGGCCACCCACTCATGCTGGGGGCACTGCCTACGTTGGGGGCTGGGGGGAGTAGATGCGGCCTCTCCTACTGCGTGGGGCTGGGAGGCCAGTAGGTCAGTGGAAGAGATAAGGGTGGGATGGAGGAGGAGGGAAGCCAGACGGGGTGGGTGGCCTTAGGGTGTGTGGGTGACTCAGCCCCACGCCAGCCGCTGGTGGTGTCAGGTGGCAGCTACACTCTTGTTGCCATGACAACTCCTCCCCGGAACACAGGGAGGCCCGTCAGACGGGTTTGTTTGTGCTCAGAAGAGCTGAGGGAAGAGCCCAGGCCGTAGGGGAGGGCAGAGGCTGAGGTGGGTTGAGAGCAAACCCGGGAGAACGGGTGGTGCAGAAACCAGCGGCGGGTGGAGGGAACCTGCTTCAGGGAACAGGTAGATGAAATAATGGGAGGAACAGGCGGCAGGTGGAAAGAACAGGTGGGGAGGGGGCGGGGAGGATAATGGACTGGGAGGGAGAACAGGTGTGAGAGGTGACAGAGAAAGCCAAGGAAGACCCAACAGGGGGATGAAAGGTACGGGAGAGATGGGTGGAGATGGCAGTACTAAATGGAAAAGAGTTAAGGACCATGACTCAGGGACAGAGGGGAACAGAGCTGAGTCCTGTGCTTGGGGGAAGGGAAGCTGGAGAACATTCTGGATTGTATGAAGTTTGTTCTTGGCACTGCAGTTGGGGACCAGGAGCTGGATGGGGTAATCTGGATTAGCTGGCAGCTTAGAAAGAAAGCTGGTCTTCCCACGAAGTTGGAGGACTCTCCCCGACAAACTTCTCTCCCTCCTCAGCATCTCCCCTGGCCCTCCCCTGACCTCACCTGCCAGGGCCTTAATTCGAGACCTCTCAAAGAGGCGGGCTGAGCTGCTGTCATTGTCCCAGTCCGAGTCGGGCAGGTCCCAGCGGTTGTTGATGTCACTGTACTGGCCCTGGATCTCCAAGCTGTCGAAGTCTGTGGGTGACAGGGTGCTGCTCATGGTGGTAGGTGGCCTCCTCCTCCTGCAAGGGGGAACGTGGCTGGTGAGGGGCATCTCAGGACCACTGAGCCCACTACTTACCATGTCCTTCTCTCCTCTTGCCTTAGATCTGCTTCGCTCTCCTGAGGGCCAAAGGCTGTGGTTGGTTTCTCAGTCAACAGAGATCAGCCCCTAGTGGGAGAGGGGAAGCCGTGGTGGGGAAGCAGAGGGACAGGAACCCAAGAGATGAACAAGGAGTGAGACAGGAAGGCAGGAATGTCTCAGAGTGTTGTGGCAGAGAGGAAGGGCTCCAGGGAGGGACAGTGGGCAAAGCTGGGGGCTGAAAATGGCAATGGCTAACAGCATGGCTCGGGAGGGCAGTGCGCAAACCACAGTAACGCAGGAAGCAGATGTGGGACCCCGTGGGCAATAATGAGTATAAACTGGAGTGCTTTCATTTCCTGGTTCCACAAACTGTTCTGAGCTCCCACTCCACACAAGACAACCTCCTATACCCAGTAGGTGATTTGAGATGAAAAGACCCTAATCCTGCTCTCCAGCTGAGATACATTTATGATACACCAGGAAGCCTGTGATGTACTCTTAGGTGAGTATAGACAAAGTGCCCAGGAGTTCAGAGGAGGACACAGTATGGTTCTCTCCCCCTTTGTTTCCTTTTGTTTGCTACAGGGAATACCTAATAGGTGCTGGATAAATGTCAGCTGTGATATGTGGCCCTGCTATGTACGTGCATCACCTCATCACAACCCCTATGGGGCAAGGGTTCATTGTCATCCCCATTCATAGAGGAGGAAGCCACACCATGAAAGTTAAGTCATGGTTCAAGGTCACGTGGCTAGAAGGAGCAGAGCTGGGTTTTAAAGAGGTTCTTTCTGACTTTGGGGAACAAGCTCTTAATCACAGCATTTACATGTTCCTCGAAAATCCTGGAGCCCTTCAGAGCTCCCTGGGAGAGAGCAGCAGCCGTGGCTCCCTTCTAGGGTCCAGGCTAGGGAAATTAGGACCACATATGCTTGCCAGCACTACTCAGGACTCTACGTTATGCAAACTCTGTCCTTCTCAAAACTAACAGATGAGCTTCAGATGAGCTGCTAGGGATTAAAAAAACCCTCTACTAATTTCTTGTGTAATTCAGCATTCAACAGCCATTCAAGGGAACGGAGGGTGCTGGGTCTGCAACTTTATTAGAACCCCAATTCTGCATTTCTCGTTTTCCTGGTACCTCTCAAACACAAAAACATTTTAACCCTTAGCACTACTTCCTAGGGTGGAGGCTATGATCTTGGCAGTCTCTGGTTCTGGAAAGGTAGACAAGAGAAACTCGCGTGTGGTTCAGGGAAAGAAGAAGGGATGGGTGGTGAGTTGTGGGTGGGTAGGGAGGTGTATTCCCCTGGGCACACAAAAGCAGAACTTGGCTTCTGTCATTAATTGGTTCCGTGAAGCTGAACCTGAACTTGACCCACAGGAAGCCAGGATTGTTTGCACCTCCCCCTTTCTCTCAAAGAGAAATCAGGCACAGGGATTTCCCTGGGAGTAGCATTAATGAGGTGTGAGGGAGCTAAGGTCTAAGGTTCCTAGCCTGGGTTTTGCATTCCCTGTAAAAGGAAAGAGAGCTTAATTTCCACTAGCCTGGGACACTTTCTCCTTTAAAATCCATCATTTCTCTTAATCCCCAACAGATTCTTTGTATTTGCTCTGTAAATATTTATATAAAAATAAATTCTAGGGCGGAATTGAGTCACCCTGAGCAAAGAGTGCTGTGGGCAAGGTGTGACCTGAGCTAGAGTCACCTAATACTGGCAGGCACTGAACAGGGAAGCAGCCCAAGCCCCAGGACCGGTACCAATCCCGTTTCTCTCAGCCCTACAGATCCAGGCTTCCTCACCAGTAGCCATGCTCTCTCGCACTTAGCTCTGGGGTTGACATTTCCAGAACTCACACTCTCTCTACATAGACCTCCTCACAAAAACTCCTACATATGGTACCCTCAAGCCTTCTGTTTCCATAACTCCTTTTCCTTTCATTAGGAGTCGCAGACCTACTAAAGCCAGCCCCCAGGCCTATGGCCAATAGACTGCTTAAAAATAACTGATTTTGGGGGTGCTTGGCTGGCTCAGTCAGAAGAGTGTGTGACTCTTGATCTCGGGGTCATGAGTTCAAGCCCCACGTTGAGTATAGAGATTCCTTAAACAAATAAAACTAAAGAAAACAAAAACAAACAAAAAAACCCAACTGATTTTGGATTCCCTTGGGTGGGCCTGCACTTTCCAGTTCTCCACAGACCCCACCATTCCCTTTTGTCTCCTTCCCAGCCATGTCACGTATTTTTGTTAACTGCCGGGGCCCTGAAGACCTCTGAGGTTTTCAAATCCTCCTTTATATCTTAGTACTCCACAAAGAGCAGACACTTAAAGAGGCAGACTGTCTTACTCTGTCTCCAAACCACTGTGTGTCCTTGGGACCCCATAAACGCCAAAACACCTAAACATGTATTATTCTGGCTTCCTTTCAGTGATCCAACCTGGTCCTCCCCTACTGGGACCCAGGCCTGGGATCCAGACCTCCCAGTGAGGTCTGGCTGTTAGAACGTCTCCATGGAATCCTATAATTTGGGGGAGAAAGTATGGAGTTGGAATCTCCCCTCCTCCCAAATAAAAATGCAGCCACTTAAATGCTCCTTTGGCCAAATCAAATTTTGACACACATGCTTTTTGTCCAGAGTTCCCAGGGATGCCATCATATAGATAAGGAACCAAGATGGCACTGGTGTCCTTAGATCATGGATCTCTATAGGGCCACATGTTGGGACTCCAAGGAGTTTGTTCCCATGGGCTTGCATGTGAACGGTGCTCTCTGGTGGTGTTCAGTGCCATGGTTCTGAGGGCCCCTGAGTTTTGGTTTACAAGCATTTGGGCTCTGCAGTCCCTGGCCTTTTGGACGATACTCTGTGTTCTCTGTTCCTGCTGCCATCTCTAGATTCCTATAGTTCTCTATGGAGTTTCTTTACATAGATCCTGCTCTGGGTTCCTTCACTGAGTATATCATTCCTCACTTATGATCTGGGTCTCCATACTCACATTTCTTTAGTCTGCCTGTCCAGCAGCCTCATGTCTCTCTGTACGCTGGAGAATCCTCAACCTTATTCTCCCCGTGGATTCCCAAACTCTGGCAATAGGACGGCACAGCCGCTAATCCAGATTACAGTTTCACCGGCACCTTATTCTTAGCCACTGACCTCGAGGCCAGGCCCAAGTAGCTTACATTTTCACGCTAGAATAAAGCCAACTTCCACCAGCTGCAAGCCTGGGGGTCCTGCTCCATTCTCCACCCGCGTGCTGCTGGATGCAGACTCTGTTCAGCCTTGGCGGGGGGATCCTCAAGGGCAGGTGCCCCACTTCCCCTTTCCTCCTGTTTTAGCTGACATGCAGGCTAGAAATCTTATCCCCCAGCTAGAGCCTGTCTTGTACCCTAATTCCTCCTCTGGCCACATCCTGCTCCTGATTAATTCTTTACCTCCCTCAGAGAGAGTTGACTGTTCCCTCCTCTGCGCTCCCACAGCACTTCCGATAGCTGCTATTATTGCCCCCATCACATTGTATTACATTTAGTTGTTTATGTGTCTCTCTGCTTGCTCCATTGTTAACCCATTGAGGACAAGGGCTGTGTCTTACTCAAGTTTGTCTTTTCCAAGCCCGGTAAAATAGGTATTCAGTAAAGAAATACTGAAGGACTTGACCATAATTCTTTTTTCCTGTTTCTTTTTTTTTGCCAGCAAATTACTGTCTTTCTTAGAGCTGGAGAAAAACGCAAGGAAAGAATAAAAATGGGATTGGAGAAGACACTCTGTTGGAGTGCTCTCAGGGTTAAACTCTACAGTTCAGGATCAGGGATTCTCAAACTTGCATGAATTACAATGACCTGGAAGGCTATTAAAACACAGACCACTGGGCCCTGCTCCCCGCACCCCCCCCCCGCCCCCCTGCCCCAGGGTTTCTGATTCAGTAGATCTGGGGTGGAGCCCAGAAATTTGCATTTCTAACATGTTCCCAGAGGATACTAAAGTACTGGTTTGGGGACGACACTTTGAGGGCACTGTTGTCCAAAGATAGAGGAGCGGTAGAATTGGTTAGAGGGGCTGGGCGCCTGGGTGGCTCAGTCGTTAAGCGTCTGCCTTAGGCTCAGGTCATGATCCCAGGGTCCTGGAATCGAGTCCCACATCGGGCTCCCTGCTCTGCGGGAAGCCTGCTTCTCCCTCTCCCACTCCCCCTGCTTGTGTTCCTGCTCTCGCTATGTCTCTCTCTGTCAAAAAAATAAATAAAATCTTTAAAAAAAAAAAAAAAAAGAATTAGTTAGAGGGGCTATGAGGACTGAAGAGACATGAAGTTTTGGGGTGAGTGTGACCCGAGGTTAGCTTCTGGGTGGGTTCAGGCTCTATCCAATGCTAAACTCAAAATATAACTTCTCTGAGAAACCCCAAGACCCACAAAGAGCCAGAAGCCTCAGGCGATGAGAGAGGAAATGAAGATGGAGTGGACTCTAGATCTAATGAGACAAATAGAGCTGATGCCCTGACACAGGTGAATCACAGATGTGCGGAAGGACAATGATATGGCTGGAGGTGCTATGGGGGGGTGGGCGGTAGAGTTGAACAAATGACAGCAGGATGAATAATAGATGAGAAGAAATGGGGACCTTGGCCAAGCAAAAATCTTATTTGACTCAAAGTATAAGTGGGGTGGCAGAGACATAAAAGGAGAAAGGGATCACAAATAAACTCAGGGCTCCTAGGAGGGCAAAAGAAAGATGCACTCAGGGCAATCAGAGACCCTTGTGGAGAAACAAAACCTAAGCCAGTTCCCTCAATGCTGTATTCCTGGTGAAGAGCAGGCACTCTCCTCCGTGGAACTTAAGGACCGGGCTGAAGAGTGGCACTGAATTTTTGTTTGATCTTCTTTGGAATCCTCCACTCAGGGCACAGTTATTCAGACTAATTTTCACTCCCTTGCTATGCCCCTCCCCCAAGCCTGTACCTGCTGGTTTACATCAGTGTCTCCAAGGGACAAATCTAAGATCCATATTAACTTTTCCCTCTCTAAACCTTTCCTCTTCTGAATTGGCCAGGAGGTTGGTCCAGCACCCGACACCAAGACACGTATTTGGAACTCACTCTGGCCCTTTCACCTTCAAGGAGAACTGGTTTGTGAATACCCTGCCCATGCCTGCCTGAACCGACCAGCTCCCCAGAGCTAGAATTGTGGTCGCTCCAGGGAGAGGGAGAGGAGGAGGGCGGCTGAGAGGCAACCCACGGCGACAGCATGCAGCAGGTTAGGAAAGGGACAAACCCGCAGCGCAGCCGAGCATGCATGCAACGCCATGGGGTCAATGGGGTAAAGCCGTCCCGCGCCAGAGTGGACAGTAAATGCCCACCGTGGTGCTGGAGTTGGAACACCCCAGCGAGGAGGCCTTGCCCGGTAGTTCTGTGCGGGGCGGACTCTAAGCCATCTGGACGTCCCGGCCACAGAAACACCTTACGCCGCTCCTTCCCCACCGCCCGAAGGGGCTTCATTCTCCCTCTGCCAATGTTCTGGTCACCACAGCCAGCCATGTCCCCTCTCACACACACTGTGAGAAAGCATAAAGGAGAGCATGGAGCTAGCTACCAAAGAGGCGAGGAGGAGCCCCCTCGGCTCCAGAGGGAAGCTCCCAACAAGCTCCCGAGCGGCAGCCGGCGGCGTCCGCAGCACCTGGATCCGCGCCGGCCGGTCGGCGGAGGAGCCGCGGCGACCGGAACAGCCGGCGCTGTCAGACACGCTCGGAGCACAGCCGACCCGAATCCCTCAACGCGTTTGTCAGCCCCAACTCTTGCAAGACTCTTCTCTCCGCTCCGGAAAGGCCCGCGTTCCCCACGCCTCGACCCTCACCCCGGTACCTGGGTGGCCGGCACATGACTCTCCATCCTGTCCCCGGGACCGGCGGGAGCGAGGGCCAGGCGCCGCATCCTCTCTCCCGGGCTCCCCCGGCCGGCCGGCCCCGGCCCCGACCCCGACCCCCGACCCCGACCTCAACCCCGCCGCCCGCACGCGGCCGCACAAAGCGCGCCGCCCCGCCGCCGGGACAAAGCGGGCCCGGGCGCCGGCACCTACCTCGGTGCGGAGCGCCGGCCGGGCAGGCGGGGGAGTGCGGCGGGCGGGGGCGCACTGGTCGTCGCCGCGCCCGCAGCCCGGCCGCGAGGGGCGGTTGCGGGCGGCGGCGGGTGGCCGGGCGGCGGCGGGGCGCACGGCGAGCGGCGGCGGGCGCTGTCACGGGGCGCGAGCGGCGCGGGGGGCGCGCGGGGCCGGCGGCGGCGGGGCGCGTGGCGGCGCGCGGGCGCGAGCGGCGGGACTGCGGCGCCGCGGAAGGAGGACAATAGCCTCCCCCTGCCGCAGGCCGCCGGCTCCCGCGGGAGGCCCGGGACCATCTGGAGCCGGCGGCCCCGCGGGGCTCGGGGCGGGGCCCGAATCACCCCCTCCCCGCCCGGCGCCATGGCAACCGCGGCCCCTCTCAGTTCTCCGCACCGCTCCCCGGCCCGGGGTCGCTGACCTTCCCCGGGGCTAACGCGGCGGCCGCTCTGGGGCCGACTCCCGACCCCCGCCACTTTCCGTGTGTGTGCCCCCCATAATGCCGCCTTCCGGTCAACCCTGGGCCATCTGGGTACCCCCCACAGCTTGCGGGGCTTGGGCTCCGCAGTTTGAGGACCCCCACCTTTGTCCCTACTCCTCCTTTCCTCCAAAATCTGTATCCCCGAGACAAGCAATCCTTCCTTTAACGGCACTCACCGCCCAGATTTCCCAAAATTCGGCCTCTGTTTTCCTTTTCAAATTTTCCTCTTTGGGCACCTCCAGTTCATCTCCCTTTAAGCGATTCTCTCATCCATCCCCTCTCTCGAGCATCCTTCTTCAGGCAGGTAGGCCGGCTCTCTTTCCCAAAGCGTCTCCATGGTGTACGTGGTGGAGATTCGCCTGCTCGCAGATCAGATTCTCGGAATAGTCATCACTGCAGCTTCTCTCTGCTCCTTCTCAGCTCCTCTCATTTATCAACCAGGAGAATTCTGGCCTACTCACTGTCTTAAAAGGGAGTGGGGGTGGGGGTGGACATTTCTAGGCCTGGCACAGCTGGGTTTCTCCTTGGTTTAGTAGCATCTGAGTGGTCGAAGGTCTTAGGTCCTTAAGCAAGGTGAACTGCTATCTGCTTAAGAGAGAAAAGAATTATGCTCAAATAATAATAAAGTTATAAAGTGTCAGCTGGGTATTAAAAGTGCATTATCCCATGTGACCTCCCACCCCACTTTCCAGCTCTAAGAGGTAGGTACTGATCTTTCAGACTAGGAGACTAAGCTCGCAGATGAACTAGTTATAATAGATGGGGCTTTGTACAAAACAATCAGAATTTAACCATTAGATTATTCTGTTCCTGAAGATGTGGGCCTTTTTCCAACAGGGAAATGCCCGAAATGGCCAAGTAAGGGCAATGTGAAGAATAGGCTTTGCATGAATTATTGGGTGTAAGGTTTTATTTATTTATGGGTAATGGAGTTGTAGGATTTTGCTCCTTTCTGAAAGGGCACACTTAGTGAAACAAATCTGTGATTGAAGTACTTTCCAGTTATGATTTTGGCAAGGTGAAATTATTTGTTTTAAATTTATTTGAAAACATTTTCAAGGAAGAAAAGGAAGAAAAAGAAAAAAAAGCCCTGCTACCAATCCTATCTGGTTTTATCATCTCAGCTACCTGGCCTTGGTTTTCCTAATCTATAAAATGGGTTGAGAGGGGTATCAAGGAGTTGCACAAAAAGATGACCTTGAACCTCTCTTCTAGCTCTGATAGTCTGATTCTACCACTAAACTGGAACAGTGATTCCACCACCGAACTGGAGCTTGATCTTCTGGGATGTACCTCACCAGTAGCTACAATTTGGGCTATTTATTACTTATTTTTAAACAGTCACTCCTTCCAGCAATAGAATCAGAGAAGTGAGGGCATAAGCTGCAACTGTTTCCAAGGGTAGGAGTGTCTTCAGGGGGAAGGAGGAAATGAGGTATGTTTTTGGTCATCAAAGAGACTTGGTCAGGGATGTTAAAGCTGTTGGGGTGACAATCAGCTGATCTCCCAAAGGAGCCAGAACACCCAACCGGCTGCTGCTGCTTGGTATGGGAACCAAGGGTCTCAACAACAGCTATTGGATTGTGACCCAGTTCAGAAGACAAGGGTATTAGGTCTTATCGGCAGCACACTAATAAGATCTTTTCTATAGTATTTCCCATTTTTAGCATTTCATAATCCTTTAAAAAGCCTTGCAGGGTAAACATCATTCTCATTTTCTTGATGAGCGAACTGATGTTCAGACACCTAAGTGAATGCCCAAGTTCAGAGTTAGTTCATGGTGGAGACATCAGGTCTTCCAATTCCTAGTATGTTCTTTCCCTTCTGCTAGAGAGAGTATAACAGAGTGGTTAAAGGCAACAATTTTGGAGTCAGACTCTTTGGGTTTAAAAGTGGTTTTGCCACCTACTTGCTGTTGACCTCAGGCAAGTTACTTAACCTTTCTGGGATTCAGTTTGCTCACCTGCAAAATGGTATCATAAGGTGGGGATCAGATGAGTTATTGCAGGTAAAGTACTGGAACGGTGCCTGGCACATAGTAAGCCCTCAACCAGTGTCAGCCATTGTTATTTTACACATTATCATTTTACCATACTATTTCCCAATTTGGGGAGGAAGCATGCTGGATAAAGAGAACACTGAGATCACTGGTTTCAGTTGCTTTGGCAACTTGTTATTTTGCTCTGTAGTACATCAGTATAGTCAATGATGAAGAAAAAAAAGTCTGCTTCCTTTTTATGTGAGTTGCAAAAGTGAATGGAATGAAATCCACCAACAGTGCTGAGCTTCTCAGAGAATCCAGATTTGCTACTTATGTTACCAAGATTCATGGAAAGGTCTTGGTAGCACTTCCTGCCACCAAACCTACAGACGTAGCCGAATGTTCATCTCTCATTCCTGTACCATGGAAGAGGTGTCTCTCCTGAGAATGATTCTTCTGGCTTCTGCACGAAGTGCCACCCCTCCTCCAGTCTGGTGGCTCCCAGTCATTCTGGTGAGTTCCCTCTCTTCTGGCTCCTTCCCATCAGCATTTGAACATGCTAAAGTATCTGCCAGCTTAAAAAACAAGTGAGAGACCCTGATCCTCCTCCATGTCTTGCCCTTACTCTTTATGATCACAATCTTCTTGAGTGATTTGAACGCATTGGCTCCACTACCTTTAAAAACTTTTTCCTCGGTGGCGCAGTAGGTTGAGGGTCCAACTCTTGGTTTTGGCTCAGGTCATGATCTCCAGGTCCTGGGATTGAGCCCTGTTTCAGGCTCCGCATTCCATAGAGTCTGCTTGAGATTCTCTCTCTCTCCCTCTGCCCTTCCCTGGAGCTCTCTCTCAAATAAATAAATCTTAAACAAACAAACCAACCAAACAAACAAAAACTGTCTGGCTTATGTGTCAGGCACCATGCTGGGATCTGGGGATCTAATGGCGAATAACCTGGACAGTCTCTATCTTCTTGGAGCTTATATTCAGGTAGGGTTGACAGACATTAATAAAATAACCCCTTAGATACATAATCACAAATTATAATGAATGAAAGTTTCAGGATGCTAGGTGAGAATCTAACAGAGAGTCATAATCTGGTTGGGGGCTGTCAAGGAAGACCTCCCTTAGATCATTTGAGCTGAGATCTGACATAAGAGAAGTGTTAACTAGGCTGAGAATGGGGGATGATAGTAGTGGTAACTAACACTAATTGGGGACTATATTTTTAATACTTTATGCATATAATTTCATTTCATTCTTGTAAAAACTGACAGGTAACTATTAACCTCATTTCACAGAAGAAAAAATGGAGGCATAGAGAGATGAAGTGTCACGCCCAGGGTCATTTAACCAGGCTTGGGTAGGGCTGGGAATTTTAACCCAGACATCTGGCACTTGAACCACGTTCTTAGCTACAGAAACACAGAGCGTGTGGATGCCAGGCCTGAAGCAGAAGGATGCATGATGTATGTAGGAAATGGGGAGAAGGGCAGTGGGAGGGAAAACAGAGAGCAAGAGGGAATGTGTGGTAAATTCTGGGTGGGAAAATCGGCAAGGGCTAGATCATGCAGGGCTTTCCAGGTCATTTAAAGAATTTTGGTTTTCACCTTTGGAGCCCTGGGAAACTATTGAAGGATTTGAAGCAAAGAAGTGAAGTGATCACCTATGTATTTTATTTATTTATTTATTTTTTTAAATACTATTTTATTTATTTATTTGAAAGAGAGACAGCAAGAGCGAGAGATGGAACACAAGCAGGGGGAGTGGGAGAGGGAGAAGCAGGCTTCCTGCTGAGCAGGGAGCCCCATGCAGGGTTCGATCCCAGGACCCTGGGATCACGACCTGAGCTGAAAGCAGACGCTTAACGACTGAGCCACCCAGGCGCCCCCAACTATGTATTTTAAAAAGATGACTCCAAAACTAATGATGTAATGTATGGTGATTAACATAACATAATTAAAAAAAAAAAAAGATGACTCCAGCTGCTGTGTGGGGAATGGAGGGGTGTGCCCATTGACGTGAGAAACCAGTGAGGAGGCTACCACTGTGGTTTAGATGAGAGAGAAGATGGTAGCTTGAATGTGACTGTTGGCAGTGAGGATAGAGGAACACATAGGTAGAAAGAATTGACAAGACGTGATGATGACTTAGATACAGGGTGGGGAAAGGTTTGTCATGGATGGATCGTGCAGCTGGAAGACTGGAGGTACCATTTGCTGAGATGAGGTGCACTGGGGGAAGACCAGGTTTGGGTGGGGAGAATGTAGTAGGTCTTGGAACCTGCTGGGTTTGAGATACCTTTGAACCAATCAAGTGGACATTCTGAGTAGTCAATGGTATCCGGGTGTGCAGCTCAAAGTGGGGACCTGAACTTACGATGCACATCTGGAAGACATCAGTGCAGAGCCAGATGGTGAGTGAAGGAGACGGATGAGTACTGATGCAATTGATTTAGTCCAACGCAATATAACTTCTATTCCTCTGCAGCTGCTTTCAACAAAGTCATCATTAATCCTCTTGCTAAATCCAGTGTTAATTTCTGATTACTGTTCCTCTTGGCAGTGGTTGACTTTAATTATGCTTGCTTCTTGAAATTTTCTTCCTTTGGTTTAGGGTTGCCACACTCCTGGTTTTCCTTCAATCCCTGTGGTCCCTCCTTTGTTCCTTTTGTGAGTTCCTTTCTGCTTGTCACTTAATTGTGTTGTTGCCATTGGTGGTGGTGTTTCATTCTAGGCCCTTTCCTCATTCTGTGAGTTCTTCCTGGGCCCCCTTATCTACAACTCTGCTGCCAGAGCATCTTTTTAATACAACATTCTGTCAGATCCCTCCTCTGCTGAAATCTCCTCAGTGACTCCCCAAGTCTTTGGGATAAAGTCCAGAGTTCTTAATAGAGTTGACACACACTGCTTACCTCTCCAGCCTCATTGCTGACCACTCCTCACTTGATAATCTATGTCCTAGACATAAGGAATCCGTTTGAGTTTTTCCAGTGTTTGTGGGATTTTGAACATGGTATTCCCTTTGGAAACTCTTCCTTTTCCATTCACCTAGGATTTACTCATCTGTTACGTCTAAATTTAGGTGTCACTTCTGGACTCCAATTCTGGGACAGGGCCCTTCTGATAGTGCTCCATGTGATTGGCACTGCCCATTGTGTTCCCTTTTGGATCGAGAACTCTGTGAGAGAAGGGAGCACACCCATTTCTCGGTTGTGTCCCAGTAGAGCAGATGTGTATATATCTGTGCAGTATGTTAAAGAATGGCATAAAAGATTTTGGGAGAGGGGCGCCTGGGTGGCTCAGTCATTAGGCGTCTGCCTTCGGCTCAGGTCATGGTCCCGGGGTCCTGGGATCGAGCCCCGCATCGGGCTCCCTGCTCCGCGGGAAGCCTGCTTCTCCCTCTCCCATTCCCCCTGCTTGTGTTCCCTCTCTCGCTGTGTCTCTCTCTGCCAAATAAATAAATAAAATCTTAAAAAAAAAAAAAATTTGGGAGAGAAGGGGATTCCTTGTTGTATAAAGATAAAACTTGATGTTTTCATAGCAAACAATGTGTTTTCTGTTTTTTTACCCTGAATCTATCCCCCATCATTAAGCAGCAGCAAGTGCTTTCTAGTTGCAGTATCCTCTACACAAGGAAGATACAGAAAGATCAGGGTCAAAGTCTTGAATTCTTTTTTTTTTTTTTAAGATTTTATTTATTTATTTGACAGAGAGAGACACAGTGAGAGAGGGAACTCAAGCAGGGGCAGAGGGAGAGGGTGAAGCAGGCTCCCCATTGAGCCAGGAGTCTGATGTGGGCTTCAATCCCAGGACCCTGGGATCATGACCTGAGCTGAAGGCAGATGCTTAACTGACTGAGCCACCCAGGCGCCCCTAGAGGGATTTTTTTTGTCTTTCAGAAGTTTTTCTTTAAATATCAAGAGACAGAACCTGATAAACTTAAAGCTTAGAATTTATGCCATTATCTGGTGAAATGGGAAGGACTTGTGAGTTTCCCCTCCACAAAGAAATACAATCCATTTTGAGCCTGGAGCAGAATTGGAAAAGACTGGAAAAAGAGGGAAAGAGAATTTAGATGCTCCTTTGGGCTCTGTTTTCTGTGCTCATCACGAACAATGGTAGACAGAAGGGGCTTATGCTCCATTCCGTTCCTAGAACTCTGAGAAGACATAGCATTTCAAAGTACCCTGTGCTAACAAGGGACAGCTGCCACAGAGTAGAAGTGGAATTGTCACCTGCGTAGGCAAAGCAGGTCTGAGATAAATTGCATTTCCTCACTACCCATAGCCTTTTCACTCCCTAAACCTGAGTCTACTTGACTCCTTGACATTTGGAAGAAATTTGAAAAATTCCTTGGTGCCCAACCCCTGAGATGGGTGTGAGAGTGAGCTGAGAGCCAGGTGCCTGTAGGGATTGCTGTGGAGTGGGGGCGGTGAACCCCCCAGTTGAGGCTGAGGGCTGCATGACCCAAGCCAGGGGCCGGATGGAGACTCAGTAGTACCAGGAAGAGCTGAGATGGGAGCCACTGAGCTCCTCATGAAAGCAGCCACTGTACCTTTCTAATCCACCCGCCAGGGGACACTGTAGCAGGTGCGGTGGCAATGGAGTCCAATGGCCAAGATCAAGTGAGGCAAGAGAAACAGAAAATGGTTCCTGACCTTGGTGCCCTTCCCTGATGTTGGAATGATATGTGAACCCCCGACTGGAACACTGTGGGGAGAAGGAAAGAGAATCCTAAGAGACCGGGTTCAAAACTTGGAAAGATTGAGTTGTCCGGAATTGGCAAAGTTCATTATTTTTTCTGCCATTAGTAGAAATGTAGGTTGAAGAGCTAGGTTAAGAAATACAGAGAATTGGGTGCCTGGGTGGCTCAGTCAGTTAAGCATCTGCCTTCCGCTCAGGTCATGATCCCAGGGTCCTGGATCAAGTCCTGCATCAGGCACTCTGCTCAGTGGGGAGTCTGCTTCTCCTCTACCCTTCCCCCCGTTGCTTGTGATCTCTCTCTCAAATAAATAAAATCTTGAAAAAAAAAGAAATACAGAAAATTGCATATGTCCTCCCCTGGGTCTATGACTCGAGGCTATAAACAAGCCTGGTATACAAAGTAAAGGTCAGAAAGGTGGACTTGCAAAGGAGAGTTCTGGTGCCTTACAAGGACTGACCTGATTTCCTGACAACTGTGGACCAGGAGGCTTGGACAAGATTTGCAAAGAATGATCATGTATTTGAAAGCAAAGTCTGCAAATGAACCAAGATAAAATCTCAAGTCAAACGGGGCGTTCTGATGCTAGGGTGAGTAGAGGAGGGGCTCAGAGGACAGAAGAATACTACCTGGAGCTCCCTTATATAGTGTAGAAAAGTCTGAGGTTCTAGGAGCCTTGAGGGGTGCGTTCTGAGCTGAGCAGTGGTGTGTGTGCATGCTGTTGGTGACTAAACTGAAGACACTGGAACTGATTTGAGGACATAGAAGTATTATATCCATTTGTCTTTGTTCAGTTTGAATTCAAAACAGCACTTTATTTATGGATCATCCCTCCCCGACTATTTTTTTTTTTTTAAGATTTTATTTATTTATTTGACAGAGAGAGAGATAGTGAGAGCAGGAACACAAGCAGGGGGAATGGGAGAGGGAGAAGCAGGCTTCTTGCCGAGCAGGGAGCCCGATGTGGGACTCGATCCCAGGACCCTGAGATCATGACCTGAGCTGAAGGCAGACGCTTAACGACTGAGCCACCCAGGCACCCCTCCCCAACTATTTTTAAGTTGCAACCCTAAACACCATTAAAAACTAGACCTAAAAAAACATTTGAATGATTTCAACCCATCTAGGAGCAGATGCCACGTACTTTTGATTTCACCTGTCAATAACAAACCACTTCTTTCTTCTAAGAAGTTTCTGCCACAAAGCCCTGAGAATACATAAATCCTTTGAAAAAGTGTCTGATCACACCCATCTGCCTGAAATAAATTTTGGCAGCATCTGCTTCATACTAACAGCTGAAGGGAAGTCTTTGGAGTTCCTTGATCAAATTGCACTGAGAAATGTGAGTTGTGTGGGAAACTTACAAAGAATAGATTTTTGGGGTGCCAGAACCCAAAATGAGAAGATTTAGTGTACATCTTTGAAGCTGTAAACATTTTAGGTCAGTTTTCTGTATCATAGCCTAATTTACTTGTGCGGTAAACAGCTAGGTAGGTACACAGCTAAACAGCCAGTTATTTCAATTATTATTGGCATCTGAAACTTCCTGGTGGTTAAGATACAAGACTCTGGAGTCTTATGGCCTTGTTGGAATCTGAGTCCATCATTTTCTAATTCTGTGACCTTGGATAAGTTATACAACTTCTCTAAGCCTCGGTTTCCTCATCTGTAAATAGGGGATAATCTTAAAGGAGTTGTGGTGAGAAATTGACTAACTAATGCATGTCAGGTGCAGCTTAGGGCTCAATAAATGTTAGCTATTGCTATTATCATTATTTTACCTGTTTTGTATGCAGGAAAATCTTGCCTTAAGTAAAATATAATGTATGAAAATCTAGATTTGTATAAAGTTTAATGGGGGAGATCTTTGCATTACAACAAAATTCTTCAGTCTATGAAAGAACAGATAACAGGGTTTCTTTTAGACAGTCAGCTTCTCAGTGTGTCTAAAACAATCTGATTCACACACAACTAGGTTTACACAATACATTAAGAACATAGCTAGTGTACAAAGCACAGGACATCTGTAATATAATCATTCAGGCCAAGTCTGAACCACTGTGACAAGTTAACAATAACAATCCTGGGTATTTCCTTCTGCCCTTTATAAGAGGATTAGATGACTTCTCTGTGGTTTCAAAGAGCAGAGCTGGGACTAACGGGTGGAAGATACAGTGGGGGAGTTTCAGTTCAATATAATGAAAAACTCCCTACCAAACCACTGCTGTCCAAAACTGGAATGGGTTGCCTCTGAGGTGGCAAATTTCCCAACACGAGGTATTCAAGTAAAAGTGAGATATCAACTTGTCAGGACTGTTGGAATGACTATTACATAAAATAGGGAGGTGAATTAGGGCAGTGTTTCACAACCATAAGCACACAAAATATATTGTGCAAACTAGATCAGTTCTCTACCTTGGATACCAGGGGTTGAGGAAGGAGGTAGAGAAAGGCTGTTCAGAGGAGGGCTGGGGATAAAGGAAATGAATTGGAAAAAAAAAAAATATTGCTCCTCTGGTTGGGAAATACTAGATTAAATGACTTGTAAGATTTCCTCTAATTTAAAGATTCTAGGGGCTCCTGGCTGGCCCAGTTGGTAGAGTATGCAACTCTTGATCTCGGGGTTGTAAGTTCAGAGCCCCACATTGGGTGGAGAGATTACTTAAAGATAAAAAAAAAATCTTAAAAAAATAAAGATTCTAAGACTCTCAAATTGTTTCACAGATGTTATTTTAACTATATTCCTGGGATAATTTTCCTATTTTAGTTGAGGAAAACTGGAACATAACACCAAAAGCGAGTGGTAAAATTAGAAAAGAATTCAGACATCCTCACCCTTTTAGACTTCTGATCCCACAGCCTCTTTTCAGCTGGTGAGAAAAGAAGTTGAAGAAACAGAAGATGATAGCGGCCTTAAAGCTAGAATGGATGAAATCAAGTCAGCTTCAGAGATCAGGGGAAAATCGGCTTCAACAAGGCTCCATATTACTAGCTTTAAAGACTCCATACACCAGCATGCCTGGTAAATCCTTAGAGTACTGTAACCAGACAAAGATGCAACCAAGACTAAACATGTGGAGCCCGTGTCCTCTTGAATGTGGCTTCTAGAAGAAGAATCTTTTTCCCAGTTAGCCTACTTGTTTTTCAAATAAAGTTGATCATCTGGCCTTTGGATCAATAGATTTACTCAGCCATATGTGACCAGATTCCACTGCTGTTTCCATTCCTAAGGCTTCTATGCCACAAAGAACACCTACCATCCAGTGGACATCAGCTAGCAGGACAAATCCAACCCTGCCTAGAGAGAAAGTTAAAAGCCAATTAGAGAGAACAAGCTTTGTGATATAGATTTTATTGGTTATCTAGGAAGAGTAGAAATTTGACATAAACGGGGAAGGAATGAAATCTCCCGGGCTGGCCCGGGAACCTATTACTGATGGATGAGGAATCAGACTCTGTACCCAGGGGGATTGTCACCAGGAAAACAAGGAAGCTATCTGGTATCACAGTCAGTCATTCTAAGAAGTAGAGAAAGAAAACATAGGGGTGAAGAAAATAATACTCTAGCTATACAAACTCTAGTGTTGTCTTGGGGGAGAGTCATTCCTTTGCCCATAAGTCTTAGAATGAGGAAGGACAAATGGTGTAGTCCAAGAATTGGCAGAAAAGTCAGCACCACTATGGCGACAACCTAACGTACCTCTGTGAGAACATCCCTGTCTGACCCCGGATAGCAGAGGGAGGTGAATAGAGAAGCTGCCCCAGATTCTGTGCTCCAGGTGGAGAAGGCCTCAAGAAGGTGAAGGAATGAGCTAATCTGAGTTTCCTGGCCCCATTTCCAAGGATGTGATTAGTGGAGTGGCACCTGGGACCTGCTCCATTTCAGGAAACCCGGTTATGGGAACTGGTGGGGGACAGACTTGGCTCAGGACCCGAGAGAAGCAGTTAACCCTTTCCTATTGCGTGTATGGGAAACAGCCTCTTTTAATTGTTTCCCAGGGGAAAAGAAACTTCTCAAATGGATTTAGTTTTGCATTAGCCTCATAAGGGGGACTACAGGGATATTTTCCACTTAAGTTCCTATGGTCAATCTCTTCAGGGCCTTTGAATGCTTTAGGGGAGACTGAGAGCAAGGTAGACCTAAGAGGTGTCTAGGAATGATATACACAGAGAGGGCATATTCAAAAGGGAAAGACAGCTCAGCAGTTCCTAAAATGTCACTGTTCACCTGGCAGCATTTCTTAGGATGTTCTTGGTTCCACTTAAATCCTTGGGTTTGGGTCAGAATCAATCTGGGCTCTTTAGATGGGGTCTCTTCTATCCAGACAGGGGATTTCTCCTCAGAATAAACAGGATGTTCAAAGCAGACATGCAGCACTCTTCCAAATGCTGAGGTGGGTGGAGAAACGCAAGCAGAATTAATATACCACTAAGTGTAAGGACTGGGGATAACTGACCCCCCTGAAGACACTGATAATAAGACCCTGAACACCAGGGCTGAAAATGTCCAGAGCAGCTTCCAAAATCTCCTTGGCTGACCTGGTTGACTAAGGTGAACTTAATCTTGGGCAAGTCACTTAATTTCTTTGGACCTCAAATTTCTTCATCTATTGAAGATAATTGATAACCTCTACAGTCCCTTCTGACTCTGACATTCTATTGCTCTGAGGATGGGGTCTGAGTAAAAACAATTTTAATAATGTGGAATCCAATAGTATATTAGTTACTAGACCCCAAACAGGATGGAGGCACCCATTGATGGGTTGGGGAAGGGTTGGGAGCTGTGGCTCATTCAAACCTTAGTTTGTGGGAGAGAAGGGCATCTGAGTTCATTGGCTCCTTAGTTTTTGAATGGAGGGACTGGCTTTTCATGGTAATGTTAATGTTTCCATACTACAGAACTCTGAGACAAGCAATCACATCCAGGTGGGAGACAAACTGGGTAGCTGTAGGGGGGTGGAAAGAGGTGTTAAGAGATGTTGTTTGTTTCAGATTCTGGCCCTACCATGTACAACTCACTGTCATACAACCTCTTCTTGAAACCTCACCTTCATTTTTTATAAAACAATGATAATACCTTCCATACAATGTTGGGAGGATTACTTAATATAAGTAAGAAAAAGTGAAGACCACTTAGCACAGAGTAGATGCCCACCAAATGTCAAGCCTGCATCAAACCTTGCCTAAAAGGAGCACCTGGCTAGCTCTGTCAGTTGAGGATGGGACTCTTGATCTCAAGGTTATGAGTTCAAGCCCCATGTTGGGCATGGAGCCTACCTTAAAAAAACAAAACAAAACAAAACAAAAACAAAACAAGCTTGCCTAACTGCAAGGGTTTATACTATGGAAGTCCTGATGACAGTCCTCATATCAAAGGCTCCCTTCCTCACTTCTGTCTACATCCAGTATGGAAGGTGGCTCTGTCCTTGGCCTGTGTCAGGCCTCCTCTGACTCTAGGATGGTGCTGGGTGTTCCACTGCATGTTCATCCCTGAGTCTCACTCCAAGGCCAAGGGCTGGAAGCCAGGACAACCAGCTCATCTGAAGTACTTCTACATTGGCAACTGTTCCTCCACCCTTCATTTCCAATGCCACTCTCAAGGTGGGGCATTTCCTGCTGAGCCAGAACTCTCTATGGGAAATACTTTGAAGAGCCATCCTCAGCGCCTTGGTTCCTCACTGACAGATAGTGAATATAGTGAAGATAACAAGTATCTCACAAGATACTTGTGAGAGTGAAAAAACTTGTGTAAAGAGCCAGTGGTTGGATAACATGCAGTCGAATACTCATAAATGTGAGCTCCCTTCTCCTTGGCAACTCCTTTGCCTAAAGGAACACTGGAGAGAGAAGCAAGTGAAAGGGAGAAGCAGGCTCCAATGATTCCCCAAATGCCAGCTCTCTTACCAAGTCTGAGATGGTTTTATGATGAATTTTCCAGAAATAAAAGCCACCTTTCTCCAGTAGGTCTACCTGTGAGCAAATGAGATGGAGAGGGTGGTCAACGGTGCTGAGCATGGACTGGCCAAGGCTATGATTCAGGTCTCAGCAGACATGTTCTTTGGAGTAGCACCAAGGCTGACTACTGGATGGGCACTCTGCCAACCCCCCATCTGTTCTGTCCAATCCTGGCTTCTTGGAGCTGGGGTGGCAGAATTTCCCCCGAAGGAAAGCAGCTAACACCCTGTCCAACGCTTCTCCTTGGGCAACTCTTTGCCACACAGGAATCTCTCTCACCTGTTCTTTCAGCTGCCTGAGGAACCAGCTGACAGATTAGCAGTTTGGGCTCAAGCCCCGCTCACCTCGTCCCTCCCTGAACCTACCCGGAGTCCAGCAGCTGGTCTGGAGTAATAACTTCCTTCTAGCTGGGAACACTCTCTGAAAACCCCAGAGCTTGTCCTTTCAGCTGGAGCCCAGGAGAGCCAGCTCCTGCCGTTGGCATATCTAGTGCAGAGCCAAACGTGGGGCGGGGCCTATTCCCTGGCGGGGGAGGGGGTTCCAGGTCCTGCCTAAGGCTGACCCCTGAGGCACCTTGGGATTGGGCTGGGGACATGCTTGGGGCAGGTTAGCAGATAAAATACAGGACGCCCAGGTTTGAATTTCAGATGAATGAATGATTTTTTAATATACGTATGTCCCAAATATTTCATGGGATATATGTGTGCTTAAAAAAAAAAATTTTTTTTTAATCCGAAATTCAATTTTAACTGGCCGTTCTGTATTTTTATTTGCTAAATCTGGGAAGCAGAGGTTGGCCTAGAGCATTTGGGGCAGCCCCCGCAAGAGGTGAGGCCGCTCGGGAGCCAAGAACCGGCTTGGGGATCCTGCACCGGGCCCCAGCAGCTTCTCCCGCCTGAGGGCTGCACTTCGGGGGGACCGTGGGAAAGTCCCTTCCCGGAGGAAGGAGAGTCTTGGCCTGGCTTCATTCTCGCTCGCCTCGAGCTTCAGTCGCCACCCGCGGGTTCTCCCCAGCCCGACGGCCCGCCCACCCGTCCGCCCACGGGCCCTCGCGGCTCCCCGCATCTCCCCACCGCTCTTGGCAAGCCCCCGCGGTTCGCGGCCTGAGGGCGGCGCGGCGCGAAGTGCGCAAGCGCGGCGGGCCGGTGGGCGGGGCGGGCGCGCGCGGGCGGGAAGAACGCCGAGCGACCGGGCGTGGGCGCCGGCGGAGGTCGACGTCCGGGCGGGCAGCAGGCCGTGGGCGTCGCTGCTGCTGCCTCCGCGTCATGGAGTGCACTGCCGTGGCAGTCTGCGAGGTGATGCCGGGGAGGGAGAGAAAACGGAGGCGGACACTCTGGGAAGGGTTTTGTGAGGGGACCGCGAAGTTTGGGCCGAGGGGTCAGGCGGTGCCTGAGGTGGGAATGAGGTGCTTCGGTGAAAGCCCGCCGGCCCCACACGGGGCTGTGAGGAGCAGATGAGGGGGCGCTTGGGCAGTGTGGAACCATTCCCTCAGTTGGGGGAACACCCCACCTGGCAGCCCAGAAAACCGAGGCCCCGGAGGCTCAAGTGTTTGCCAGGCGTTAGCGGACCAGGTTAGGGCCCGGAGACTGGCCGGGGGAGGGGGGGGTCCTCGCGGGCCGAGGGGGCGCGCAGGGAGGACGAATGGGCAGCCCCGGGCGGAAGGCGAGACCAGTGCGGGCGAAGTGGGCGTGAGGGAGAGTCGTGTGCAGCCGGCCGGTCGGCCACGGTGTGGGGCGCATTCCTGGGTCGGGCCCCCGAGCAGTCGGGTGGTGGATGGTTGCGGTGCAGAGGCCTCCCTGAGCTCCGACCACCCCGCGGCACGGAGAACCTTCGTGCCCTGGAGGGTGGGGCGGATCGCCCGGCGCCGCCACGCCACGTGGGTTCAGCCGTGGCAGCACCCTCACAGCCGCCCCCTGATCGAATTCTTCGCCACTGGTTTTGTAAGGGGGACTAGACAGAACAGAACCACAGGCCAGACGGGGTTGACCTGACGGTCCTCTTGCCTCCTTCATTATCCTCAAAGTTGGGAGGATTCGATTTTACAGACGACAGACGCTAGGCTAGAACCCAGAACTTCTCACTCCAAGCCAGTCTTCTTTTCCCAACTGCTCTCTCACGGATAAAGACACTGCTGGAAAGTCTTAACAGAGGGGAGCACACTGCGTCAGAGGATGTGCGAAGGAAAGTGTTAAATTGTAGGAACGCCTGGAAACCATTTTTATAAACTCTCGTACACATTAGGATCATCATTCCCAAGTTCTCTTACTGAGATGAGATCTCTTTGCCTTTAAGAAAAGGGGTAGTAATTTTCCCTGTGGTACCTTAGTGTGGAAGTGAGAGTGTACTTTCGTAAATAATGGAATTAAATACAGTATATTTTAAATTTGTCTCATCAAGATTGAATGTTTTATCTAGACATCTTGGAACCTTAAAACTTAAAATATTGTGTGCAGTCTTCACTGCAGATGAACTTACTCGAAATAAAAGCTAATGTCTGTTAAGCATTTACTATTTTCAGGGCACTGTGTTAATAAGCACTTTGCTCTTATTTTGTTTACATTTCACAGCAGCCATAACTGGTGGTTTTGTCCTCATTTTGGTAAATGAGGAAGCTTAGGTAGAGAGGAGTTAAATAACTTGCCCAAGATCACATGGCACATCAGAGATCCAACCCAGGCATCTGCCTCCAAAGCCAGTGCTCTTAACTATATTCTGATCCTCAGAAATGATGATTTAATGAAAGGTAAAGATGATTCATAGCCAGATGCCAGTCTTATTCATAATCTTCCTATTGGTTTTTACTTCGGGAGAAAAAAAGAAACCGGAAAAACAACTCCCACTTAATTTTTCCAAATTATTATTTCCAGATGAACTTACCCTTTGAATAAAGCAATTTATTGTCTCCATTTCCTGTCTTGTTGGGCATTGTGTTAATTTCCCATGTCTCCTTTCTTATGTCACTTTTCTGGTTATTTCTTCTGTGTAGACACAATGCTTTGTTCTGAACAAAATATAAATCTGACATTTTGCAAGCAAGAATATTATTTTTTAGAAATTAGGATTGTAGGGCGCCTGGGTGGCTCAGTTGGTTAAGCGACTGCCTTCGGCTCAGGTCATGATCCTGGAGTCCCGGGATCGAGTCCCACATCGGGCTCCCTGCTCGGCGGGGAGTCTGCTTCTCCCTCCGACCCTAACCCCTCTCATGTGCTCTCTCTCTCATTCTCTCTCTCTCAAATAAAAAAAATAATAAATAAAAAAAAATTAGGATTGTAAACTATCATCTAAATTTGATATTGCCATGATTTCTAAAGATTTGTTTTCTTTGAATTGTGCCCTTTTCAGATTTTGAAATATTTAATAATTCACTGGAAGTGTGAAACAGCAGGAACATCAAAGGGAGCATTGCTAGAAGGACAGCTAGTGATTTCCATGGAAGCATTAAATTCTAAGCATCAGGCAAATACTCTTCATTGTGTAACAACTAGTAAGTAGAGGAACAAATATTGATTTTCTGTCTTTGTTTTGTTATGATTTGTTATAGTTAATTTAAAAATTTAAGTTAGTCGTAATCTTTTATCATGTTATCACTCCGGGGTTATTCCATAGTTAAAAAAATTAAATAATTATGCAATAAAGTATCTGGTGATAGATTTACAAATGTGTTCTACAGGAAAGGTGAATACAATGACATCAGAGGATTATTTATTTTACTGGCTTAAGAATTCTCAGAAACAATCTCCTTCTTGCTCTTGGTTTTAACCTCCTTTTTCACAGCAGAATTATATTACATTGAATTTTATCTCCTTTTCCATGTCCAGCCTTTGATAGTTGGAAGAGAGCCAAAAAATAAAGGAAAAGGAAAAGAAAAAAATGATAAATGGTGCAAACTTTCATAATTCTAACTTGCAGTTAGTTTGAAAATAAACCTTTTCCATTTGGCTTTTATTCTCTCATTGTTTCTGCCTACACTCTTGAGGGAAAGCTGATGCATTGAGTGTCCCTGGAAGAACGAACTCTTTTTTTTTTTTTTTAAAGATTCCATTTATTTATTTAGGAGAGTGAGACCGAGATAGTGAGAGAGAGCATGGGTAGGGAGTAGAGGGAGAAGCAGGCTCCCCGCTAAGCGGGGAGCCTGATGCGGGGCTTGATCCCAGGACCCCACGATCATGGCCTGAGCCAAAGGCAGAGGCTTAACCAACTGAGCCACCCAGGCGCCCTAACAGCTAACTTTCTTGAACTTTTGAAGTGATAACTTTTTTGTTTGGTTGTGTGTGTGTGATAGAGAAGAGAGTGTGTATGTGTGTGTCTGTAGGTTTACTGAAGGATACTTTGGGATGAAGTTGTTCTGTCAGCCTTACAGGAGTCATCCTGCGTCCCAGCTGAGACTGAATAGTACTTTAGGCTCTACAAGACATTGTGTCACTGAACTGGAAAGCCATGTCTTCTCTTTGGGTACCTAGCATTAAACATCCTTGAGAGAGATATGACAGGTTGGTTTGCTGTTACCGTGCGTGAACTCCATTCTGACTGGACAGAGTTCCCACAGTTCATAAGAGAGTTTTGGTTAGCTAGATGGCTAGGGTGATGCTGGTCTGTATATGGTTGTGTTAGTTTATGCATTGATTCTAATCCAATAAACTGGCCAAGGTAGCAGGATGCATTTCACTCAAAGCGGAGGACTTGAGCCATAGTAGCTTTTAGCAAAAAACCCAATTCCATAGGCATTTTGAACCTAATGGATTTGTTCAGCCCATATGAAATATAGGGGCCTTTCTCTTCTCTTTATTGTTTTTATTGTCTCTGATCTTCATGTAATAATTTTCATAATTTTTTGGTAGAAGGAAGGTTGATACATGTTTATCATAAAACATTCGAACATTACAGACATATATTTATGGAAAGTGAGACTTTCTAGTCATTTCATCCCTTGAGATAATTGTTAATTAACGTTCAAAAGTGTTCTGCCAGACTTTTCTATGTGTAAATTCATAGCCTCTCACCAGGTAGAGAAAAAGCCAGATTGCGAGTGTTCTGGGATGGAGGGGTAAGAGAGATAGCTCAGCATTCAGTCTTTATGTTCATTCAGGCCAATTATTTTTAATACAACTTTGGCCCTCAACTCAAAAACCCATGCTTCTTCCTTTTCAAAGAATAACCCTTCCCCCACCCCCTGCCAAGGTTAGGAAGGGTCAGTCCCTAGAATGCTGAGTGGAGGAAAGAATCTAAAGACCCGACTACTTTTTTTTTTTTTTAAGATTTTATTTATTTATTTGACAAAGAGAGACAGTGAGTGAGGGAACACAAGCAGGGGGAGTGTGAGAGGGAGAAGCAGGGTTCCTGCTGAGCAGGGAGCCTGATGTGGGGCTCGATCCCAGGTCCCTGGGATCATGACCCGAGCCAAAGGCAGACGCTTTAACGACTGAGCCACTCAGGCGCCCCTACCCGACTACTTCTTAAATTCATTTTTCCAACTAACTCTCCTTATTTTAGCTCCCACCCCACCTCTAATTCCAAAAGTTCCTGATTCTACCATTCCTGAGTCTTTGGGGGATTTTGTTGCATCATTTGGATTGTTTCTTGGCCTTTCCCTTTTCTGGATTATAATTCAGTTTCTAAGGTCCCCTGAATCCAACCTACTAGTCCTTCTGCTTTTCAGTTTCTAGAATTTTACTATCATCATCTTTGTCTCTAATCTGTCCTTATGGGTTTATTCCTTTAAAAAATACCCCTTCTATTGTTTTATTGCAATTTCAGGAGGTAATAAAAATAATGGGTATGTTCAGTCTGCCATCTTTTTTTTTTTTAAAGATTTATTTATTTTAGAGACAGGAGTTAGAGCGAGAGCTAGTGGGGGAAGGGCAGAGAGAGAGAGAGAGAGAGAAAGAATCTGAAGCAGGCTCCACGCCTAGCCCGGAGCCCCAAACAGGGCTCAATCTCATGACCCTGATCAGGATCATGACCTGAGCTGAAACCAAGAGTCTGATGCCTAACGAACTACACCACTCAGGTGCCCCTCAGTCTGCCATCTTTACTTGAAAGTATGAAGTGATGTGGTTGGTCTGAAATCTCTGATGATGAAAAACAATGTATTAGTTATCTAGGGCTGCTATAACAAAGTACCACAAACGTAAATTTATTCCCTCACAGGTATGGAGGCCAGAAGTCCAAAATCAAGGTCTAAGTAGGGTTGGTTCCTTCTGGAGACTCTGAGGGAGGAATCTATTCCATGCCTCTCTCTTTGCCTCTAGTAGTTGCCAGCAAGCTCTTGGTGTTGGTTTGTAGGCATATCACTCCAATCTCTGCCTCTGCCTTCATGGGATAGTCTCCCTCTGTGTTTATCTGTGTCTGTGTCTTCATGTAGCCTTTTTTTTTTTTTTAAAAGATTTTATTTATTTGACAGAGAGAGATGCAGCGAGAGAGGGAACACAAGCAGGGGGAGTGGGAGAGGGAGAAGCAGGCTTCCTGCTGAGCAGGAAGCCCGATATGGGGCTCAAACCCAGGACCCTGGGATCATAACCTGAGCCGAAGGCAGACGCTTAACAACTGAGCCACCCAGGCGCCCCCCCTCCTTTTTTTTTTTTAAATATCATCTTCTGTTCTTTAGAGGGAATTTTGGGGAATGCTGTTGCTTTAAAAATAATGTTTTACAATAAGTCTCTACTGTTATCTTTGTGTTTGAAGGATAGCACTTTATTACTTTAGTACAGAGACATTAGAAGTATAGCTAAAAATTGGGGGCTGGAAGAGGTGTGGAGCAGGCAGGATAATTGCTGAGTATGTTCACCAAAAGTGACCCATTTTCAACAATTGTTTTGTTTTTTTAAAGATTTTTTTCATTTATTTGACAGAGAGAGAGATAGTGAGAGCAGGAACAGAAGCAGAGGGAGTGGGAGAGGGAGAAGCAGGCTTCCCGCTGAGCAGGGAGCCCAATGCGGGGCTTGATCCCAGGACCCTGGGATCATGACCCGAGCCAAAGGCAGATGCCTAATGATTGAGCCACCCAGGCGCCCCTCAACAATTGTTGATATGGTACTTGTTAAAATTAAAAAAGGATGTATGAGGAAACAGTGTGACATACACAATTGAGAAACATCATGGACACACTGTGAGATATATAGGTTGTATTTTTTTTCTTATTAATGTTCAATTCCTCACTAATCACTAGTGTAGGCCTGCTACCACCTGCCATCCCTGTCCCAGTGACCCACTCTCCTTAAGTTAGAACCAGTGTATGCCTGTGAGGAATGTTAAGAAAAAGATGATTGTCTTTTTTTTAAGACTTTATTTATTTATTTGACAGAGCACAAACATGGGGAGCGGCAGAGGGAGAGGGAGAAGCAAGCTCATGTGGGGCTGCATCCCAGGATCCTGGGATCATGACCTGAGCTGAAGGCAGACACTTAACTGACTGAACCACCCAGTCACCCAAGATGATTGTCTTTTATTGAATATTCTGTGTTACTTGGGCTCAGGCCTTTTGAAATACCATTTGTCTAGAATCATTCAAAATCTGGAAATGTAAAGCCCTGCTCTCATTGCATTTCAGTAGAACTTTTTGTGATGATAGAAATGTTCTCTATCTGTGCTGTTCAGTACAGTAGCCGTTACCCACACTTGGCTAATGACCACTTGAAATATGGTTAGTGTGACTGAGGAGTCTTATTTTTAATTTAATTTAATTTAGCTAAATTTAAATTTAAATAGCCACATGTATCTAGTGGCTACTGTATTTGGACAGCACACATTTAGAGAATGGTGTTGCCTCTCACTGTAGTTCAGTTATTCTCAACCTTTTCCCCCTGCCTGAGGAATACACATTTCTAGAGAGAGAGAGACACATTTTCACTGGTTCCTATGGCAGTGATTCTTAGATTCTTAACTGTGGGTTAACCCTCTGGGGGAGAGATGTTCAATTTAGAAAAAGTCTCCAGGTGGTTCTGATCTTTTTTCCCTCTTAGGTGCCTGCTTCCTTCCTCACCGTCTTTCCCTGAAGAATCATTGCTCTAGGGGCACCTGGCTGGCTCAGTTGAGCATGTGACTCTTGATCTCAGGGTTGTGAGTTTGAGCCCCACGTTGGGGGTAGAGTTTACTTAAAAAAATTTTTAAGAAAAATATTGTTGGTCTAAATGTTCTGATGTTCAGAGTTAGAACTCTAGATATGAAGAATTCTTACCTGATAGTCTAATATTTTCTACTAGAGAGTAAATTGTTTAAAAGAAGGGCCAAAATTTTTAATTGAATCTTATACTGGAATATGGGTTATTGGCATAATATATTCTGATTACTTGCTACAGTTTGCAGTCTTCCTATAATCCTTTTCTCTCAGGAATAGTAATACCTAAAGAAGTAGTCCTGGTATTGGATGTAGGTGAAAAGACTTGCCATTTAGTTCTCATCTCCAAGAAGTTATCTGCTGCCAGAGAGTTGTTGTAGGCTCATAATGCTTCTTTGATGCCTCCATTTTTAGTAAACTCATTACAGAGTGGTCACCTTTTTTATGTTTTGTATCTATAAATAGTGTTTTTAGGCTTCCATTAGATTCTTTAGATAAAATCTGTTTAATTGTTTGTGATATTTCTTTGTGTTCTGTTTCTTACAGTTGCTTCTGCAGGAAGCATTTATGGTGGTTTGGTTCTCAAGAAGTTCCTAAAAGGTAAAGAAAGAATTACTCTACTTTCATGAGATTAAGTCTCTTCCTGGCAGTGAATTTGGTATTTTCTAAAACAGACAAACTGAATGATAGTGTTGCCAGATTTAGCAAATAAAAATATAGGATGCCCACTTAAATTTTAATTTCAGATAAACAATGAGTAATATTGTAGTGTAAGTATGTTCCATGCAGTATTTTGTCCTGTATTTTATCTGGCAATCCTACTGAAAGACGATCTATAAAATTGTATAGATACAGGAATGAACAAGATACCTAGGTCTCTATAGTGTCTCTGAATACTCTCTGTACAACCTCAGGCAAAATATCCCAGATATAAAATAAAATTATTGGTAAAGTATTTGTTTCCATCTGCCTCAAAGAAATAACGTGTGGAGAAGGCTTTACTGTAAATTGTTTTGGCTAGTATTAATATTGTACTCCACATGCCAAAGTTGGTATGGTTTAGGAGCTTTTGTTGACCTTGGTTTTAATTCTTCTTTCCTTTGACTTGAGAATAACCTTAAGCAAAAGGACATACATTATTTTAAGGAGATGAAAATGATCTAGAAGTGTTGTGCTTTCATATTTATCTTCTATAGTTGTGTGGTTTGTAAATTATCGAATGGCCCTGTCTTTTCCTAATGTGTGGTTAATTTACAGATTTTACAAAATATTTTTTAAAAGAAACCTTCTCCAACTAAATTTAAAATATAAGTAGATTGTGTTTTTTTAAAACTGTACATTTGTCATTAAGAAAATGTGCTGTGTGTTAAATATGGAAACAATAAAAAAACTACATTAGAGCAGTGTAATATTATAAATGTTTATGAAATGTATTACCATTGGACTATTTATTTATTTATTTATTTTACCATTGAACTTTAAAAAATGGCAGTGTTCCTTGTGCTTTTTAAAAGGCAATCAATTAAAAATTTTATTTAGATCCACATTTCCAGTAATCCAATTACTGCATAAACCAAAGTACCTTCCTTTATCTTGGTCATATAAAAGAAAAAGAAGAAACTATTTTTGCAACTCACAAGATGAGTGACCCTAGGGACATAAACATGTAGGAAATAATTTTCCCTTTTGGAACTTTTTTTTTTTTTAAAGATTTTTTATTTATTTATTTGAGAGAGAGAGAGCACATGAGAGGGGGGAGGGTCAGAGGGAGAAGCAGACTCCCTGCTGAGCAGGGAGCCCGATGCGGGACTCGATCCAGGGACTCCAGGATCATGACCTGAGCCGAAGGGAGTAGCTTAACCAACTGAGCCACCCAGGCGCCTTGGAACTTCTTTTTTGAAGTAATTTTAATTTTTTAATTATTATTTGTTTAAGTTTTTATTTAAATTCCAGTTAACATACAGTGTAATATTAGTTTCAGGTGTACAATTTAATGATTCAGCACTCACATATAACACTCAGTGCTCATTGCACTAAGTGCATTCTTTTTTTTTTTTTTAAAGATTTTATTTATTTATTTGAGATAGAGAGAGAGCACAAATGGAGGGCAGAGGGAGAGGGAGAAGCAGGCTCCTCGATCCCAGGACCCTGGGACCATGATCTGAGCCAAAGGCAGATGCTTAACCAGCTGAGCCACCCAGGTGCCCCCCACCAAGTGTACTCTTTAAGCCCTATCACCTATTTTACCCATCCCCACCACCCACCTCCCCTCTGGTAGCCATCAGTGTGTTCTCTTCTTGTTCTCTTCAGTCTGTTTCTTGGTTTGCCTCACTCTCTTTTTTCCCCTATGCTCATTTGTTTTGTTTCTTAAATTCTGTATATGAGTGAAATCATATGGTGTTTCTCTGACTTGTTTTGCTTAGCATAATACTCTCTAGTTCCATCCACATTGTTGCAAATGGCAAGATTTCATTCTTTTTTATGACTGAGTGATACTCCTATATATATATATATATACACACACACACACACACACACACACTTCTGTAGCCATTCATCAGTCAGTGGACATTTGGGCTGTTTCCATAATTTGGCTATTGTAGATAATGCTGCTATAAACACTGGGGTGCATGTATCCCTTTGAAATTAGTATTTTTGTATCCTTTGGCTAAATACCTAGTAGTGCAGTGGTTGGATCATATGGTAGTTCTATTTTTAACTTTTTGAGGAACCTCCATACTGTTTTCCAGAGTGGCTGTACCAGTTTGCTGAACTAATTTTTAGTTTAAGCATGGGGATTTAAAAGTGTTTGCTTGCTAAATTAAGGGTCATCAGGTATATTTCCCTTTGCCTTTGAAATTGTCTTGGCCCTCTGAATCTACTCTCTAGTAGTCTGTATCCTGGATTTTTTTTTTAAAGATTTATTTATTCATTTGAGAGAAGGTAAGGGAGGAGAAGAGGGAGAGGGAGAGGTGGGCTCTGCACTGCCCAACACAGGGCTAGATCTCAGGACCCCGAGATCATGACCTGAGCTGAAACCGAGGGTCAGACCCTTAACCGACTGAGCCACCCAGGTGCCCTTGTGTCCTAGATTCTTAATGGACCTCAGCTTTTTGCTCTGTGATCCTAATCTTTTTTTAAAAGATTTTATTTATTTGAGAGAGAGAGAGTGCGCACGAGCCAGGATGTGGGGAGGGGCAGAGGGAGAGGGACAAGCAGACTCCACCAAGCAGGGAGCCTGATGCGGGCTCAATCCCAGGACCTTGGGACCATGACCTGAGCCAAAGGCAGACACTTAACTGACTGAGCCACCCAGGCCCCCGATCTTAGGTCCTTCTTGGTGTGCACACATTTGAAAGCAGTAATTGTGGAGGAAAAGTAATAGCTCCATAACAAATACTCTGTGGGAGCTTGGTTAGAATGTTCTTCCTGTGGTAATCATCATGATGATTTATTGAGCATTAACTATACACTGAGGCTTGTGCTTGACATGGAGGGGTTACAGAGATGATCAAGACAGATTTGGTTTCTCCCCTTATGCATATACCTAAGATATTTTAATCACTTAATTCTACTGCCTCCCAAAGCCTATGTCTAGAAGAAAGGGAGAATCAGTTTATTGTCCTGGAGAGTTTGCTCTGATTCTAAGACTTTTGGGAAACCTGAGTCCAGCTTTAAGAATGATGAGTTGACTGCCTCAAAACCATCTAGTCTATTTATCAATCTTTAGTCCTCTTCTTTTTTGAATTCTGCCCTTTGGATGGTCAAAGAATGGAAAGGTCATTCCTAATGCCACTGCTTTAGTTAATATGTGTAAAAGTGCTTTCAAAGAAGTGAAAATCCACATAAATAACAGGGAGTATGTTATTAGCACTAAGGAGGAGATAGGAATATTTCCTGAAACATAAACCTATACTTACCATGCCTGTGCAGTCAGTGGTCAGATCGTACATAATACAATTTCTTCAATTAATATTTGTGAAAATGCTTTGAAAAAGGTAAAAACCTATACAGGTACAATGGAATGGTTTTATTATCACTGTTAATACCTGGAGAGAATGTATTGAATTGAATTTAGGTTATGGCATAACCACCTGTTATGCTAATACAAAATTTAGACAGTTTGTGTCATGATAGCTTAGTTTGGTTTTTTTTAAAGATTTTATTTATTTATTCGACAGAGAGAGAGAACACAAGCAGGGGGAGTGGGAGAGGGAGAAGCAGGCTTCCCACTGAGCAGGGAGCCCTATGCGGGGCTCGATCCCAGGACTCTGGGATCATGGCCTGAGCCGAAGACAGCTGCTAATGACTGAGCCACCCAGGCACCCTGGTAACTTAGTTTTAATTTAATTATTTTAAAAGCTCACAGCAATTTTATGCATATTTATCTCTTTTTATATCCTTGTGATAAGGTGCAGGTGGCTAACTTTTTGTACAAAGAAGAAGTACTGCATATCAAGTACACAATAAAAATTGAGTCATTTAGGGGTGCCTGGGTGGCTCAGTTGGTTAAGCATCTGCCTTCAGCTCGGGTCGTGATCCCAGGGTCCTGGGATCAAACCCCACATCAGGCTCCCTGCTCAGCGGGGAGCCTGCTTCTCCCTCTCCCTCTGCCTGCCTGTCTGCCTACTTGTGATCTCTCTCTCTCTGTGTCAAATAAATAAATAAAATCTTTAAAAAAAAATTGAGTCATTTGATCATAGTCAATCACATTTAGTAGCCAACTTCAGCCTGTCTACTTTCCAGGCTCATAATACTATCCTCCAGTCACTAATGCTATTTATTTTTATTAATTAGTAACAAAATGACTCACTGAAACTCACAAAGGAAATTGTCCAAGTTTAAGATTTAAATCCCTTAGCTCCCTGGTTTATGCACCATTAATTATGCCTTTATTACTATCGTTATTTATTTAGCATTCCGGTAACATTATTAACAAACTGCTTTAAATTGGTCCATTCACAAATCTTTACACTGTTTAATTAGCTTCATTAGGAAGTCTCTGGTGGCTGATTCATTAACCATCAGATTTCCAGATGTTAAAAAAAATTACTTATCTATACAAAATTAATAGTATGCCTCTGAATTCGCTTTAACTATGTTGTTCTCTTCGTTGCTTGGTTGATATCTCTCAGTGCCTAAAATAAGGTCTGATCTCTCTTTGGAGAACTGTGCTGTTGTCGAGCCATCCAGCTTCGATTTTCTTTACTTTTCAGTCTATTCTATCAAGATTGTATCAAGGTACTTTTTCTCTGGATCTGGAATACTTCAGATCAATTTGTATACAAACAGGCTCTTATTTTTGAGTGTTTTATTTTTGTTGGATTAAGAAATAGTGACCAAGGTAATCTCCCCATTTTACTTCTTTTCTAATGGTTTATGTTCTCTTTCTTGCTCACTTTCTTCTCTGGTTCCTAACTGTTCTTTTATCCAAAAAAACCTTTAATTGAACATCTACTTGCCACAGGAAGTCATAGGGAGAGGTAGCTCTGTAAATAAAATATAATCTGATAAGTACTGTAATGGAGGTATGTATATTCAAGGTGCTTCTTTGACCTAGAGGGTAGTCCTTAAAGTTCAGTTACCAATATGCCTTTCTTCCATTCATTATTCTGTATTATTATTTTTTTAAAGATGTTATTTATTTATTTATTTGAGAGAGTGAGAATGAGAGAGAGAGCGAGCACACAAGAAGGGGGGGAGGGTCAGAGGGAGAAGCAGACTCCCTGCCGAGCACGGAGCCTGATGCAGGACTCGATCCCGGGACTCCAGGATCATGACCTGAGCCAAAGGCAGTCACTTAACCAACTGAGCCACCCAGGTGCCCCGTCTGTATTATTATTCTATATTTACTTAAGATAGCTTTTCTACTTTTAAAGTTTTAATATCATTTCTATGCTGATGAGACTTATTTTTTTCCTCTCTATCACTAACACGTTTCCAGCTTTGATTGTCAATTAAACTATTCCATTTAAAGGTTCCGTGGAAATATATGTGCAACATATCTAAAATGGGTTTCATTTTCTTGCAACTAACCTGCTCTGTAACGTCTCCATTTCTTTCAATGATACAAACATTCATAATTTTCCAGGCTTATGAATTTTGAGTTTTTTTTGGCATCCTCTCTTTTCTCCATTATCTAATCTAATTGAATTTTTGTTAATTCTCCTTTTATTATGTAGAATTATTGTTTATTCAGTTATAAATGAATTTAAATACATCTTTAAGTTCCTAACTTAATGACTCCCAGTTGCTTATTAGAATAAGACACCTCAGACCAGATGTGAGGTCTTTTGTCAATCAGAATACCTTCTGTACTTTGAAGGATGATGTCCATTAATATAAATTCTTATGTGTTTAAAAATTCTCATTACTTCATATTAATATATGTACTATTATTCTGCATGATATGCTTATCCATTTATATAGAAATTCATTTTATATCCATTTATATATCTACTTATCCATTTATGTAGAACTGTTTCTATCATAAATATTTGGCAAAATGTGATGGTTTTAGTTTGTCCTTCTTGTCCAGATCTAGAAGCTACTACCTATTATGTCCTTACTCTGGTGAATAAAAGAAAAAAAAAGAAAAGGTAGAAGAGAGTGATAAGATGAGGGAATATGAAAAAGGCCATGTTTATAGGTCCCTGTTTTGCTGTTTCTTTCTTGTTTCTTCCATTCATATTATTGTGATTTCTTTTTTATCTTTTTATTTTTTTTTAAAGATTTTATTTATTTATTTGACAGAGATAGAGAGAGAGAGTACAAGCAGGCAGAGAGGCAGGCAGAGGGAGAGGGAGAAGCAGGCTCTCCGCTGAGCAAGGAGCCTGATGCGGGGCTCGATCCCAGGGGATCACGACCTGAGCCAAAGGCAGCCACCTAACTGACTGAGCTACCCAGGTGCCCCTCTTCTTTATCTTTTTAATTACCACCTCCTCATTCCCATGTTTATTGACATAATTTAACTCTTTTGTAAAATACAGTTTAACCAGTCATGTTCAAGTGTTTTTCCCAAGTCAAAAAATTTACAGCCCTTTTTTTTTCCTTCAGAAGACCAGATAAGAATAGTAGCCCTTGAAAGTAGGGAAGACAGCTGTGCTATTGTTGTATGGTTATGATTACGATAGTCTAGTTTTTGTCTCTTTGTACTCTACCGCTTAACGACTGAGCCACCCAGGCGCCCCAAGACTAAGTATTCATCTAACACTTTTTCCCCAGGAGCTCATTTTGTAGACATGATCTTATTCATTCTCCAGAGATAGGTCAGACTTACGTGTTATCACGATTTCTCTTTCCAAGATGAGGAAACTGAGCTTTACCTCAGCCTCATATATTAAATTTAGAAGTAAGGGAAGAATTTGTGGGCTCCTAGGTCATTGTTGAGTCCACATTTAATCCTCAAACTTCGATATGTCCTAAACAGTCTCTTGCTGCTAAATTTGCATAACACGTGGCAAGATTTTATAAAGAGAAGATTGATTGAAGATCAAGAGAAGTTAAGATAAATGAATTTGTTAGGATGCCTGGCTAGCTCCGTCTGTGGAACATGCGACTCGATCTCAGGGATGTGAGTTTGAGCCCCATGTTGGGTGTAGAGGTTACTTAAAAAAATAAAATAAAATCTTCAAAAAAATGAATTTGTTTTCTTTTGCTTCCAAAATATTTCTTTACTCTTTTCCCTGTTAAATGTATCTAATCATACTTCACTATTGAGAATATGTTCAAGATTTGATGTGAAGGGAAAGGAAATGGAAAGGACATGAACATTGACATGTTTCTCTTCCTTTTGAGGTTGGGTAGGTAGAGGAAGAAGAAAAGGAGAGCTCTTAACATCAGAGATCCTGGAAGTTGGCTCATCCTGCAGGCAAGTGGCTTTTATTCGGTAGTTAGTGGGAGCTAGCCTGCATTGTACCTGCTTTGACTTAAAATCCTTGAACTGTTGTTATCCCTCATTGTGTAATCAACTAGGCACTTACTGCTCCAACTCTGGCCTCTTGGATTATCATATCCCTTTCATTTCCATAGCAGACAATGTTAGCAGCCTATGGCAGTGATTTGGCTGGTATGGGAAGAAAGGACATTTTGAATATTATTTCCTGAGTAGACTTTATGGTTACCCACTTAGCACATTTTAAAAAGTCATATGACACTATATATAACAGTTAACTCAAAATGGATTAAAAACCTAGATATAAGAGCTAAAACTATAAAACTCTTACAAGAAAATGTAGGTGTAAATCTTCGTAGATAGGACACTTAAAGCACAAATAACCAAAGGAAAAATAGATAAATTGGACTTCAGCAATATTAAAAACTTTTGTATTTCAAAGAACACTATGAAGAAAGTGAAAAGACAGTAATTATGTGATGTGATGGAAGTGTTAGCTCAGGCTAAGGTAGTAATCATTTTGGGACATATAAGTATCAGATTTACAGGTTGTACATCTTAACCTTACACACTGTTATATATCAATTGTACCTCAATACAACTGGGGAAAAAAAACTTTAAAAAAAGAGAGAAAAGACAACCTACAGAATGGGAGAAAATATTTTCAAATCATGTATCTGATAGGATTTTTTTTTTAATTAAAGATTTTATTTATTTATTTGACAGAGACACAGTGAGAGAGGGAACACAAGCAGAGGGAGTGGGAGAGGGAGAAGCAGGCTCCCCGCCGAGCAGGGAGCCCGATGTGGGGCTCGATCCCAGGACCCTGGGATCATGACCTGAGCCGAAGGCAGGCGCTTAACGACTGAGCCACCCCGGCGCCCAAATCATGTATCTGATAGGATTCTAATATCCAGAGTACAAAACAACTTTTACAACTCAACAATAAAAAGACAACTAATTTAAAAATAGGCAAAGGATCTGAATAGATGTATGTGATGAATTGAATGTTTGTGTCCTCCCAAAATTCTTATGTCGAAGCCCTAATCCCCAGGGCAAGGGTATTTGGAAATGAGGCCTTTGGGAAGTAATCAGGGTTAGATTAGGTCATGAAGGTGGGGCTTTTATGATGGAATTAGTGGTTTTATAAGAAGAGGAAGAAAGAAAAATCTCTCTCCCAAGTGCACCTACCCAGGAAAAGCTATGTGAGGACACAGTGAGAAGGAAGCTGTCTGCAAGCATGAAGAGAGCTCTCACTGGGAACTGAATTACTGGCACCCTGATACTGGACTTCTCAGCCTTCAAATCTGTATGAAGTAAATTTCCATTGTTTAAGCCACCCAGTCTGTGGTATTTTGTTATGGCAGCCTGAGTAGATGAAGACAACATTTATCTATATAAATGGCCAATAAACCCATGAAAAGATGTTCAACATCATAGTTTTTAGGAAAATGCAAACCAAAACCATAATGAGGGGCTCCTGGGTGGCTCAGTCGGTTGAGCATCTGCCTTCGGCTTGGGTCATGATCCAGGGGTCCTGGGATCGAGCCCCGCATCGGGCTCCCTGCTCAAGTGGGGAGCCTGCTTCTCCCTCTCACTCTGTTCTCTCTCAAATAAATAAATAAAATTAAAAAACCATAATGAGATACCACTTGATACCCACTAGTATGACTGTAATAAAAAAATAAGAAGTGTTGGCAAGGATATAAAGAAATTGGGACACTCATACTTTGCTGGTAGGAATGTAAAGTGGTGCAGCCACTTTGGAAAAACAGTTCGGAAGTTCCTCAAATAGTTAAACATAGAGTTATCTTCACTCAACAATGTCCACACGAAATCTCATGCACTAATATTTATGGCAGCATTATTCATAATATCCCCAAACGGAAAACAACACAAATGTCCATCAGTTAATGGGGAGATGTGCTCTATCCACACAATGGAGTAGTATTCAGCCATTAAAAGGAATGAAGTCTTGGTATATGTTACAACATGGATGAAAACTGGAAATATTATGCTAAGTGAAAGAAGCTGGATACAGAAGGCTGCACATTGTATGATTCCATTTATATGAAATGTCTACAATAGGCAAGTCCATAGAGACACATCCAAAGGAGATTAGAGGGAGGAGGGAGGAATGGGGAGTTGGTATTAATGGGTATGAGTTTTCTTCTTGGAGTAATAAAAATGTTCTGGAATTAGATAGTAGTGATGGTTGTATAACCTTGTGAATATAGTAAAAGTCACTTAGAATAGTGAAATTTATGGTGTGAATTATATATCAGGTTTAAAATAATTCCCCCCCCCCACCGGGGTGCCTGGGTGGCTCACTTGGTTAAGCATCTGCCTTTGTCTCAGGTCATGATCTCAGGGTCCTGGGATAGAGCCCTGCATTGGACTCCCTGCTCAGTGGGGAACCTGATTCTCCCTCTCCCTCTGCCTGCCGCTCCCTCTGCTTATGCTCTCTCTGTCAAATAAAATCTTTAAAAAAATATAAATAGGGGCGCCTGGGTGGCTCAGTCGTTAAGCGTCTGCCTTTGGCTCAGGTCATGATCCCAGAGTCCTGGGATTGAGCCTCACGTCTGGCTCCCTGCTCAGCGGAGGCCTGCTTCTTCCTCTCCCACTCCCCCTGCTTGTGTTCCCTCTCTCGCTGTCTCTCTCTGTCAAAAAATAAAATCTTTAAAAATATATATATAAATAAATAAAATAATCCCCCCACCAATGTTTATAGCAGTACTATCCACGGTAGCCAAAATGTGGAAAGAACTCAGATGTCCATTGACTGATGAGTGGTTAAAGATACGGTGTCTGCACACACACACACACACACACACACGAATATTACTCAGCCATCAAAAAGAATGCAATCTTGCCATTTGCAACAACATGGATGGAACTAGACTATTATGCTAAGTGAAATAAGTTAGAGACAAATATCATATGATTTCACTCATGTCAAAACAGATGAACATAGGGGAAGGGAAGGAAAAATAAGAAAAACAGATGGAGGCAAACCATAAGAGACTCTTAACTATAGGGAGCAAAGGGTTGCTGGAGGGGAGGTGCGTGGGTGGATGGGGGTAAACAGGTGTTGGGCATTAAGGAGGGCACTTGTAATGAGCACTGGGTGTTATATGCAAGTGATGAATCACTAAATTCTACCCCTGAAACGAATACTACACTATATGTTAACTAGCTTGAATTTAAGTAAAATCTTGGAAGGAAAAAAAAAAGAAGTGGTTATATGAAATTGAAGTTTTTTGAACTCTCCTCTTTATATTGACACTGCTCTGGCCTCCCTACCCATGGTTAATTAACCACTTGGCACAGTATAATCCCCTGCTGCCTTGACTTTCTATCTTTCCTTTCTTACAGTCTTCAAGCTTGGATAATCCCCACTCTTTGCTTTTTCCATTCTTATTTCCAAGCTGGCACATGTTGCTAGTATAAATCATAACACTGGGCATTGGGCACACTACAAATTGAAGTAGAATTTCTAACTTTATTAGGATTGTTCAGTAATTATTCTTTTATTTATTCTTTTAACTTTATTATCCTTTAATATAATTCGAATAGTGTATGTTCCAACCTACCTGAACTCATCTAAACAAATTTCTTTATCTTCTGTTTTTACTGAGAAGGTTGAGATTGTCGAAGTGGTATTTCTTCAAATTCTCTTTGCAACTTAAATTTAAAATACTAAGTTGTAATGAAAATATCTGTCTCTTATTAGCTCCATGGCCTTAGACAAATCATTCTTATGGCAACTACTTCATCTGTAATATATATTTTCAGAAGTGTGACTATATGTAGAACCTAATTTGTAATTGTTTTAGTATAAAATGCTTTTATATTACAAGAAAGTGTTTTTGATTGAGTAGGTACAAGGTGTTTATTTATTTTTATTTTTTTAAAGATTTTATTTATTTACGACAGAGAGAGACACAGCGAGAGAGGGAACACAAGCAGGGGGAGAGGGAGAGGGAGAAGCAGGCTTCCCGCTGAGCAGGGAGCCCGATGCGGGGCTCCATCCCAGGACCCTGGGATCGTGACCTGAGCCGAAGGCAGACGCTTAATGACTGAGCCACCCAGGCGCCCCAAATAAATAAAATCTTTAAAAAAAAAAAAGAACACTTCCTACAAAAAGGTCACAAACTTATCTAAATGTCTATACTCAGCATTAAGATGTAAAATAAATACTGAGATGCCTGGGTGGCTCAGTTGGTTAAGCACCTGCCTTCGGCTCAGGTCATGATCCCAGGG
>NC_138379.1:5111861-5134192 GCF_054177405.1 Leptonychotes weddellii | reverse complement strand
TTTTTTTTTAAAGATTTTATTTATTTATTTATTAGAGAGCGAGCGAGAGAGAAACAGCATGAGAGGGGGGAAGGTCAGAGGGAGAAACAGGCTCCCCGCCGAGCCGGGAACCCGATGTGGGGCTCGATCCCAGGACTCCGGGATCATGACCTGAGCCGAAGGCAGTCGCTCAACCGACTGAGCCACCCAGGCGCCCCTCCTTTAATTCTTTTAAGTGTTTTTAGAAGTTCTTAATTTTTATGAAGTCAAATTTATCATTTGCTTTTGGTGCCATAACTAAGGAAATGTCACCTAACCTAAAGTCACACAGGTTTTCTTCTCTACATTCTTCATAAAGTTTTGTAATTTTGGGTTTTACATTTAGGTCTATGACCTATTTTGAGTTTGTTTTTTTTTTTTAAGATTTTATTTATTTATTTGACAGAGAGACAGCGTGAGAGGGAACACAAGCAGGGGGAGTGGGAGAGGGAGAAGCAGGCTTCCCGCTGAACAGGGAGCCCGATGCGGGGCTCAATCCCAGGACCCTGGAATCGTGACCTAAGCCGAAAGCAGATGCTTAACGACTGAGCCACCAAGGTGCCCCTTGAGTTATTTTTTTATATATGACGCAAGAATTGAAGTTTGTTTTTTTTTTTGCATATGGGTATTCCGATTGTTCCAGCATCATTTATTGTAAAAGCCTATCCTTTCTCCACTAAATTGCTTTTGCACCTTTGCTGAAAACTGATTGACCATACCTGTGTGGGTCTATTTCTGGACTTTGAAGTCTGTTACTTTGGTCTATTTGTCCATCTTGATTACGGTAGCTTTAAAATAGGTTTTTAAGTCCTCCAACTTTGTTCTTTTTTTCAAAAAAAAATTTTTTTTTAAAGATTTTATTTATTTATTTTGACAGAGAGAGAGAGAGACAGCGAGAGAGGGAACACAAGCAGGGGGAGTGGGAGAGGGAGAAGCAGGCTTCCCGTGGAACAGGGAGTCCGATGCGGGTCTCGAACCCTGGGATCATGACCTGAGCCGAAGGCAGACGCTTAACGACTGAGCCACCCAGCCGCCCCTTTTCAAGTTGTTTTGACATTCATGTTTGTTGAAGGCCCTTGGCATTTCTATGTGTATCTTTATTTTTTTAAAGTGGGGGTGCCTGGTTGACACAGTTGGTTAAGCATCTGACTCTTGGTTTTGGCCCAGGTCCTGATCTCGGGGTCGTGGGATCTAGCCACGCGTTGGGCTCTGTGCTCAGCAAGGAGTCTGCTTGGAGTTTCTCTCTCCCTCTCCCTCTGCGCCCCCCCATAAATAAATAAATCTTAAAAAAATATAAAGCTATTAAAATCTCCTCTGCCTCAGGTGAAGTCTACTAAACATTTATTTTTTTTTCTTTTGATTTCAAGTTTTTATTTAAATTCTAGTTAGTTGTCATATATGGTAAAATTGGTTTCAGGTGTAGAATTTAGTGGTTCATTACTTACATATAAGACCCAGTGCTAAAAAAAAAGGAAAAGAAAAGAAAAAGAAAAAAAAAAGACCCAGTGCTCATCAGAATAAGTGCCCTTCTTAACACCCATCTCCCATCTAGCCCATCCCCCACCCACCTCCCTCCATCAACCCTTAGTTTGTTCCCTCTAGTTAAGATCTGTATTTTAGACTCTACTTGTCAATATCTACAAAAGCCTGCTGGGATTTTAATTAAGATTGTATTGCATCGGTAGCTCAATTTGGGGGAGAATTAACATCTAAGCAATATTCAGTGTTCTGATGCATGAACACAGTATATCTATCCATTTCTTAGGTCTTCTTTAATTTCTCTAAGTGTTTCATAGTTTTCAGTGTACAGATGTACCTTTTTGGTCAGATTTAACACTAAGTGTTTAATATTCTTGATGCTATTGTAAGTGATTTTTTTGAAATTTTTAACTTCCAATTGTTCATTGCTAATATTTGAAAAACAGTAGATTAAAAATTGTCTCAACCTTGCTAAACTTTCAGTTCTAACAGCTTTTTTGTAGATTCCATAGGATTTTCTACAGTGAGGATCATAGCATTTGCAACTAAAGAGTTTTACTTCTTCCTTTCCATTCTGGATACCTTTTATTTCTTTTCTTGCCTAATTGAACTGGCTAGATGCTCTAAGTACAATTTTGAATATATATGGTGAGTTCAGACTTCTCACCTTGTTCCTGACCTTAAAGGGAAATCGGTTTTCACCATTAAATATGCAGGTTATCTATTTTTTCTTGAGTAAGTGTGGGTAGTTTGTGTCTTTCAAGGAATTTGTCCATTTTGTCTAAGTTGTTGGATTTATTGGCATAAAACTGTTTGTAATATACCCTTATTATCTTTCCAAACTTTGTAGAATCTCTAGCAATATCACCTGTCTCACTCCTGGTATTGATAATTTATAGTTGTTCTCTGCTTCTCTCCTTCCCTCCCTCCTTCTCTTACCTTAATCTATCTGACAAGAATCAGGTTCTTTTTGTTGTATTCTATTTAATTGATTTTCACTCTGATCTTTTATTCTTTTCTTTTTTCTGTTTGCTTGTGTCTCATTTGCTCTTCTGTTTGTAGTTTTTTAAAGTGGAAGCTGCAATCATTGATTGACACCATTCTTTTCTGCTGAATCATGATATTCTTTAATAATAGTTCTTTTAATAGTTCTAAAGTTTCAAATTTGTATTTAATTATTAAATTATTACAGTTAGTTTATTTTTATTTATGATACAAGTTAGGAATATAATTTAAATCTTTTGTTTCCCCCAATAATTTGTATTCCTATCCTGTCATATACTAAGTTTCTGTATATGCCCTGTTTCTGGATGCCCTAATCTTTATGTCTGTTCCTGGGCAAGTACCAGAGTCTTATTTCCTAATGCTTTAGAATAAATCTTGCTATGTGATAAGGCAAATCTCACCTCCTTGTTAATCTCACCTCCTTGTTGTTTTTCAGAATTGTCTTTGGTTTTTAAAACTGTTACTCTGGTCTATGAATTTTATAATTTAAGTTCTATGAAAAATCTTGTTGTGATCTTGATCGTTATTTTACTGAATTTATGGATTAATTTGGTAGCTGTTAGTATTTTTTTTTTTTTTTAAGATTTTATTTATTTATTTGAAAGAGAGCATGAGAAGGAGGAGGGTCAGGGAGAAGCAGACTCCCCGCTGAGCAGGGAGCCCGATGCGGGACTCGATCCCGGGACTCCAGGATCATGACCTGAGCCGAAGGCAGTCGCTTAACCAACTGAGCCACCCAGGCGGTAGCTGTTAGTATTTTTATACTATTAAGTGTTTCTGTCTATGACTTGATCTAGCTTGTCATTTATTTAGATCTTCTATTTAAAAATGTTACTTACTTTTTTTTAAGTTTTGTATTTTTTTAATAATCTCTACACCCAACATGGGGCTCGAACTCGTGACCTTGAGATTAAGAGTCACACACTCCTCTGACTGAGTCAGGTGCCCCAAAAATGTTACTTAATTTTAATTGTCAAAACTAGGAGGTAGACACTATAATCTCCAGTATAAGGATTCTACAGGAAAATAAGGAGCTTTCCCAAGAGCACATGGCTAGTAAAGCCAAAGGTGGCCTGACTCCAGAGACCATTTGCTAGATTTTATTATTTGTTCAAAATATTTTCTCCCTGTGGGAGAATTATACTTCTTGCCCCATTGATATAAAGCTGGGCCATATAACTTGTTTAGGCCAATGAAATATGAGGAAGTGATATGGGCCACCTCCCAGGAGAAGCTTTAAGGGCCAATGTGTATTGTTTTTAGCTCCTTTTCTTCTGCTTTTCTTCTGTTGCTAGGATGTCTGAGATGGAAGATACTCCTTTAGCCCGGATCCTGCTCTGAAGTGGTTCTTTTTTGCACTTACCTGGAGTTCTGATTTCTTAATTCTCACAAAGGCAATTTGGTGGTGTTAAGGCAGTATCTCCAAGGGGGAGCAAGGGCCTGGGACTTCCTCTTCTGCCATTTTGCTGATGACACTCCTATTTAGATCCTATTTTATGTTAACACTGTAATTCTTCTCATAACAGTCTTAGACATATTTTGTTATATTTAACCCTAGTGTCATAATTTTTGTTGCCATTGTGAGTAGTAGTCATTGTTTTTTCAACATTGCTGAATTGAATTGTTAATAATTTTGGTAGTTTATCTGTAGATTCTCCTGGATTCTCTATATGGGCACTCAAAGCATCTCTAAATTATGACAATTTTGTCTTTTCCTTGTCACATATGGCTTCTTCTCCTTGTCATATTGCATTGGATAGAACAGTACTAGTACTGGTTAGAAGAGTAGGGGTGATATTAAGTATCTGTCTTGCCTTCCTTTAATGAGATTACTTAAAATTCTACCACTGAGCACATTTACTGTAGTTTTTTGGCACTTGCTCCTTGTCAGGTTAAGGAATTTCTCTTCTTAATTTGCCAATAGTGTTTGTTATGAATGAGTGTTGTATTTTCTAAAATGCTTTCTCTACATCTTTTGGGATTATGATATGGTTTTTAAAATCTGTTAATATGACGACTTATAGTGGTAGACCTTCTTATGAAACATTCTTGCAGTTCCATCACAGTTTTATCATGAAGTTTTGTATATCCTGGATTTAGTTTTTACAACTGTATTCTCAGTGAGATTGGTTTCTATTGTCCTTGTCCTGTTTTGGTAGTAAGATCATATTAACTTTGTAAAATGAGTTGGATAGGTTTATCCATTTCTGTTGTGGAACTTTTTATATCTGTTCTTTGAAGATTTGGTAAAACTAACCTGTAAAAAAAAGTCATCTGAACCTGGTATTTTGGGGTGGAGGGAGGTGAAGAGGGAAATATTTTTGATAACCAACTTGTGTTTTTTGATGATGTTTGGTTTAAATTTTCTGTTTCTTCCAGAGTCAATTTTATAGATACATATATATCTTTATTTTTTATTTATTTATTTTTTTAGAGTGAGGGAGGAGCAGAGGGAGAGGAAGAGAGAGAATCTTATGTAGGCACCACACTCAGTGCAGAGCCTGATGTGGGGCTCGATTTCACAACCCTGAAATCATGACCTGAGCCAAAATCAAGAGTCAGGCGCTTAACCAACTGAGCTACCCAGGCGCCCTGAGATACATATATATTTTTTAAAAAAATACACAAACACACACAAATTATTTCTTACTCCATTTCAGTCATTCATCCAGGACATATTTATTGAGCAAACTGCTATGTGTTAGGCATTTCATCTTTTCAAATTAATTGATACATTTTTATGATTTAAAAATATTTGTATTCTTTTCTCTTTGGGATTTCTTATGTTGTTTTGGTGCCTTTTTCTTAGTGGTGATGATCAGAACACTAATAGCAAACATTTCATTTTATACATGAAAAGGTTAAGTAACTTGTTCAAAGTCACAAAGCGAGTAAGTGGTTGAGTGGGTTGTATGAACCTAGACAGACTGGCTCCAGAGACTGTCTTAACCACTATTCCATAGTATTTTGATTTACTCTATAGTATACTGTTTTGCTACAGGTTTGCCTATTAGCTTTTCAGATAACCAACTCTCATTTATGCTCAATAAATGAACAGATACTAATTTCTCTCTTCCTTTGACAACTTTTTACTTTACTCTTAAACCGCAAGTTGAAGAAATCTATAGCCTGTATCACATTTAGTGGTCGAGTTGTTGAGGTTGTGTGAAGAGGCAGGTGTACATTTGGAAAAATGATCAAGTTTTTTCTCCCTCCATTCTCAGTTTACATCCTTTTGGTTTGGGAACCAATAGTAGTATGAGGCTCAGGTGTATATTCCTTTGTTAGAAACTTGAGTGATCACATCTTTCCTGCCTGGCTTGCTTGGCTGGATGAGCCCACTGAATATGCAGCAGTGGCTACTAGTATCCCTGCTTTTTTGGGGGGAGTAAATGAAGATTTGACACAATATTTTGAAAGGTTTCTGATCCTCCATTAAAATGTTCTGCTTTCTATTTCTTTCTCTAAAGCATGTCTGGGGGACGCCTGGGTAGCTCAGTTGGTTAAGCGTCTGCCTTCAGCTCAGGTCATGATCCCAGGGTCCTGGAATCGAGTCCCACATCAGGCTCCTTGCTCAGCGGGGAGCCTGCTTCTCCCTCTGCCTGCCACTCCCCCTGCTTGTGCTCTCTGTCTGGCAAATAAATTAAAAAAAAATATGTCTGGGATTGTTTTATAGTGTGGAAATAATTAGCCAATTTAACTAATGACATCAAGCCACAGAGCCAACCAAAGAACTTTTCATCTTTTGGCTTAATTAGCTTCCTTCTTTAAAATGCTTGATATGGCTGCTTTATTTACTGAGCGCCTGACTTGCAAGCATTATGATAAAGCTATGTTAAAGGACAGGAGTCAGGCCAAGTGAGACCAAATAGTTACTGATTTGCTGAGTCTCTTGGAAGAATACAACAACATGCAGCCAGATCTCAACTTTCGCCCCCATCAAATAAATTATTATTATTATTATTATTTTTAAAGATTTTATTTATTTATTTGACAGAGAGAGACACAGCGAGAGCAGGAACACAAGCAGGGGGAGTGGGAGAGGGAGAAGCAGGCTTCCTGCAGAGCAGGGAGCCCGATGTGGGGCTCGATCCCAGGACCCCGGGATCATGACCTGAGCCGAAGGCAGACGCTTAACGACTGAGCCATCCAGGTACCCCGAAATAAATTATTTTTAAAAGGAACTTTCTGTTAATAGAAGCAATATTACCCATTTTAGAATATTAGAAAAACAGAAAAAGAAAACACTTCTTGCACAATAAATGTTGGCATTTTATTATATTCTCTGCAAACTCCCCCCCCCACGAATTTTTAATGCAGTTGTAATCACAATATATACACAGTTTTGTCCTACTGCTTTTTTTAACTTAACATGTAAGCATTTTTTTTCATGTTATGACATAGTCTTCTAGTCCTTATTTTTTTTTCTGCTTTTTTTTTATTGTTATGTTAATTCTAGTCCTTATTTTTAATGGGTAAGTTGTCCATAAGATGTATCGTTTTCATTTTGTATCATTAATCATTTTAATATTTTAATATTAATCATTTTAATCCTTTTTAATTTGATCATTTTAATAGTTTCATTTAATCATAATCATTTTAATATTTTTAGGCATTTAAGTTTAGTTTTTCCGTCCGTTATTATGAATAGCAGTGTATTGCAGTGATTAGGAACCCATAGGTGTGTCCTTGAGCAAGTTATTTGATCTTTTGAAAGAACCTACCTCATAAAGCTGTTTTGAGGATTGAATGAGGTAATACACATAATGCATGTAGCATAGTGGTTATTCTGAGTACATAGTTCTCAATAAATGCTAATGTTAATGTCACTGGGATGAATATCTTAATATATATAGCTTTTTACTTAATTGAGAAATTTAGGGCTAATTTCCCTAAGGTAGAATTAACTTAAAGTCTGTGTATATTTTTATGGTTCCTGAAATTGCTTTTAAAAAAGTTGTGTCATGTAATGTAGCATTTGTAAGTGAAGATACCAACTTCCTATACTTTGCCAGCCTTAGGAATTTCAATTACTTAAAATATTTTAGCCAATTTACTAGTTAATGAAATGGTATATAATTTTAATTTGTATTTGTTTGAACCTATTTATAAATGTTTACTATCTGTACTTTCTTTTTTCCTCAACTTTCTCCATGTCTTTAGGGCTAAATTTCTAATGTGAAATTTAGAATAAATTTGTTCATTAGCTATGTGCTATGATCAGAATGTTTATGTTTCCCCAAACATCCATATGTTGGAATCCTAATGCTCAGTGTGCTTGTATTAGGAGATGGGAGAGGTGCTTAGGTCATGTGGATGGAACCCTCACAAATGGGATTAGTACCCTTATAACAGAGACTTCACAGAGCTTTCTACGTCCTTATGCCATGTGAGAATGCAATGAGAAGTCTGGACCTGTAAAAGGGTCCAGAATCTGATAAAGCTAGGACCCTCATTGTGGCTTCCAGCCTCCAAAACTGTGAGAAATAAATATCTCTTGTTTATAAGCCACCCAGTTCTGTGCTTTTTGTTAAAGCATCCCAAATGGACTAAGATACTATACAATTTGTATTTTTAGGCTTGACATCATGATTTACAAATTATTAAGATTCATTTCACTATTGTAATGCCATTTTGTTTTAAGGTGCACAGTTGGCTATGGAATGATAGGTCTAATGTAATGATTTCCCAGATCTTATTTTCTTCTAATATTTTACTGATATAAGAGTATCACTGTGGAAGTACTTGAAGAACTAGAATATTTTTTTAAAATGTTCTTTAAACAACAGCTATTTGTATGATGATGTTCTTTTCCAAAGAGATTAAAATGATGTTTATACTGTGTTACTTACATTTATTAGAATTTATTTTACTCCATAAATAGGTATGTATAGTGATTAAAAACACAGGCTTTAAAGTCAGGTCAATGCTAGAGCCCTAACTTTTACATGTGATGTAACATTTGAAAACCAGTTTTCTCAGTTGTAAAAATGGGGATAATAAAGGAATTTCTATCTCATAGAATTAAATTAATTTAGTTAGGTAATATTATAAAGTGTTAGTATAGTGCCCAGTACATAGGAAATGCTTAAATAAATATTACTTGTTATTAATAATAATAATATTTAGTTTTACTTTGAGTAGTCAGGCTAAATGTTGACTAAATAGTTGCTCTTTATTTTGCTCCAAACTTTCTGAAAGGATTTCTTGAATATAAATCACTTGTTTTGGGAAAGCTAAAAAACTAAATGGCACCAATTTTTTTTTTTAAAGATTTTATTTATTTGACAGAGAGAGACACAGCGAGAGAGGGAACACAAGCAGGGGGAGTGGGAGAGGGAGAAGCAGGCTTCCCGTGGAGCAGGGAGCCGGATGCCGGGCTCGATCCCAGGACCCTGAGATCATGACCTGAGTCGAAGGCAGACGCTTAACGACTGAGCCACCCAGGCGCCCCCAATTGTTTTTATTTATTGAAAAAACCCATAACAAGAAAAAAAACCCACTTCGATTTCTCCATACCTTTTATTCTCACTCAAAAAGGAATAATTTCTTTGCATATTAATTACCAGATATAAAGAGCATAAGCTGTATAGCCTAATAATTGGCAGGAATTTTATTTTTTTTAAGGTATTCTAGACTTTTCTGTATTTATTTGATAAATCAAATCTGAGTTCTTTAGTATTTAATTACTCTATGGGCATTTAAAAATTAATTTTTTCTTATTAGTTATTTTATATGTATGATATAAAACAGAATAATGAAAGAAATATCACCCATACTTCTAGAGGTAATTACTATTAACATTTAAATATTTTTCCTTAAAGGGGCACCTGGGTGGCTCAGTCGGTTAAGCGACTGCCTTCGGCTCAGGTCATGATCCTGGAGTCCCGGGATCGAGTCCCACATCAGGCTCCCTGCTCAGCAGGGAGTCTGCTTCTCCCTCTGACCCTCCTCCCTCTCATGCTCTCTGTCTCTCATTCTCTCGCAAATAAATAAAAAAATCTTAAAAAAAAAAAAAATATTTTTCCTTAAAGTCTTTTTTCCCCTCTACCTATATATTTACATAAATACCATTTTCCATAGTATATCTTATATTTCTCACTTACAGTAAGCATTTTCTTACTTCATAAGAAGTCTTTGAAAATGTAATTAAAAAAAATCACAGTGGAGGTCCTAGCTAATGTAATAAAGCAAGAAAAATAAAAGGCATAGAAGTTGGGAGGCATAAGTAAAAGGCATAAGTAAAATTGTCTTTATTTACAAATGAAATGATTATTTATGTACAGAATTCTAGGGAATCTGCAAAATAAGTATTAGAAGAAATATGTGTATTTAGCAAGGTCACAGGATATAAAGTCTATAAACAAAAAAATTATTTTGATATACTAGCAGCAAACAAGTAGAAAATAAAACTTAAAAAAACAGTTTTGGGGTGCCTGGGTGGCTCAGTTGGTGGAGGATATGACTCTTGACCTTGGGGTTGTGAGTTCGAGCCCCACTTTGGGTGTAGAACTTACTTAAAAAAAAATTGCATTTGGGATGCCTGGGTGGCTCAGTTGGCTAAGCGTCTGAGTCAGTTTCAGCTCAGGTCATGATCTCAGGCTCCTGAGATTGAGCCTTGCATTAGGCTCCGCACTTAGTATGGAGTCTGCTTCTCTCCTTCTGCCCCTGCTCACATGCTCGCTTTCTTTCTCTCTCTAAAATAAAATAAGTATTTTTAAAAAATACCTTTAAAATATTTCCATTTATAATAGCATCAAAAAACATGAAACACTTAGGAATAAATTTGATGTAAAAAGAAGTTCTCGGGGCACCTGGGTGGCTTAGTCAGTTAAGCATCTGCCTTTGGCTCAGGTCATGATCCCAGGGTCCTGGGATCGAGCCCCTCATTGGGCTCCCTGCTCAGCGGGGAGTCTGATTCTCCCTCTGCCTTTGCCACTCCCCCTGCTTGTGCTCTCTCTCTGTCAAAATAAATAAATAAAATCTTTAAAAAAATAGAAGTTCTCTATGCTGAAACTTACAAAACATTGTTGAGAGAAATTAATGGAGATATGTATTATTGGAAGATAGGGAGATTCAGTATTTCTAAGATGTCTGTCTTCCCAAATTGATCTATGAATTCAACACAATAGTAGTAGACTTTTTGTAGAAATTGACAAACTGGTCAAAAATTTATGGGGACTATATATAGCAAGGTGGCAGGCTATAAGGTTAATGTACAAAAGTTAGTTGGTTTTTTATATGCTAGCAATGAACAAGTGATTTTTTTTTTAAAGATTTTATTTATTTATTTGACAGAGAGAGACACAGCGAGAGAGGGAACACAAGCAGGGGGAGTGGGAGAGGGAGAAGCAGGCTTCCCGCAGAGCAGGGAGCCCAATGTGCGGGTCAATCCCAGGACCCTGGGATCATGACCTGAGCCGAAGGCAGACGCTTAACGACTGAGCCACCCAGGCCCCCAACAAGTGATGTTTTAAATTAAAAACATATTACTGCTTACATTAGCACCCCCCAAAATGAAATACTTAGGTATAACGTAAAAAAAAAGTACAAGATCTATATGAGGAAATCTATAAAGCTTTGATGAAAGATATCAAAGAAGAACTAAATAAGTGGAAGAGATATTCCATGTCATAGATAAGAAGATTCAATATTGGCGTGTCGTCTGTTCTTTCCAACTTGATGTATAGATCCAGTGCAGTCCCAATCATAATCCCACAAGTTATTTTGTGAATGTTGACAAACTGATTCTAAAGTTTATATGGAGAGGCAAAAGACCCAGAATAGCCAACTCAGTATTAGAGGAGAACAAAGTCAGAGAACTGATACTACTTGACTTCAAGACTTAATATAAAGCTACAATAATCAGGACACTGTTGTGTCGATGAAAAAAAAAATAGATAAATAGATCAATGGAATAGAATAGGGAGCCCAGAAATAGAGCCCAGAACAGAATAGAGAGTCCACATAAATATAGTCAACTGATCTGTGACAAAGGATTAAAGGTGCTACAATGGAGCATAGGTAGTCTTTTCAACAAATGGTACTGGAACAACTGGATATCCACATGCAAAAACATGAATCTAGACAGATATTACACCTTTATAAAAATTAACTCAAAATGGGTCATAAATGTAAATGTAAAATACAGAACTATAGAACTCGTAGAAGAGAAAGTAGGAGGAAATGTAGATGACCTTGGATATAGAGATGACTTTTTAGTTACAACAACAAAGGAATGATCAATGAAGGAAATAATTGATAAGCTGGGCCTTATTAAAATTAAAAAGTTCTGCTCTGTGGAAGATAATGCCAAGAGAGTGAGAAGGCAAGCCACAGACTGGGAGGTAATATTTGCAAAAGACACATCTGAAAAAGGACTGCTATCCAAAATATACAAAGAAATCTTAAAACTCAACAGTAAGAAAACAACCTAGTTAAAAAATGGGCAGAAGACCTGGATAGGCATCTCACCAAAGATAAACAGATTGCAAGTCAACACATGATAAGATGCTCTTTATTATATGTTATTAGGGAATGGCAAATGAAAACAATGAGCTATCACTACACACCTGTTAGAATGGCCAAAATGAGAGTACTGTTAACAAATGCTAGCAAGGATGTGGAACAATGGAACTCTCATTCATTGTTGGAGCCACTTTGGAAGACAGTTTGGCAGTTTCTTACAAAAAACTAAACATACAGTATGATCCAGTAATCATGCTCTTTGGTATTTACCCAAATAAATTGAAAACTTATGTCCACATAAAAGCTTCTCCATGGATTAGCAGCTTTCTTTGCCAAAATTTGGAAGCAATCAAGATATCATTCAGTAGGTAGTAGATAGATGAACTATGTATACCTAGACAGTAGTGGCTTTACTGGATAATATGGTAACTCTATCCTTAATTTTTTGAGGAAAATCATCTGTACTGTTTTCCACACTGGCTGCACTAATTGGCATTCCTATCAGCAGTGCATGAGAGTTTCTTTTTCTCCACATCCTCACCAACACTTATTTCTTGTGTTTTTGATTTTAGCCATTCTGACAGGTGTGAGGTGATATCTCATACTTCGGATTTGTATTTCCCTGATGATGAGTGATATTAACATTTTTTCATGTGTCTCTTGGCCATTTAAATGTCTTCTTTGGAGAAATATCTGTGCATGTCTTCTGCCCATTATTTAATTGGATTATTTGTTTTCTTGAGTGTTGAGTTATATAAGTTCTTTATGTATTTTGAATACTAACCCTTTATCAGTTGTGTCATTTGCAGATATCTTCTCCCGTTCAGTAGTTGTCTTTTAGTTTTGATTGACTTTGCTGTGTAGAAACTTTTTATTTTGAAGTAGTCCCAATAGCTTATTTTTTGCTTTTGTTTTCCTTGCTTCAGGAGACATAAATCTAGAAAAATGTTGCTATGGCTGATGTCAGAGAAATTACTGCCTGTGCTCTCTTCTAGGATTTTTATGGTTTCAGGTTCTTAAACCATTTTGAGTTTACTTTTGTGTATGGTGTAAGAAAGTGGTCCAGTTTCACTTTTTTGCATGTAGCTGTCCAGTTTTCCCAACACCATTTGTTGAAGAGACTTTTTCCCATTGCATATTCTAGCTTCCTTCGTTGAAGATTAATTGACTCCATTTAATCATGGGTTTATTTATGGGCTCTCTATTCTGTTCTGTTGGTCTATGTGTCTATTTTTGTGCCCATACCAGACTGTTTTCATTACTACAGCTTTGTAATATAACTTGAAGTCTGGAATTGTGATATCTCCAGTTTTGTTTTTCTTCTTCAAGATTGCTTTGGCTATTCAGGGGTCTTTCGTGGTTCCATACAAATTTTAGGATTATTTGTTCTAGTTCTGTGAAAAATGCCAATGGTATTTTGATAGACATTGCATTAAATCTGTAGATTGCTTTTCATAAGATGGACATTTTAACAATGTTCTCTCAATCCATGAGCATGGAATATCTTTCCGTTTGTGTCATCATCCATTTCTTTAATCAGTGTTTTATAGTTTTCAGAGTATTGGTCTTTCATCTCCTTGGTTAAGTTTATTGCTATATGTTTTATTATTTTTGGTGTAACTGTAAATGGGACTATTTTCTTAATTTCTCCTTCTGCTTCATTATTACTATATAGAAATGCAATGGATTTTTGTATATTGATTTTGTATCCTGTGACCTTACTGAATTCATTTATCAGTTCTAGTAGTTTTTTGGTAAAGTCTTTAGGGTTTTCTAAATATAGTGTATGTCATCTGCAAATAGTGAAAGTTTTGCTTCTTCCTTACCAATTTGGATGCTTTTTATTTCTTCTTCTTGTCTGATTGTTGTGATTAGGACTTTACTTTGTTGAATAAAAGTGGTGAGGACGGACATCCTTGTCTTGTTCCTGATCTTAGGGGAACAGCTTCAGTTTTTTCGCCATTGAGTATGATGTTAGCTGTAAGTTTTTCATATATGGCCTGTTTTATGTTAAGCTATGTTCCCTCTAAACCTACTTTGTTGAGGTTTTTTTTATCATGAATGGATGTTATACTTTGTCAAATGCTTTTGTGCATCTATTGAAATGATCATTTAGTTTTTATTTTTCTTGTTGATGTGATGTATCTCATTGATTGATTTGTGAATATTGAACTACTCTTGCATGCCAGGAATAAATCCCACTTGATTGTGGTGAATGATTTTTTTTAATGTATTGTTGGATTTGGTTTGCTAATATTTTGAGAATTTTTACTTCAGTGTTCATCAGAGATACTAGCCTGTAGTTCTCTTTTTTTGTAGTGTCTTTATCTGGTTTTGGTATCAGGATAATGCTGGCTTCACAGAATGAATTTGGAAGCTTTCCTTCTTCTTTTATTTTTTTGGGAATAGTTTGAGAAGAATAGGTATTAACTCTTCTTTAAATGTTTGGTAGAGGGGCATCTGGGTGGTTCAGTTAGTTAAACATCTGCCTTTGGCTCAGGTCATGATCCCAGGGTCCTGGGATCGGGCCCCTCATCAGGCTCCCTGCTCAGTGGGGATTCTGCTTCTCCCTCTCCCTCTGCCCCTTCCCCCTACTCATGCTCTGTCTCTCAAATAAATAAATAAAATCTTTAAAAAAAAAATGTTTGGTAGAATTCACCTGTTAAGCTCTCTGGTCCTGGACATTTGTTTGTTGGGAGTTTCTGGATTATTGATTCAATTTCATTGCTGGTAATCAGCCTTTTAAATTTTCTATTTCTTCCTGATTTAGTTTTGGGTGGTTATGTTTCTAGGAATTTATCCATTTCTTCTAAGTTGTCCAATTTGTTGGCATATAATTTTTCATCATATTCTCTTATCCTTTGTATTTCTGTGGTGTTGGTTATTTCTCGTCTTTCATTTCTGATTTTGTTTGAGTCCTCTCTCCCTCTCATGCTCTCTCTTTTTTTTTTTTTAAGATTTTATTTATTTGTTTGACAGAGAGAGACAGTGAGAGAGGGAATGCAAGCAGGGGGAGTGGGAGAGGGAGAAGCAGGCTTCCCACCGAGCAGGGAGCCCGATGTGGGGCTCAATCCCTGGACCCTGGGATCATGACCTGAGCTGAAGGCAGACGCTTAACGATTGAGCCACCCAGGCGCCCCTCGCTCTCTTCTTTTTTTGATGATTCTGGCTAAAGTTTTTTTTTTTTTTTTTAAGATTTATTTACTTATCTGACATAGAGCACAAGCAGGTGGAGTGGTGGGCAGAGGGAGAGGGAGAAGCAGGCTCCCTGCTGAGCAGAGAGCCTGACCTGAGGCTCAATCCCAGGACCCTGGGATCATGACCTGAGCCGAAGGCAGACGCTTAACTGACTGAGCCACCCAGGCACCCCTCTTTTTTTTTTTTTTTTTTTAAAGATTTTACTTACTTATTTGAGAGAGAGAGCACACGTACAAGCAGAGGGAGAGGGAGAAGCAAGGAGCCCAACTCGGGGCTTGATCCCAGGACTCTGGGATTGTGACCTGAGCTGAAGGCAGATGCTTAACTAACTGAGCCACCTAGGAGCCCCAAGTCTTGCTAAAGTCTTACCAATTTTCTTGATCTTTTCAAAGAACCAACTCCTGGTTTCATTGATCTTTTCTGTTGTTTTTTTAGTTTCTCTTTCATTTATTTCTGCTCTAATCTTTATTATTTCCTTCCTTCTACTGGTTTTGGGTTTTGCTTGTTCTTTTTCTAGTTCCTTTAGGTATAAGGCTAGGTTGTTCATTTGAGATTTTTCTTGCTTCTTGAATAGGCCTTTATTGCTATAAACTTCCCTCTTAAAACAGCTTTTGCTGCATTCCAAAGATTTTGGACTGTTTTTTCATTTTCATTTGTCTCCATGTATTTTTTTTTTAATTTCTCGGTTAACCCATTGATTGTTTAGTAGCATGTTATTTAACCTCCATGTATTTGTGTTCTTTCCAGATTTTTTCTTGTGGTTGATTTCTAGTTTCCTAGCATTGTGATCAGAGAAGATGGAGGTATGACTTCAGACTTCCTGAATTTGTTGCGATTTGTGGCCTAGCGTGTGATCTATTCTGGAGAATGTTCCATGTGCATTTTGAAAAGAATACATCTTCTGTTGTTTTAGGGTGGAATGTTTTGAATATTTCTTAGATCCATCTAGTCCAATGTGTCATTCAGAGCCACTGTTTCCTTGTTGATTTTCTGTTTGGATGATCTATGCATAGATATAAATGGGGTGTTAAAGTCCCCTACTATTATGGTAATACTATAGATTACTTCTTTTGTGTTTGTTATTAGCTGCTTTGGGTATTCGGGTGCTCTCATGTTGGGTGCATAAATATTTGCAGTTCTTACATATTTTTGTTGGATTGTTCCCTTTATGGTTATATAGTGTGCTTCTTTGTCTGTTGTTGCAGGCTTTTGTTTAAAGTTTATTTTGTCTGATACAACTAGTACTACCCTGGCTTTCTTTTCACTTCTATTTGCATGATAATTGTTTTTCTATCCTTGTACTTTCAATCTGTCTATGTCTTTAGATCTGAAATGAGTCTCTTGTGCGCAGGATACAGATGGGTCTTGCTTTTTTATCCATTCTGTCACCCTAGGTCTTTTTTTAAAAAATATTTTATTTATTTAAAGAGAGCGGGGGGAGAGGGGCAGAGGGGAAGGGAGAGAATCTCAAGCAGGCTCCACACTCAGCACAGAGCCTGACACGGGGCTTGATCCCAGGACCCCAAGATCATGACCTGAGCCAAAATCAAGAGTTGGACACTTAACTGAGTCACCCAGGCACCCCACCCTATGTCTTTCTTTCGATTGGAGCATTTAGTCCATTTATATTCAAAGTGGTTATTGATAGGTATGTATTTATTGCCATTTTGTTCCTTCTTTTATGGTTGTTTTTGTAGTTCTTCTCTGTTTTCTTCTCTTGCTCTCTTTTCTCACAGTTTGCTTGTTTTCTTTAGTGATATTCTTTGATTCCTTTCTCTTGTTTTTTTGTATATCTCTTACCAGTTTTTGATTTGTGGTTACCATTAGGTTTATATATAACATCTTACGCATATAACAGTCTATATTAAGTTGATGGTAACTTAAGTTTGAGCCCATTCTTTTTTTTTTTTTTTTTTGAGATTTTATTTATTTATTTGACACATGAGAGACACAACGAGAGAGGGAACACAAGCAGGGGGAGTGGGAGAAGGAGAAGCAGGCTTCCCGTGGAGCAGGGAGCCCGATGCGGGGCTCGATCCCAGGACCCTGGGATCATGACCTGAGCCGAAGGCAGACGCCTAACGACTGAGCCACCCAGGTGCCCCAGTTTGAACCCATTCTAAAAGCACTAAATATTTACTCCTTTCCTCCCGTGCTCTGCATTTAGGTATATGGTGTCACATCCTTTTATTTTGTGAATCTTTGACTGGTTGTTATACATATACTTAATTTTACTTTGGTGCTTCCTACTTTTCTTACTCCTGCTTAGGATCTTTCCATTCAAAGAGTCACCTTTAACATTTTTTGTAGGGCTGGTTTAACAGTGATGAATTCTTTTAACCTTTGTTTGTCTGGGAAACACCATCTCTCCTTCTATTCAGAATGATAGTTTTGCTGGATAGAGTATTCTTGGTTGCAGGTTTTTTTTTCTTTTAGCACGTTGAATATATCATGCCACTGTCTTCTGGTCTGAAAAGTTTCTGCTGAAAAATGAGCTGATAGCCTTATGGGGTTTCCCTTGTGTGTAACTGTTTTGTTTTGCTGCTTTTAAAATTCTCTATCACTACTTTTTGCCAGTTACTATGTGTCTTACCTTGGGTTGATTTTGTTGGGTGGGTAAGGGAGGTCTCTGTACCTCCTGGATCTGGATTTCTGTTTCCTTCCCAGATTCAGGAAGTTTTCAGCCATCATTTCTTCAGATAAGTTTTCTGCCCCCTTTCTCTCTCTTCTCCTTCTAGGACCACTGTAGTGCAAATATTATTATGCTTGATGGTGTTGCAGAGTTCCCTTAAGCCTATTTTCATTTATTATTATTTTTTTTTCTCTCTCCTGTGCAGCTTGATTGCTTTCCATTACTCTTCCTCCAGGCCACTGATCCATTATTCTACTTACTATAGTCTACTATTTATTCCCTCTAGAATATTTTTAATTTCAGTTATTGAGTTCTTTGTCTCTGATTGGTTCTTTTTATATGTTCTCTTTCACTTTGCTGAGGGTCTCACTGAAGACCTCTACTCTTTTCTCTAATCCACTGATTATCTTTATGACCATTATTTTAAATTCTCTATCAGGTGTATTACTTATCTCCATTTTGTTTAGCTCTTTTGCTGTGATTTTGTCCTGTTCTTTAATTTGGGACATATTCTTATGTCTCCTCATTTTGTCTAATTCTCTATGTCTGTTTCTATGTGTTAGGAAAGTCAACTATGTCTCTTGCTCTTGAAATTAGTGGCCTTATGCAGAAGAGGTCCTGTAGTACCCTGCAGTGTAGTATCCCCTGTTCACCAGAACCTGGCACTTCAGGGGTGTCTCCTATGGGTGTTGTGTGTTGCCCTACTGTTGTTGCTGAGCTGCATTTGCCTCCAATCCAGTCTTCTGCAATGGCTCTCTTTGCCTGTTGTAGGCAGTGTTTGGTTCCTGTGTTAGTGGGCCAGGGTGGGGCCACCTTGGGTTTGAGTTGAGTCTGACCAGGCATTTGCCAGAGCTGTGGCAGCCCCGAACTGTAGGGCACTTCCCTGTGTTGTCCTGAGAAGTTTTTGTTGGTGGGTGGGGCCTGCAGTCAGACCAGCTGCAGTCAGACAGGTGTGTGTGGTTATCTTCCCCTCTCTTCAGGGCAGGAGTCACTTTGGAGTTGTGCTAGACCCTCCAGGGACTGCTTGCACACTGCCAGGGTTTTGGCACCACTCTGGATGGGCTCTTGCCAAGGATGTGTTGTTGAAGGGGGTGTGTCCACAGGAGAATACAGGGGCAGGGCCCATGGTGCAAGCAAGGTCTTCCGGTCTGCTGTAAGAATAGACCTGCAGCCACTGTGAAAAACTCCTTCCCAGGCCAGGGTGGAGGGGGGCACTTCAGCAGGAGAATCCTGGGGGTGAGACATGCTGTTAGCAAGCTAGGTGGGAAGTGTTTGCTCTCTGCTGGTTCTTGCAGGAGTCTCTGTATTTAGGCTGGGAGGTAGGGGAGGGAAATGGTGCCTGCCAGCTCTTTTATTCTTTTTTTTTTTTTTTTTTTTTTTACTTATTTTAGGGAGAGTGTGAACAGGGGGAGGGACAGAGGGAGAGGGAGAAGGGAGCTCGATGTGGGGCTCAATTCCAGGACCCTGAGATCATGACCTGAGCCGAAGTCAGACATTTAACCTACTGAGCCACCCAGCCCACCCCAGCTCTTTTATTCTTGGAGAAGTCTCAAGTGTTTTTCAAACTGTTGTTTCAGGGGCGCCTGGGTGGCTCAGTCATTAAGCATCTGCCTTCAGTTCAGATCATGATCCCAGGGTCCTGGAATCAAGCCCCGCATCAGGCTTCCCTGCTCAGCAGGAAGCCTGCTTCTCCATCTCCCACTCCCCCTGCTTGTGTTCCCTCTCTGGCTGTCTCTCTCTCTCTGTCAAATAAATAAATAAATAATCATTAAAAAACAAAACAAAACAAAAAAACCCCTGCGGTTTCAATGCTGTATCTCAGCAGGGCTATTTGTTGTGCTGTCTCTTTAAGGATGGGAACTCGGTTTCCTATCCCTTCCAGCTCTCTCAGAGCTCAGCTGCTGATTTTTAAAGTTCCAGGCATTAAGCCCTACAGATTGTAAGAACTTGTGAAATTAGGCCCCTCTGGTTTTTAAAGCCAATTGTTACGGGGATTTGTCTTCCTAGTACAGGTTGCCTGTGCCTGGGGTGCCTGGGGTGCCTGGCATGGGGTCTTGTCTCCCCTCTCTATGCCCTGGTGTCCCTCCCTCCCGTGGACAGTCCTCTGGGTCATTTTGGCTCTCAACCTTTTCTGCCCTTCCTACCCTCTTTGATGTGGTGTCTTTTCTACATTTAGCTGTCTGTGCTACCAGTGTCTGGGTCATTTTCTAGGTTATTTATACTGATGTGGGTGTTATCTGGGTGTATCTTTGGGACAAGGTAAGCCTAGGATCCTCCTATAGTGTCCTCTTCCTCAGAAGTCTCCAAAAGTTATTAATTTTTTAAAAACAAGGAAAATAAAGAATCTGGGTGGCTCAGTTGGTTGAGCATCCAACTCTTGATCTCAGCTCAGGTCTTGATCTCGGGGTCATGAGTTCAAGCCCCGTGTTGGGCTCCATACTGGGTGTGGAACCTACTTAAAAGATAAACAAATAAGGGGCACGTGGTGGCTCAGTCAGTTAAGCATCTGGCTCTTGATTTCTGCTCAGGCCATGATCTCCGGGTGGTGAGATCGAGCCCCATGTCAGGCTCTGCACTCAGCGGGGAGTCTGCTTGAGATTCTCTCTCTCCCCTGGCTCACGCTCTCTCTCTCAAAAAATAAGTAAAATCTTTAAAACAAACAAAACAACAACAACAAAACAGGGAAAATATATGTAAATGGAAAGGAGCTAAAATAAAACAAACTTGAAAAAGAACATTACTGGAGGGCTTAAGCTACCCTGCAAAAGTACTTTCTATAAGACTACAGTAATTAAGACCGTGTCAAATTGGCATAAAGACAGAACAGTGAGAAAGAATAGAGTCCAGAAATAGGCCCATTCTTAGGTGGTTACTTGATTTTTTTTTTTTAATAAAAGCACCAAAAATCCAATGATGAAAATTTTTTTAATTGAGGTATAATTGATGTATAACATTATATTAGTTTCAGGTATACAACATAATGATTTCACATTTGTATACATTGTGAAATGATCACTACAATAAGTCTAGTTAACATCCATCACCATATATAGATAAAATTTTTTTTATCATAATGATAACTTAAGGTCTATTGTTTTAGCAACTTTCAAATGTGCAGTACAATATTAACTGTAGTCACCATGGTGTACATTACATTCTCTTGACTTATTTATTTTATGACTGGAAGTTTGTATCTTTTGACCCCCTTACCACCTCCACACCCCCCCTCCTGGGAACTGTCAATCTGTTCTTTGTATCTATAAGCTCATGTTTTTCTTTTTCTCTTTTTAAGATTTTATTTAGTTGAGAGAGTGTGCACAAGCAGGGGGGAGGGGGGAAGGGCAGAGGGAGAGGGAGTAGCAGACTCCCCACTGAGCAGGGAGCCTAACATAGGGCTCCATCCCAGGACCTTGGGATCATGACCTGAGCCAAAGGCAGACCCTTAACCTACAACCACCCAGACGCCTCTCATTTTTTTCTTTAAGATTCCATGTATAAGTGAGATCATACGATATTTGTCTTTTTTTTTTTTAATTTTATTTATTTATTTGACAAAGAGAGACACAGCTAGAGAGGGAACACAAGCAGGGGGAGTGGGAGAGGGAGAAGCAGGCTTCCCGCTGAGCAGGGAGCCTGATGCGCGGGGCTCGATCCCAGGACCCTGGGATCATGACCTGAGCCGAAGGCAGACTCTTAATGACTGAGCCACCCAGGCGCCCCAATATTTGTCTTTCTATGTCTGACTTCACTTAGCATAATGTCCTCAAGGTTCATCTGTGTCGTCACTAATGGCAAGATTTCATTTTTCTAAAGGCTCAATAATATTCCAGTATATGTGTGTGTGTGTGTGTGTGTATGTGTGCGTGCCACGTTTTCTTTATCCATTCATCCACTAGTGGAAACTTAGGTGGTTTCCATGTCTTGGCCATTGTAAATAATGCTGTAGTGAACATGTGTGTGCATTTATGTTTTCAAATTAATGTTTTTGTTGTCTTTAGATAAATACCCAGAAGTGGAATTGCTGGATCATATGGTAGTTATATTGTTAATTTTCTGAGGACTCTTCACTCTTTTTCATAGTGGTTTCACCAATTTACATTCTCTTTAGTGCACAAAGGTTCACTTTTCTCCATATCCTTGCAACACTTTATTATTTCTTATCTTTTTGGTAATAGCCATCCTGACAGGTGTGAGGTGATTGCTCATTGTGGTTTTGATTTGCATTTCCCTGATGATTAGTGATGTTGAGCATCTTTTCATGTATAATAATTATTGGCCATCTGTATGTCACCTTTGGAAAAATGTCTTCATATCCTTTGCCCATTTTTAAAGTTTTTTTTTTTTTTTAAAGATTTTATTTATTTATTTGACAGAGAGAGACACAGCGAGAGAGGGAACACAAGTAGGGGGAGTGGGAGAGGGAGAAGCAGGCTTCCCGCGGAGCAGGGAGCCCGATGCGGGGCTCGATCCCAGGACCCTGGGATCATGACCTGAGCCGAAGGCAGACGCTTAACCGACTGAGCCACCCAGG
>NC_138379.1:5025690-5111361 GCF_054177405.1 Leptonychotes weddellii | reverse complement strand
AAAAAAAAAAAAAAATGTCATTCCATTGTCTTCTGGCCTCCATTGTTTCTCAGAAGAAGTCACCTGTAATTCATAGTATAGTTCCTCTGTATGTAAAATGTGCTTTTTCCCCCAGCTTGTTTCAAGATTCTTTAGGGGCACCTGGGTGGCTCAGTTGTTGAGCATCTGCCTTCAGCTCAGGTCATGATCTCAGGGTCCTAGGATCGAGCCCCGCATTGGGCTCCCTGTTCTGCGGGAAGCCTGTTACCCCCCCTCCCACTCCCCCTGCTTGTGTTCCCTCTCTCACTGTGTCTCTCTCTGTCAAAAAAAAAAAAAAAAAAAAAATCCTGGGCGCCTGGGTGGCTCAGTTGGTTAAGCGACTGCCTTCAGCTCAGGTCATGATCCTGAAGTCCCGGGATCGAGTCCCGCATCGGGCTCCCTGCTCGGCGGGGAGTCTGCTTCTCCCTCTGACCCTCCTCCCTCTCATGCTCTCTGTCTCTCATTGTCTCTCTCACAAATAAATAAAATTTAAAAAAAACACAACCTTTCTTTTTTTTTAAATCATTTCGTCCATTATGTACTTAGGTGTGATTTTCTTTGCATTTATCCTGCTTGGGGTTTGCTGAGCTTTTCACATCTTAATAGTTTTCATGAAATTAAAAAAATTTTATCCATGAGTTTTTCATATTTTTCCTGTCCCATTCCACAATCTTTTCCTTCTGGAACTTGCATTATACATGTTTGTGACTGGTTGGTATTGTTCTATAGGTCTCTAAGATACTATTCATTTTCTTCAATGTCTTTTCCTCTACTGTTCGGATTGGATAATTTTCTTTGTTTTCAATAATTTCACTGATTCTTCTTTTATATCTAATCTATTAAAACTGTCCAGAAAATTCTTCATTTCAATTATTGAACTTTTCAGTTGTAGAATTTCCATTTGGTTCTTTTTTTACAGTGTACATTTCTCTGCTGATATTTCCTATTAGTTGACTCATTTAAACTACCTTGGTCTTTGAACATATTTATACTAGTTTGTAGTTTAAAGTCTCTCCTAAATGTAACATCTATTACAGGCTTGGTTTTTTTACTGCCTTTTTTCTTGCAAGTTACATTTTTTTTCTTTGCATGTCTAGTAAATCCTTATTTTATATTAGGTAATGTGTTCGTATTTTATATTCTGTTTTACCTCTGAAGAGTGTTGATTTTTGTTCTAGCAGGCTAATCACCTTAACCTTGTGTTGGCTTGTTTTTGTACATTTTATAGAATTGATATGTAGAAACCCAAGTCATTTTTCAAACTCCTCTAACTTGGATAGAGTTGGATACCACTCAACCTCCAAATTATCTTTTCTGTGGATCTTGTTGAGGCTTGGTTTTTTTTTTTTTGGTTTTTTTTTTAGGTTAGATCAGGAGCAGATTTCCATCTACAAAGTGTTTTTTTTTTTTTTTTTTTTCCTTCTAAAGCCTTACCTTTTTGGCCTCTTAGCTGGATACCATCAGCTTTATCAAGGTCTCTCCATTCTGGTTGGACCTGAAAGCCAACATTTTCTAGCACTGCTTGACCACTTATATCTTGTTCCATTCTCAACTCCACTGCACCTGCTCTCTGGAGAATTTTATATAGTCTCACCTGTACGTGCATAGTTCACCTTTTGGCCAAGGACTCATGAGGAGCTCCCACACAGACTTTCAGTACCCACTTCTGCATAGGTTCCTCCCCTCCAGTGCTCTGCCTTGTAGATTCCAGGTACTTTTGCAACTCTGAACTCTGTTCTGTGTCTCCTCAGCTTACTGGAACCACTGTACTCTGCTTGAGTTCTGGGTCCCTGCTCAGTGGACAAGAAAATTTCCACAGGTAGACATCCAGGGCAATCCTATGATTCACCTCAGGAGTTTTTCCTTTGTCAGGGATCACAGTCTTGGGCTACATCTTATCCAGTGCCTGAAAACAGCTGACTCATATGTTTTATAGTAGCTTTTGGTGGGAGGGCTGATTTGGTACCTGTTATTTCATCATTGCTGGACAGAGAAATTTCAGTATATTGTTTTGATGTATGTTCACATTGCCACATGATTGAAATTTTGCTACTTCATCTTTAAAAGTTGAGGAGTTAAGTGAAGAGATAGTTTGATATTGTTGATGATATAATTCTTTCTTCCTTATCCCCACAGTATCTCAGCAAAAAGGTGCAAAAAATTTTTAAAGATTTTATTTATTTATTTGAGAGAGAGAACATGAGCAGGGGGGAGGAGCAGAGGGAGAGGGCAAGGCAGACTCCCCACTGAGCAGGGAGCTCAATGTGGGGTTTGATCCTAGGACCCTGGGATCATGACCTGAGCCGAAGACAGATGCTTAACAGCCTGAGCCACCCAGGTGCCCCCAAAAAGGTGCAAATTTAAACTCATTTTTGAGTGGTCATGCTGGTTTATTTAGTTTATTTAGTTTATTTAGTTCTTTCATCAACAGCTTGTAGAACATAACATTTAAAGTTTCTCAGTCTTTAATGATGGTTTGATTCTCTTTTTTTTAAACTTTTTTTTTTAAGATTTTATTTATTTGCGAGAGAGAGAGAGAACATGAGAGGGGGGAGGGTCAGAGGGAGAAGCAGACTTCCTGCTGAGCAGGAAACCCAATGCGGGACTTGATCCCAGGACTCCAGGATCATGACCTGAGCCGAAGGCAGTCACTCAACCAACTGAACCACCCAGGCGCCCCGATGGTTTGATTCTCTTAAAAGTCCAGATTCAAAGTTAATTTTTTTCTGGTCTTTGACAATAGTACTTAATTTTCTGGCATCTAGTATTGCCAATGAGAAGTCTAACTCAGGTTTCTTTGAGATAATTTCCTTCTCTTTTGTAGAGTTTAGGATTTTCTCTTTATCTTTGTTATTCTGGGTTTCATTTTGACATGTTCAGCTCTGTGACTTCTTTGTGCCTTTTTTTTAAAGATATTTATCATGCTTGGCATTTGGTAAATTTATTCAAACCGTACTTACATCTGTCTTTGTTATAATTCTCAGTTTTTATTTATTCTGGACCTATTTTTTATTTTTTTTTAAAAGATTTTATTTATTTGACAGAGAGAGACACAGCGAGAGAGGGAACACAAGCAGGGGGAATGGGAGAGGGAGAAGCAGGCTTCCCACGGAGCAGGGAGCCCGATGCGGGGCTCGATCCCAGGACCCTGAGATCATGACCTGAGCCAAAGGCAGACGCTTAACCGACTGAGCCACCCAGGTGCCCCTGGACCTATTTTTTAATTTAAATTTTTTAGTGTTTTGTGTCTTTTTAAGATCTATCCTTAATGTCTTTATGGATTTGCCTATTTTGGACATTTCATATAAATGAAATAATACAATATGTAGCCTTTTTTGTCTGTCTTTCTTTGTTTTTTTGTTTCTTTCTTTCTATTTTATTTATTGGACAGAGAGAGAGAGAGAGCCAGAGAGTACAAGTGGGGGGAATGGCAGAGGGAGAAGGAGAAGCAGGCTCCTCTCTGAGCAGGGAGCCTGATGCAGGGCTCAGTCCCAGGACCCTGGGATCATGACCTGAGCCAAAGGCAGACGCTTAAACAACTGAGCCACCCAGGTGCCCCTTGTCTGGCTTCTTGCATTAAGCATAATGTTTTCCAGATTCATCTATGTTGTAGCATGTAACAGTACTTAATTTATTTTTATGGCTGAACAATATTGCATATTTTGTTAATCTGTTTATTTTTGATGAACACTTAGGTTGTTTCCACTGTTGCCTACTATGAATTATGCTGCTATGAAAGATTCAAGTACTACCTTCTTTTTTTTTTTTTTTTAAGATTTTATTCATTTATTTGACAGAGAGAGACACAGTGAGAGAGGGAACACAAGTGGGGAAGAGGGAGAACCAGGCTTCCCGCTGAGTAGGGAGCCCGATGCGGGGCTCAATCCCAGGACCCTGGGATCATGACCTGAGCCGAAGGCAGACGCTTAACCAACTGAGCCACCCAGGCGCCCCCAAGTACTACCTTCTTTTAAATGTGTTCTTTAGTCACAGACAGTCACTAATCTGCCTTCCATAACATTTTCATTTCAAATACTGTATCTTTAATTTCTAAAATTTCTAACAGGGTTTTCCCCCCTTAAACTTGCTGTTTAATTGATGGCAGTATATTCTTTTTTGAAAAATTTTTTTGAGTATGTTGACACACTGTTACATTAGTTTCAGGTATACGGCATAGTGACTGAACATCTGTATATGTTATGCTGTGCTCAGCACAAGTGTAGCTACCATCTGTCACCATACAACACTATTACAACATCACTGACTATATTCCCTATGCTGTACCTTTTATTTCCATAACCTATTCATTCCATAACCAGTAGCCTCTGTTATTCCCCATCACCCATTTTGCCCATCTCCCATCCCCCTCCCCTCTAGCAACCATCATTTTGTTCTCTTTTATTTATGATTCTTTTTGTTTTTTAGATTCCAGTTATGAGTGAAATTTATATGGTATTTGTCTTTCTCAGTCTAACTTATTTCACTTAGAGTACCATCCATGTTGTCACAAATGGATGTGATTTTTATGGCTGTGTAATATTCCACTGTGTGTGTGTGTGTGTGTGTGTGTGTGTGTGTGTACCACATCTTTATTCATTCATCTGTCAGTGGACACTTGGGTTGCTTCCGTATCTTGGCCATTGTAAATAATGCTGCAGTAAACATAGTGGTGCATATTTTTTTAAATTAGTTTTTTCTTTTTCTTTGTGTAAATACCCAGTAGTGAAATTATTGGATCATATGGTAGTTCTATTTTTAATTTTTTGAGGAACCTCCATATTGTTTTCAACAGTGGATATACCAATTTACTTTCCCACAAACAGTGCATGAGAGTTCCTTTTTGTCCATATTCCTGCCACATTATTTCTTATTTTTCATTTGAGCCATTCTGACAGGTGTAAGGTGATATTTTACTGTGGTTTTGATTTGCATTTCCTTGATGATGAGTGATGTTGAACATCTTTTCATGTGTCTGTTGGCTATCTGTATGTTTTATTTGGAAAAATGTCTATTCAGGTCTTCTGCCCATTTTTAATTGAATTATTTGTGGGTTTTTTGGTATTGTTCTTTATTTATTTTGGATTTCAACCCCTTATCAGGCATATCATTTGTAAATATCTCCTTTCATTCAGTAGGTTGCCTTTTTAATTTAATTTTTTTTTAAAGATTTTATTTATTTATTTGACAGAGAGAGCAAGAGAGCACAAGCAGGGGGAACAGTAGAGGGAGAGGGAGAAGCAGGCTTCCCGCCAAGCAGGGAGCCCAGTGCGGGGCTCGATCCCAGGACCCTGAGATCATGACCTGAGCCGAAGGCAGACGCTTAACCATCTGAGCCACCCAGGTGACCCTAATTTAATTTTTTTTTTTTAAGATTTTTATTTATTTAACAGAGATGGCACAAGTAGGCAGAGTGGCAGACAGAGGGAGAGGGAGAAGCAGGCTCTCCGCCAAGCAGGGAGCCCGATGCGGGGCTTGATCCCAGGACTCTGGGATCATGACCTGAGCCAAAGGCAGCCGCTTAACCGACTGAGCCACCCAGGCGCCCCCTAATTTAGTTTTTTAAATTTAAGTTCTAGTTAGAATAGGTTGCCTTTTGGTTTGTTGATAGTTTCCTTTTCAGATTGTTTTGTTAATTCTGTTTCCTCATGTATAAGTTGGTGTTTCTAAAGATTTTATTTATTTGTCAGAGAGAGCGCACACAAACAGGGGAAGGGGCAGGCAGAGCAGGCAGAGGGAGAAGCACGATCCCGGCCAAGCAGGGAGCCGGATGTGGGACTCGATCCCAGGACCCTGGGGTCATGATCTGAGCTGAAGGCAGACGCTTAACCGACTGAGCCACCCAGGCGTCCCTCCTCATGTACAAGTTTTATTAGTTGATATGTGTCACATTTTTCATGGTATTGATCTTTGTTGGTTGGTAACTTTTAGTTTAGAGTTAATTGTCCATTATTTATTTGTTTTGAACACATCCTGCGTTGACAGGCTTCCAGTAGGAGGTTCTCTGTTGCTGAGCTCTAATCTTGCAGGATTATATATAATATATATTATCTATTTATCTATATATATGTATATATAAATTGGTTTAAATTTTGCTTGAGTGGCAAGATGCAAAGCTCTTGCATCTTTTTTTTTTTTTTAAAGATTTTATTTATTTATTTGAGAGAGAGCACATGAGAGGGGGGAGGGTCAGAGGGAGAAGCAGACTCCCTGCCGAGCAGGGAGCCCGATGCGGGACTCGATCCAGGGACTCCAGGATCATGACCTGAGCTGAAGGCAGTCGCTTAACCAACTGAGCCACCCAGGCGCCCCTTTTTTTTTTTTTTTAAAAGATTAAAGCTCTTGCATCTTAATAGATTATATAGTTCTGAGTCTTTTTCCACTTGTATGACATAGCTGTTAAGGCCCTCAACCTTCATCATTGATGCTGCTACTAGCATCACTTGGCTTTAACCAACTCTCTGGCAGGCAGGTGAAAAATCTCTGGCCTTTGTTCGTGTTTTGGTTCCTTGTTTAGATCTCCCATGTGTGGCCTGTGTGGATCTTGCTCTTAAATCTGTGGCTGTTGCAATATTAGCCCCATGTTTTTTTCCCTAGTCCAAGCCCCAGATATGGTGTGCATCTTTGGTCCTTTCCTACCACTGTAGATTCTCTTTCTTTTTCCTTTCTGAAGATGAGGGAAATATACCTCTCCATTTCTGGTCTATAAAGTTTTCTCTGTTTTTCTTACCATGATTATGTATTTATTAAGTTTTAGAAATACTTGTTTTAAAGGTGATGGGCACCGGATGATGTGCGGATGTTGAATCACTATATTGTACACCTGCAACAAATATTACACTGTATGTTAACTAACTAGACTCTGAATTAAAAACTTAAAAATATCTGTTTTACCATTTTATGTGTTTGAATGGGAAGATGCAGTTTCAACATATGCTCAACTTATCTTGAAATAGGCTTTTATTTAGTTTTATTGTTCTGCCTTTCACATTTAACTCTAGTCAGTCCATCTGGATTTTTATTTGTGTGTATGTGTGTATGAAGAGAGGCAGTTGAAATTGATTTCCCTCAAATTACCACACATTTTATTTAAATTGTTGTTAAGATTTCTGGATAATTTAGTTATTGACAAGACTTTTTCTCACATATCTACATGTTTTCCCCATTCTTCACTGTATCAATACTTCAAAGACAAGGTAGGATTCAGGAACAAGTTTTTTTCTTATTTCACAGAAAGGTAATTTAATCACAGTAAAAAGGGGGTCACCTAAAGTCAGAAAGTTGGTAAGTGGTAAAACTGAAGATTGATACAAAGCATCTTGGTTCAGTGCCAAGTTCACTAAACTTCAGTGTAGCATAACCTTGCTGCTATATTATCCCATGCTTTATGACTGAATTATATTTGAAAAACAAATAATGGCAAGAAAAATACTACCCATTAAGATTGATAGCTAGTACTTGATCTTGTTAATATCCGTACTTTTTGAGATGGTTAAAGTTTTATTAGATATGTAGTATGAATGCTCTAGGAGAAAGTTGTGCTATTAGGATGTATTTTGTTGTTAGGTTTTTAAAGTTGAATTCTTGTATAATATCAACATTGTCAATCTCATTTATAAGGTAGAGCTTGCAGAGACTGGAAGCTCTCTTTATTCATCTGTAGTTCTTTATTATAATAGTACTTTGGGGGGAAATAAGGGATAACATTTTATAGAATGGGAGATTTGTTTTTTTCCTTTATAATATGAGTGCCAAGGTACAGAAAGGAAGAACCATGATGCCAATTTTGATGATTCAGGACCCGTTGGTGCTTTGTGGAAAGATAGTTCTAGGTCCACGTATGCAAATACACCAAATGGTTAACTTATGAATTAAATTAGCAAGAATTTGCTTTACTTTGTTAAAGACTGCCTTTGCTTTGTTAAAGTCTGCCATAAATACAGTTTGTTGTTAGCAGACATACTGTATTAGGTAAATGCTTGAGTGGGTCATTCTTGAATTTTTCTGCTTTCAGTTCTAAATTAGCTCACTTACTGGATTTGTGTTTATTAAATAATGAGTTAATTTATTAAAAACTACAAGAATATAAGCTAGAGCTATCAACTTTGAAGATTTCTGGCTTTGGACATGACCTTGTGGAAATTAACTGAACATACAAATTGATTTAGCAAATGTGAAAAATTGAAAACACGAGATGAAATGTCTTAACCACATAAAGTAATTCTAAATGTTCAAGCAATTTGCTGATGCATAGCCATTTCCAGTCATATTTTAAATTTTGCAGATAATCTTTTCATCAGGGAAATGCTTTCTTGGCTCATCAGTTTAATAAACAATTCCAGAAATTCTGGTGCTTATCCAAACTGCTTTTTCTTTTTGTCGCCATTTCTTCTTACACAGAAATACAATCTATACTGCCCGGATTCTCTGCAAAACTGAATTGGACTTCAGAGGAAGCCAGCTATTCTCAGGACATATCAGGGGTCACACCATTCCAGATGATTTTTGAGGCAGGTTTTGTTGTGGTTCTATAAATTACTGATGTCTTAATTCTTATTTTTCTACAAATCCAGTAAAGCCTAGGTCCATCACAGTTCCAAGTTGAAATGAAATAAGGCATTGGTTCCCGAACTTCTCTGTGCAGATGTTAAAACACTTGGTAACTTCCAAAGTACTGGTGTTTGTGTCCCACTCCAAGAGGTTGTGATTTAATTGGTCTAGGGTGCTGGATTAGTTTGGTCAGGTTGTCATTTAAAAAAACAAACCACGGATTGGGTGGTTAAACAGTAGAAACATATTTCCTCGTTATTTTGGAGGCTAGAAGTTTAAGATTAAAGTGTCTTGTCATTGTTCCCTCACATGGCCTTTCCTTTGTATGTGGAGAGAGAGCTCTGTGGTATTTTTCTCTTATAAGGACGCCTGTCCTATCAGATTAGGGCTCCACGTTTATGACCTCATTTAATATGTCTTTAAGGCTCTGTGTCCCAAGTACAGTCACATAGGGGGCAAGGGCTTCAATGTGTGAATTTTGGGAGACACTGATGTGGCCTGGGCTTTGGAATATTTTTGAAATCCCAAATGGAAAAAAAATCCCAGATGATTCCTAATGTGCAGATAAATTTGAGAACCACTGAAACAAGCCATTATTTGAATTTGGATCTCCTGAAAAAGAAAATAAAAATATCTTGTTTCAGTGTAGATCCTATTTGGATACATTCTTATTAGGTTGGTTTAAAGATCTTCATTGATTTATTTGTAGCTCAGATTTATGAGAGTGACAGTTGAGTTCTCCATTCCCTTTAACAATTCTCTGATCCCCTATCTTTCTTTCCTTTGTTTGTGGAAACATAAAGAATTAGAATATTTTCTTTTATTTTTTTAAGACTTTATTTAGGGGCACCTGGGTGGCTCAGCCGGTTAAGCGTCTGCCTTCAGCTCAGGTCATGATCCCCGGGTTCTGGGATCAAGCCCCGCATTGGGCTCCCTGCTCAGTAGAGAGCCTGCTTCTCCCTCTCCCTCTGCTGCTCCCCCTGCTTGTGCTCTCTCTTTCAAATAAATAAAATCTTTAAAAAAAGAGAGAGATTTGACAGCACGGGGCGGCAGGGTGCGGGGGGGAGGTTGGGCAGAGGGAGAAGCTGACTCCCCGCTGAACAGGGACCCCAATGAGGGGCTTGAGCCCAGGACCTGGAGATCATGACCTGAGCCAAAGGCAGTTGCTTAATTGACTGAGCCACTCAGGAGCCCCAGAACTGGAGTACTTTAAACATTCTCCCAAGAAGCATTTGGGAGGCCTTTCTTTGTGTTTGGACAATTATATGCTCCTTGTCAAAGGAAATGGGTGCAGTATTGCGACAATAGATATCCCTGGCTGTGCCTTATCTTCTTTAGGGGAATGATGGGTAAAAAATCTGGAGCAATTAATGATTAGTCAGCTTTGAAACTATTAATTTCAAGTAGCAATAAAAAAAAAAGCTGATTTCAGTGAACCAAGGAGAGCAGTTCTAGAAAAGGAGATCATGTGTTTTAGCCAGTTTAAACAAAGAATAATTTTGGGGCGCCTGGGTGGCTCAGTCATTAAGCACCTGCCTTTGGCTCAGGTCATGATCCCAGGGTCCTGGGATCGAGCCCCACATCAGGCTCCCTGCTCAGCGGGAAGCCTGCTTCTCCCTCTCCCACTCCCCCTGCTTGTGTTCCTGCTCTCACTATCTCTCTCTGTCAAATAAATAAAATCTTTAAAAAAAAAACAAACCAAAGAATAATTTTTATGACTAACATTTATATGTATTATTTAAGTCTCCTGACAACTCTATGAAGTGGACAGAACAGGGATTATCACCCCATTTTATAGGTACAAGAACCCTGAGATTCAGAGAGTTCGATTGACTTACCCAAGGTCATATGAAAGTTAAGTGACAGAATTAGAATTTGAACTAAAGTCTTACTCATTTTAATCAGGTCTGTTTAAATATTTATTCACTCATTCGGGAACCTGTGTTTGTTCAAGTCGGCCACACTGTGCTGGATGTTGAAGGTACAGAGTCCCAAGACACATTACTTGATAAAGGAAAAGATAAACAAGCAAACAAATAATTACAATACAGTGTAATATGTATCATGATAGAGATAGGGTATATAGCATAGAGGAAGGGTACCTAACACAATTGGAAGTGTCCAAGGTCTGGAGGTCTTGTTGAGACTGAAAACAGATTTTCTGGGTATAAGGTGTTCAAAGACTTGAAAGAATAGGAAGTTGTCTTCAGACTTACAGAGTTTGTCTTATTTTTCTCCTTATTGCAAAAGCAGTGTTTCCCTCAGGAAAATCAAAGAGAGCATTTAGAACACAGATAATTTGATTTTTTTTTTAAGATTTTATTTATTTATTTATTTGACAGAGAGACAGTGAGAGAGGGAACACAAGCAGGGGGAGTGGGAGAGGGAGAAGCATGCTTCCCACTGAGCAGGAGCTCGATGCGGGGCTCGATCCCAGGACCCTGGGACCATGACCCGAGCCAAAGGCAGACACTCAACAACGGAGCCACCCAGGCGCCCTAGATAATTTGACTTAATTGTGGTAGCCACTGTTAACATCTTGGTGTGCATCTTTTCACATAAGAGTGAGGCATTTCAGTTTCAGGTGTTTAGAATGGTACAGTTCCAAACTATGGCCATGGAAATAGGTGGCTGGAAATGCATGGATGTCAAGGTCAGTGGAGTTGAAGAGGTCAGGAAATTGTGAGACTAAGTTGTTCCTTAGGCCATCAACTTGGATGTGGAAGTAGCCCAGTTGATGGCAGGTCTTAAAGTGCTGAGGAAACGTGAGCTCAGTGCCTGCTGAGCAATAGATGAGAAGTGGCAAAAAGCAGTATGACCTTAGAGGAACAGGAACAAGGGTTCCCTGAAAGTGTTTGTTCCATTACATCTCATTGTCTCTGGTACTATGCAGCTATTTAAAAGATACTTGAATGAAGAGAGTGAGAAGAGAAGAAGGGGGAGACTGTGAACAAGTTCATCATATATACCTCAAATGGGGAGAAGAGTCAAGTAGCAAGGTTCATAATGGAAGCTAGTGAATGGAGACATCCAAGAAAAAGCTATAATAAATGATCCACTGCTTTGGGCATGTGAGGAGAGCCTATCCCAGGGAATACTAAAGAGAACTTCATTTAGGAGAGATGCAATGTCTTGTGTTTATGCTCACAGTCAGTCCTGCATCTTGGGGTCCAATCAGCTGGGTAACACGTCCTTCCAAAAACAATTTGATTTTACAAGATCTTCTTGAAATCTTTATCCATTTTTATATTTATTTTTGCCATAATACTAAGTGATAAAATTGGTAGAGGTACATGTATTTCTACAAACATATCTTCATATTTATCTCTATTTCTTTGTATACCTATTTAACTAGAGACAGGAAGAGACAGAGGCACAGATTGACTTTCTTCTGGACAGCCATATAGGGCCCATGACAACCTAAGTTCAATTTGAATATATAAAACAGCTCTGATATGGGCGCCTGGGTGGCTCAGTCATTACGTGTCTGCCTTCGGCTCAGGTCGTGATCCCAGGGTCCTGGGATGGAGCTGCATTGGGTTCCCTGCTCAGCAGAGAGCCTGCTTCTCCCTCTCCCACCCCCCCTGCTTGTGTTCCTGCTCTCGCTCTCTCTCTGTCAAATAAATAAATAAATAAAATCTTAAAAAAAACCAAACAGCTCTGATATTATCTGTGATATAAAGGTGAAGGCTGGAACATAGGATTCAGTAATGGTTTCTGCTGCCCAGGGCTGGCAGCATCTATGTTTTCCTAACAACACTTAAGTAAATTCACTGCTTCTATATGTATGTCAGGCTGGGGTACTGGATTTCTAACACCCAACTCTAAAAGGCTTTAAAAGACTTTGTAGACATAGACACATATTTTCGTTCTCTTTCAATAATTTATGAGTAGATTTTAAAAGGAGCTATTTGCTTTATGTTAACTATCCTCTGCTGACATGGTATTAGGTCACTTTATCTTCTCAGTCTGGATTAGGTACCAGTCCTTCTTGTGTATTTCTTTAGCATTTCTTAATATATGTAAATCCTAGGACTTTTCACATTGCATATACGTTATTTATTTGTCTCTCTCTTCTACTTAACTGTGAACTCTTTAAATTCAGATTGTTTTATTTACCTCTGTAGGCCCAGGTTACATAATAAACTCCATTCAGTGTTTTGAGTGGGTAATTCAGTAGTTTGCATAAGCATTGCCTGTCAGGCTCCATAAAAGTGATGATAGATTACATAATATCCAATTCTGAAAGCTATATGCACAGATAATGAACTTTCTTGGAGAGACAGCATTGCGTGGGCTTTGAAGTTAGATCTAGGTTTGAATCCCAGTTCTGCCACTTCACTAGCTATGTGTGACCTTGGACAAATTAAACAGCTTATTTAGTCTCATTATTCTCATAAATAAAATGGGGGATATTTCCTACTTGCATATAAACTGTTTGGCATGTAGCAGGTGTTCAGTAAGTGGTAGCTCTCATCATTATTAATTGTAGCCCCTCTCTGGTAGCCGCTCAAGGAATTTTCACTTACTTGGTTGCCTTACTGCTAGATTTAATTAGCCTTTTCTGTGATGTACCCTATAATAACCAAGGCTACAGAAGTTTGAAATTGTTCCAAGAAGTTGTTTTGTAAGTGCTAAGTACAAAAAATGCTTTGAAGAGATCATTGCTTTTCTACTATTTGAACATTTTATAATAAAGTTGTTTTTTTTTTTTTAAAGTAGGCTCCCCACCCAGTGTGGAGCCCAACACAGGGCTTGAACTCAGGACCCTGAGATCAAGACCTGAGCTGAGATGAAGAGTCGGACACTTAACCGACTGAGCCACCCAGGCGACCCTATAGTAAAATTTTTTAAATGAAGGATGTGACTGATATGTATGCGGCAGTTACTGTTTAATCACTACTATATACATGCATGAGTAATCCTAGATCTGTTTCTAGAATTTTCTAATAATTCACATCCACTTTTCTGATAATTTTTTGTAATGATTCTATAATAATCTTTCTCATTTTCCCCACTCATTGCATACTTCTTGATCTCATTTTCAGTGTACTTACAAAAAGTTTTATAGTAATTTGTTCTTTCTGTTTCTTCCTCATTGTGTTATGATATGTTGAGGTCTAGGACCATTTTTTTCTTTAATGTGTTCCTACTACATGGCTCTGTATTCTCTGAGCCACCAGTAAGAACTTACTGATTTTTTACTCTATTTCTTCTCATTTTCCTAGACTCTCCCACTTTCTAAAAGACTCCTTATAACTTTGGTTTTAGGGACACTGTATTAAATATAGTGAGTCATTATAGGAAAGTGGTTATTACTAAAGCTTTGGAGCCAGATTTGGTAACCTTGAGAAAATTGTTTGACCTCTTTGAGACTCATTTTTTTTTTATCCATAAAATGTGGGTTACATGTACCTAATAGGGCTTTTGTGAGGGGTAAATGAGGTAATATAAGTAAGATATTTTAGCTCCATTCCTGGAATAGAGAAAGCCCTCATTAAATTATAAATTTTATTATATTTGTAGGGAGATATCAGGGTATATTGGAAAGAGTATGGACAATTGGTATTAGACAGACTTAGGATCAAATTCTGGCTCTATCACTGAACAGTTGGGTAACCTTGGGCAAGTTGCTTAACTTCTCTGAGTCTTGTTTAAAAAAACAATCTACAAAGAAAGGATAGTAGTACCTGCCTCCAGGATTGTTTGAGGTAATGTTGAAATAAGACCTGCACAATGCTTGCTACGTAGTAGGCATTCAACAAGTGGTATCTGCTATTGTTGCCATGTATAATATATATTTAAAGATTATTATCTGATCCTTAAAACAGTTCTGTGAGGTGGAATGGCTAACTTTTTTTTTTTTTAAGATTATTTATTTATTTATTTTTTAGAGAGAGAGAGAGTGCACAAGTAATGGGGAGACACAGAGGGAGAGGGAAAAGCAGACTCCCTGCTGATCAGGGAGCCCAACATGGGGCTCGATCCCAGGACCCTGAGCTCATGACCAGAGCTGAAGGCAGACACTTAACTGACTAAGCCACCCAGGTGCCCCTAGAATGGGTAACTTTTATCGCTGTTTTACAGATTAGTAAACAAAATTCAGAGCAATTAAGTGATTTTTTTTTCATGGTTACTTAAGTAACTTTTATAGAGCCAGTACTAGAACACAGGTCTTCTGACTTGTGAGCTTTTTGCTTTACAGCTTTTCCTAAAAAAAAAATGATTAGATAAATGGATTGATGTTGAAAAATAGTTCCTTTTAGTGTCTGCTACTTTCACTCCATTCTTAATACAGATCAACTCACATCAGGTCGGTAGAGCTAAGATAGAGTTACTCTTCTTAGTTCCGGTCTGAATTACTTCTAAATTTGTTCCAAAAGGTGGTTTTGAAATTGTGGGTTTTGCTCTGATCTTTGTTAATGTGTCTCCTGAAGTTCCATGGAATAGTTTAGCCCAAGAAATACCGAATTATTAGATTGCCTTTTATGTCCAATTCTTAGATCCAAAGGTGTTTCCCCTTGGATGTCTGAAAAGCTTTCTCAGGGTTAAGTTACCTTTATAGGAAGAAATACCATTATTTATTTAAAGATTTATTTATTTAAAAATTTATTTATTTTAGAGAGGCAGGGAGGGGCAGAGGGAGAGGGAGAGAGAATCTTAAGTAGACTCCACGCGGAGCCGGACATGGGGCTTGATCTCACCACCCTGAGATCATGACCTGAGCTGAAACCAAGAGTCAAATGCTCAACTGACTGTACCACCCAGGTGCCTCAAGAAATACCATAATTTAATTCATTTGTGCTCCTGGGTTTGTGTATTTGTGGTGGATGTTTTTGTTGTATTGTTACAGGTTGATGAAAAGCCCAGAACTTTGATGACAGATAGTTTGGTGATAAAGAATTTTTTACATAAAATTGTCATGGTACACCCTAAGGTAAGCTGTTCTTTTGCACAGTGATGCTTCTCTTGTCATATGTTTTCAGGAGACCTCTACTCTGTAGGACATGAAAGGATATGGTTGGCCCTCTTTCTTTTCATGGTAATGATTACAACTTTTAATATTGAATTGATTTGATTTCTTTGTCCCTAGCACAGAGTTGATGTTGGTCATGTGACATAGCTAAGAGCCCTTGGATATAGAGCTTTCTTGGGTTCTTGTTTTTACTTCCTTACTGTCTTATTATTCAGTTTAGATACTTTTTTTTTTTAAAGATTTTATTTATTTGACAGAGAGAGACACAGCGAGAGAGGGAACACAGGCAGGGGGAGTGGGAGAGGGAGAAGCAGGTTTCCAGCTGAACAGGGAACCTGATGTGGACCTCGATCCCAGGACCCTGAGATTATGATCTGAGCTGAAGGCAGACGCTTAACGACTGAGCCACCCAGGCGCCCGATTTAGATACATTTTTTTTCCTCCTCTGTATTTCATTTTTCTATTAAACCTGGATAATAAACCTTGCTGACTATCTCCTTCTTTTCCAAAGTGACTAGAAGAACAAATCAGGAAATTTTGATAAAGTACTTCAAACTTTGGAGAGCTATAATTTTTATTATTAGCTATAGTTAGGTCTGTTTATAGGGATGCATACCATTAAGTATGCTTTATAACTTCTCCTTTTTTTTCTCTTGCTAGCTTTCTACTTTTTCTGTCTTTAGCAGGGTTCAGTGCTTATTATGCCAGTCACTATTCTGAGTGCTTTCCATACACTCACTCACTTACCCCATGCAACAGCCCTTGTGAAGTAGGTTTTATCATCATCATTCCCATTTTATAGCTGAGGAAACTAGTACAGAGGTTAAGTAACTTGCAGAGCCAGGATTTGAATTCAGGCAGTCTGGCTCTAGAGTCCTTTATTACCCATTATGTTACATAGAAAAATGTAGGTCAAAGGTAGGAAATAATTAGAACAGTGAAGTAAACTGGAGGGAGGACAAAAGTCATATGGGGGCAGGGGAAGAAAAAGCATGGAATGTTCTATGTACAAAAACAGTGGGAAGAATAGAGAGAAAAATTGATAGTTCCTTTAAGGGGGAGAAGAGATAACATTGGGAGAAGAGCAGAGAACAAAGGGTAGGATTTACTGATAATCTATGGCCACTTGGAATTGAAGTGTAGGACTCAGTATATTTAAGATGCAGAATTTGAGCACAGAGAAATGTTAATTGTGTTAATTATATTATGTTTAGGGAAAGTACAAGTGAAAAAAAGGGGATATAAAGAATATCTTCCCCTTCGGGAATTAAGTATGGAAGTTTTTAATCTCTGTCCTGGTTCGTGTTAAATCTCATACCCCATTTACTTTGCAGATTAAATTTAATTTCACTGTAAAGGTGAATGGAGTCCTTTCCATGGAAGTCTTTGGGTAAGTCCTTTCCATGGAAGTCTTTGGGTAAGTCCTTAAATCCATGGCTTAAGTTTATGCTGTGGCTTTATAGTTTTTCTCAGTCATTATTGTCCTGTTTCTAGTAGCGTCACAGTTTGACTTTTATTTTTTTTTTAAGATTTGTTTATTTATTTTCGAGAGAGTGAGAGCTCACGAGCCTGTGTGTGGGAGGGAGGGGCAGAGGGAAAGAGAAACCCAAGCCGACTCCATGCTGAGCGCAGAGCCTGACACAGGGCTCCAGGAAAGTCTCAATCTCATGACCCTGAGATCGTGACAGGAGCTGAAATCAAGCATTGGATACTCAACCAGCTACGCCACCCAGTTGCCCCACAGTTTGACTTCTTGACCCAAAGTCACCCTGAAATTAGTTTTGAGACCCCCCACATTTTCTTATTCTATGTTAGCTTTAATTTTTTTTTTTCAGGTTGAATAGATTTCTTTTCCTATGTTAGCTTTTAATGAGCCAGTAGATTCATCTAAACATTTCACATCTTTTCCTCTCACTAGAGTGGGTGATCTTAAAAGTCGCCATTTTCCCCTTGGTTAATTGGTTATTGAATTCTAATAATCTTTGAGGGTGGTGGTAGTCATGGGCCAAAATTTATATCAGGTAAAGATTGGTTTTAGAATCTCTGAAATAGGGTTTTTCTTTGTTTGCAGGACAAAGAATGAACCCACTTTGAACCTATCAAATGGAATTGCTCTTGTTATAAGCTGTCAGCATTATGTGAGGTGAAGGGTAAAAGCATTGTGGTCCCTCTCCATGTTTTAATCTCCTGTTATGAGTATGAATGTGGGTAGAAATTGAAAATAGCCTCATTTATCATTTCTTAGTGCCAGGTATCAGATTCTCTGTCAGAAAAGTGGAAGTAAAACTTTGAAGCTATTTTTATTGAAAACTCTTATTATTTCTGGCTCCTTGAATATATTCTAATTGACCCAAGGACATGTGCCTTCTCTTTCCCATATTATTTCTGGCTCCTTGAATATATTCTAATTGACCCAAGGACATGTGCCTTCTCTTTCCCATCTGTAAATAAAACAAAACAAACCCTGCTAATTTCAATCTTATTTACATATGAGAAGAGAGGAATGACTTTAGATAGTAGTTACTTAAACTCTTGGCTAGAAAGATACTATGAATACAAAGGAATTCTTTGCATGTTACTTTTTGTGCATCAACATTTTGCATATGTTCAGAAATCATCTCTCTACCTCCACCTTCTTCAGACTACAAAAAAAAATCCATGGAGAAGATGGGAAATAAATGGAATAGAACCCTCTGCCTTGCCTTCCTATGCTGTCCACCTACCACAGAATCCAAAGTGAACATGCATTATAGCAAGAAAAAAACTAATTTATTATTAAGTCCAACTAATTTATTCTTTATTCAGTAGTTTTCCACTCCGTTTGTATGCCCTGAACGGTCACTGGTAGTCATAGGATCTTAAGGCTTGAAGAGATTAGATTGCCCATGGCTTTTTAGTCTGTTTTTTCACTCTTAGAATTACAATTCAGATTAGATTTTTTTATTCTTTAATATGTGCAGGAAACAAAGCCCCCACCCCTTATCTTTCTTTAGTAGTCCTCTGCTGTCATACAGTCTTTTCAGACAGCTCATTATCACAGATTTACTGAAAAAGTTTAAGCCTCTGAGCCAGTGTTTGTGGACATATCTTCCTGGATGACCTGATCAGTTTAAAGAGAGAGGTAAAGAAAGCTTCGTTGGGTGTGGAGCCTACTTTATTTATTTATTTATTTTTAAAGATTTTATTTTAAGTAATCTCTACACCCAGTGTGGGGCTCAAACTCACAACCCCGAGATCAAGAGTTGCACACTTTTGATCTGAGGGAGCCAGCCAGGTGCCCTATCGTGGAGCCTACTTTAAAAAAAAAGAGAAGAAAAGAAAAAATAATTGCTTAAGAACCAAAAAAAGCTAAATTTGTCTTATCTGTTTTTTGACAGTAGACCAAAATTTGGTACAGCTGAATTACTCTGCAGCAGAATCCATCCTGTGCTAGGACATCCAGTAATGCTTCTCATCCCTGATGACATGGCTGGCTTGGGCTTGTTGGGAGAGCTGATACTGACTCCAGCGGCTGCTCTGTGTCCCTGCCCAGAGGTCTTTTCGAACCAGCCGAGTAGGATTTCTTCGGTTTCCATATCCTTTTGTGATGATAGAGTCCATCAAAATCTTCAAATTCATTGTCTTGAAAAATGAATTTTTTAAAGATTTTATTTATTTATTTTAGAGAGAGAGACAGTGAGTGCGGGGAGGAGCAGAGGGAGATGGACAAACAGACTCTGAGCTGAGTGTAGAGCCCCATGTGGGACTCAATCCCATGACCCTGAGATCATGACCTGCACTGAAATCAAGAGTTGGATGCTTAATTTACTAGGCCACCCAGGCACCCTGAAAAATGAATTTTAAATCTCAATTCTAGAAAGCCCTTGGCAAATAAACTCTGTGCCTAGAAGCCAGTATGATTTGTATAAAAACAAAAATCCATTATGAAAGCCAAGCTTGAGAATTTTTCCAAAAAATTGAAAACTATAAAATGTGACACATGTGCCACATGCTTTTCATGTAATTTAGTATGACCAAAGCATGGAATGAATGGTGCAAGCAGGAGAGAAGAGGCTGGGAAAGCAGTTGGAGTTGAACATGGCTCCTGTGTGCCACACTAAGGAGTGTGAACTTCATTCTCTTCATAGTGGGAAGCCATTGGATGTTTTAGGAGTCTCAGGCAGCATCATACAGTGGGGTAGGAGAGAGAAGTCAGCAAACACTAAGTAAGTAAGTAAGTGACCTGGCAAGAGATAATGCTTGCCTAAGTTAAAAGTGTGATGAGCATGGAAAAGAGAAACTTACCACTCGAAGGAATCAACATAATGAGGCAACCAGTTCATTGTTAGGGTAGGAGAGATTAGGGGCAGGGAATAGCCAAAGTTGATGTCAAGATTTCTACATCCAGAAGAGGCAAATCTATAGAGACAAAGTGGGTGGAGAGGGATTTTTTGGGGAGTGATAAAAATGTTCTAAAATTGTTGGTGGTGATGGTTGCACAATTTTTTGAATATACTACTACCTATTTAATTGTGCACTTTAAATGGGTAAATTTTATGTTATGTGATATGTTTAAAACTCAGTAAACTGTTTAAAAACATTTCCACAGATGGCTGATAGAATAATGACACTGTCAATTAGATGCAAATCATAAATGGCAGATTTGGAAGGTAAAGAAGATTAGCTTAGCTTTAAACATGTTAGGTTTATGGTTCCTGCTGGATGTCCCTTGAAAATGGCAAGCAGCTACATAGAAATTTTGGTCTGGAAATTGGAAATGATCAGATTTAGAGATAAATTTTAGAGCCTCAACATTTCCTCCCATGGATTTATTATAGCATAGTGCTTTGGTTAGAGCATGGCACAAGAGTGTAAATGCTGGATTCACCACTAATTGGCTGTGACTTTATGCAGCTTACTTAACCAGCCTAAGCTTTTATTTCATCAGCTTTAAAACAGAGATAATAATACTTTGTAGATTTATTTATTTCCCCTTGCAAAGGTTTTGTTGTTGTTATAGCTGTTCTTTTGGGATTTGTTTGTTTGTTTGTTTTAGGATTGATTATATACTAACCTATGTGAAGCTCCTAGCATACTGCCTGAGATATAGTAAGTGTTCAATAAATATTAGGTGTTGTTGTTATATGATTGAAACTATAAGAGTAAATGTAGTTATATATAGTAGAATATAAAGAATAAGAACAGAAGAAGGCCAAGGCCAGTGTCAGCTGAAAATACCATTAGGGAGGAGGAAGGAGCGGGATGGTGATAAAGACTATGCATGGACTTTTGGATTTTAAAATCTTAATATCTAGGTCATATAGAAGAGTATAAAGTGAAATATAAAATTTTCTCCTTCCTTCTCATCCCATTCCCCAGAGGGAATAAGGCACATTTTTCTATCCTCTTGAAGTTTACATTTAGTGGGACATGTTAATAAATAGATGTCAGGTAGTGATAAGTACAGTAAAGATAAAATAAAGCAGGTAAAGAGATAATGATAGGGAAGTTATTTTAAATATTATAGTCAACGGAGACTCTAGGGAGGTGATGTTTTATTTAGTGAAGAGAAAGAGAGCTAACAAAACTGGTAGGATTTCAGTTTCTGAAAATGACAAACTAGGTAATTTAGACCACCCTCCCATTGATGACAAATGCTGGATGAAATATTAAAACATCATAAAAGAATCTAAGAGCTCTAGTGAGTAGGAAGGAATTTCTGGGCCAACATAGGAAAAAACAGGAATAGCAGAAAGCTTGAGCCCAACACTGGGGGCTGCTTTTGCCCTGAGGTCATTTGCAAATTAGAGCAAGCAGCCAAGAGGCTAAGATGCACTTCTGAATTAATGTAGGACAAGAAGGTCAAAGAGTTTAGGGCCTGCTGAGCTGGGGTGCTGTTAAAAGCACCTCTTGTTTTGGGCAGGGATAACTAAAAGGTTACACTTTAAGGAGTAAGGTGAACCTGAAATAAACCATCCTTCACATGAACTCATATATTTTTTGGGTCATCTGGAAAGGCTAGAAAATCTTAAACTTTCAAAATGGATTAAGATGATTCTAGATTTCTAATTCTCCCAGATGCCTTGTAGAAGCAAACAAAAATTCTTTCTAGGTAGATAGATAACCACATCTGTGCTTCAGATTATTTAACAAATACTTTCTCAAAATGTCCAGCTCATGTGCATATTTCTCTCTCTCTCTGTCATACACACACACACCCCCACACCCTCCTGCCCCCACACCTAGATAAAAGGTGGACAAGGTAACATGAATAAGAGCTAGCAAAAACAAGAGCAACAGAAGCACCCAGTGGGACTCCAGATGTTGGTAATATCAGACATTGATTTTAAAAATAAAAAACTATGTTTACTATGCTTATGAAATTGAAATCCAAGCTTAAAAATCTTGCCAGGGAACTGTAAACTATAAAATGTGACATAATTTTTTAAAAAAACCAAACAGAAATTGTAGAACCAAAAAATACAATGACCTGTATTGAAATTAGGCAGGTTTAACAACAGATTAGATATAGCATAAGTGAATTTGTGAAGTAAAAGATGAGGATAGCAAAAACTTAGTAAAATAAAGCAAAGAGAGACAAAAGTATGGAAAATACAGAAGAGAGGTTAACAGGTGAGAGGAAACAGTGAGACCATTTTAATGTACATTTAATTCATGTCCCAAAGGAGAAGAGAGAAAATGAGGCAGAAACAGTCTTTGAAGAATTAATGGCTGAAGCAACTAAGACAGATTTCAGAGCTTAATAATCAAGCAGGATAAACAAAAAGATAGCTATACCTGTAGAAAATCAAAAACAAGGAGGAAAATCAGCTAAAGAAGATGGATTTTCTTCAAAAGAGAAACAAATTGACAGCTGACTTCCCCATACCAACAGGATGTAGTAGTATAATAGTATTAATGTCCTGAAACTAAAAAATCAAGCTAGAATCCCATAGCCAGTAAAGGTATTTCTCAAGATAAAAGATAATGAACTTACCTATATAGATTAATGTCATAATTCATACAGTAAGAAGAATTAATTCAACTGACTTTAGAACATAGTGTTTTGGTGTACATTCTTGGTGGGATATACTCTAAGGATGAAGTAAGCTGTAAAGCACTCTTGCAATTCATTTAGTGGTCTGGATTCTTTTTTTTTTTTTTTTTAAAGATTTTATTTATTTGACAGAGACAGAGTGAGAGAGGGAACACAAGCGAGGGGGGGTGGGAGAGGGAGAAGCAGGCTCTCGGCAGAGCAGGGAGCACGATGCGGGGCTCCGTCCCAGGGCCCTGGGATCATGGCCTGAGCCGAAGGCAAACGCTTAACGACTGAGCCACCCTGGTGCCCCTAGTGGTCTTGATTCTTAATAATGACATTGGTATTATACTGAAATTATTGTATACGTACTTATTATAAAACAAGTAATTATATTAACATTGTTGGGAACCAGAATTTTTAGAATAAGATATAGGAGTTTAAATTCAAAGAAATATTTTTATTTTGAAATAAAAAAAATATTGGGTGCCTGGGTGGCTCAGTTGGTTAAGTGACTGCCTTCGGCTCAGGTCATGATCCTGGAGTCCCTGGATCGAGTCCCACATCGGGCTCCGTGCTCGGCAGGGAGTCTGCTTCTCCCTCTGACCCTTCCCCCTCTCATTCTCTCTCTCAAATAAATAAATAAAATCTTAAAAAAAAAATGAAATAAAAAATATTTTAAAGTAATCTTAAAGTGGAATTGAAGATACCAATATGTACCCCCAAGTTTTCTGACTTTTGAAGTTATATATTTCTTAGCTTTGTCTGCTAAACAAACAAAAAACAAACAAACATAGAAACAGTGAGCACTCCTAGTACCCAGAATGTGTTCTCTAAATGTCATTGCTCACTAAAAAGGAGGAATGACTGATTCCAGGTCTAAAGTAGAAGATGAGGGGCGCCTGGGTGGCTCAGTCAGTTAAGCATCTGCCTTCCGCTCAGGTCATGATCCCAGGGTTCTGGGATCAAGTCCCACATTGGGCTCTCTGCCCAGTGGAAAGTCAGCTTCTCTCTGCCCCTTTTCCCCTCCCCCTTCCCTCACTCAAATAAATAAAATCTTAAAAAAAAAAAACGTACAAGACGAGCCTGGGTATGTTATGTTGATACAGAAAGCAAAGAAGCTATCGAAGTCCATGCGATTATGTCAATTTCAGAAATTCTATCTCCAGCCAAGAACAAATAACAGGGACTGGATCCAACCTCCTACCTTGAACAATTTAAAAAAATGGACAAATTATATAAACAACAGATAGTATAGGACAGTAAGTCTAGAGAGAGGAGAAACAAATAAACCCTGTGTTGCACCACTGTACTACCTAGAGAGAAGTTCATAGGGAGGGTGTATCCAACTAGAGTCTAGTGGAGCTCTGAGTTGAGAAGACAAAGTTCAGAGTTTAGGAAGGTTTAGGCAGCTAGAAATTACAGAGAAGAGTACCAAAGAGGAGATAAATACACAGAGAGAGCTCCAGACAGAGGAGAATTCCTGGAGAACACACAGAGCTGGGAATGGTTTCTGTTCTACCACGCAGGATAGAAAACCTCGTATTTCATAAAATATCAGCTGGAGTCCTAAGAAGGGTTTGCCTGAATATAGTGGAGGAGTTAGCCCTAGCCCTAGCTTCCCTAGTCCCACCTAACAGAGCTTAAAAGTAAGACTCAAAAGACTCAAACTATTATTCCCAAGTAACTTTATAGTGTCCCAGAAAAAAAATTCAAGAATATTTACAGGAATGCAAAAATGTCCTGCATTCGACTAGATAAACTTTGCAATGCTGGGCATCCAGTAAAAAATTACTTGACATGCAAACAAGCAGGAAAATAGGACCCATAATGAAAGAAAAAAAAATCGGTCAATGAGAACTGCCCAGAAATGACATAAGTAATAGGATTAGTAAACAAGGACATTAAGACAGGTATAACTGTACCCATATATTCAAGGTGTAAGAGAAAAAGTTGAACATATTAAGTAAAGACATAACAGATCTAAAAAAAACACCCAAATTGAATACCTAGACATAGAAATTAGAATTTTTAGGATGAAAATACACTGGATGAGATCAGTGACAGATGTACACATTGCAGAGGAAAAGATTAGTGAGCTTGAAGACATGGCAGAAGAAACCAAAATGAAACAAAAAAAGACTAAAAAAGTGAACAAAGCTTCAGTGAACTGTGGGATAACTTCAAGTGGCCTAATTCAGGGACATGTGATTGGATTCCTGCAGGGAGAAAGGGCAGATAAAATATTTGAGGAAATAATGTCCCCCAAATTTCCAAATTTGCTGAAAAGTATAAACCTGCAGATGCAAGAAGATAACAAACTTTAAACATAAGAAACTTGAATAAAATTATATCAAGACACACCATAATCAAATTGGTTAAAGCCAGTAATAAAGAAAAAACCTTAAAAGCGGCTAGAGGTAAAAAGACATATTAACATACTGGGGAACAAAGATGAGAATTAAGATTTCTCATTGGAAACTAATCTAGGAGAAAGTGAAGCAATGTTTTTATTTTATTTTTTATTTTTATTCTTTTTAAGAGAGCACGTGAGTAGGGGGTGGAGGGGCAGAGGGAGAGGGAGAATCTTTTTTTTTTTTTTTTAGATTTTATTTATTTGAGAGAGAGCACATGAGAAGGGGGAGGGTCAGAGGGAGAAGCAGACTCCCTGCTCAGCAGGGAGCCTGATGCGGGACTCAATTCCGGAACTCTAGGATCATGACCTGAGCCGAAGGCAGTTGCTTAACCAACTGAGCCACCCGGGCGCCCAAGATAGTTGACTTTTTAAAGCAAAAAAAAAAAATGCCATCAGTATATAAGATTTATAATGTATGTCGAAGTAAAATGAGTGCCAATAGCACAAAGACCAAGAGGGGAGAAATGGAAGTATATTATTGCAGGATTCTTTTTTTTTTTTTTAAAGATTTTATTTATTTATTTGACAGAGACAGACGGCGAGAGCAGGAACACAAGCAGGGGGAGTGGGAGAGGGAGAAGCAGGTTTCCCACTGATCAGGGAGCCTGATGTGGGACTCAATCCCAGGACTCTGGGATCATGACCCGAGCCGAAGGCAGCCGCTTAACGACTGAGCCACCCAGGCGCCCTTATTGCAGGATTCTTATACTTTATGTGTGTGAACTGTTATATCATTTAAAAGGAGATGGTGATAAAGTTGTATACTATGAAGCCTAAATTTATACTATAAATCCCTAAGTTTCTACAATAAAGAATTATAATGAATAAATCAAAAAAGGGGATAAAATGGAATTACAAAAACCCCCAGTCCAGAATAGAATCCAAAAATAGAAGAGGGAAATACAAGGAACAAATGCAAAACACGTAACAAGATGGTAGATATAAACCCAACCATAGCAGTATTTATATTAAATGTAAATGGTTTCAACAACCCAATTAAAAGATAGTCACACATTTTGATTCTTGAGACACTCCACTCTTACTGAGTTTGCAGTACCTCAAAGCTCCCCTGGCTCTAAACAGTGAATGTGTTGGCCTTAGCTCCTGTGTAAATGTCTTGGATTTGTGATGGAGACTTCATTTATGGGTACTGTCTCCCTTCGTTCTGCTGTGACTTTTCATAATGTCCCAGTGCCTATGGGTGAGGATTTTAATCTTCTTCACACTTAATGCTTCCTGTTTACCCTATTAAAAAGAGGATGAAAACAAACAAACAAAAAGATAAAGGAAAATATATTTCTGGTTTCTTTAGCCTTGGTTCAGGGGACAAAAAGAGTTAAGTATTAGTTGGTTTTTTTGACAGAGAGAGACACAGTGAGAGAGGGAACACAAGCAGGGAGAGTGGGAGAGGGAGGAGCAGGCTTCCCGCTGAGCAGGGAGCCCAATGCAGGGCTCCATCCCAGGACCCTGGGACCATGACCTGAGCCGAAGGCAGCTGCTTAACGACTGAGCCACCCAGGCGCCCCTAAGTATTGGTTCTTAACTGGATAATTTTGCCCTCAGAGGACATTTGGCAATGTCTGGGGATATTTTTTGACTGTCATGACTCAGGGGGAGGGTGCTACTGGCATCTAGTGGGTAGAGGCCAAGGATACTGCTAAACATCCTACAGTGCACAGGATAGCCCCTACAACAAAGAATTACCTGGCCCAAAGTGCCAGTAGTGCCAAGGTGGAGAAACCCTAGGTGAAAGGCAAGGCGAGGGTAGGAGTGAACTCAAGAAAAGGAAACCATTTCAGAGGCGTGGCCGCCTTCGTCTTGGTTAGAGAATAGGGTTAGAGGAGGTAAGGAGTTTCCTTTTTAATCTGAATATACTCAAATACTTACTGAAAGATATTTTTGTATATACTTCTAGCATGTATCACACCATATTTTACTGATTTTTACCTGTATCTCCAGTACTAATATATATATGATAACTCAAAGGTAGGTATTAAATCTGGATGTTCATCTTTGTATTCTCTGAACTTAATATGGTGTTTAGCCTGTAGTACCACTCAAACCTATGATGGAATGAGTAGGATGAATATATAAACTAATTGTCCCAATACTATACCTGTAGCACACACTTATTAAACCCAGAATAAATTTCTAGGAATTCTAGTGGATCTATCTCTGGTGCCTCACACCTATACTCAATGTGGAAAGGCTTAATACATAATCATCTAGCACCCTAGTTTATTTCTGGGAGTGTGAACCAGGTCAGTGTTATGTTTGTTTTATGCAAATGAATACATAGTCATAAAAAACTAAAATTTGGTAGTTTTCTTTAGCAACTATACATATTTCTATATGGACCCTCAGGTCTGCCTCTGATATTGCCAAGTCAGGAGCAGCCAACTACTACTGTCTTCAAAGATACCTCTTATTTCATTGACTGGAAGAAATACCACTTGTGTATGGTGCCCAATTTGGATCTCAATTTGGATAGAGGTATATCTCCCTCTCTCTGCACAGGAATAAAGAAACCTGGAGAATATTAGAGAAATGCAAGGAAATATAAATAGCAGGTGTACATAAAAAATAGGACACAGTGATCTGATGGTTTAGTTTGGGGGCCACTGGTGGGGGTCTGGCTAAGTTTGAGAATCTATGTGAAGTGCGGCAAACAGGTCAATAGTCAAAGCCGCATTAGAGCCTAGCTGTTTTGGTATTACATGTTAATGCTGGTTTTCCTCATTTCCTCTACTGCCTCCTCTCTTCCTGGTCCTCTTGAGGCAGTCAGTAGGCCTCCATCTTGTAAGGACTTGTTCAGAGGGTTTCTGTTGTACCTTAATCTGTCAACTCTGGGGTTTTAGAAAGGTTAGTAACATCATTGAACTATTATGGAAGAGAAATGTTTCCTGATGAAATGAGAAAATGCATATAAAATTACTTATAAAAAATTAAAACACCATATAAATTCAAAGCAGGAGTATAAACCATGTAGTAATCAACCTAGGAAGCTGGCCATAGTATTCCTGTAGAGCATAACCACATTAACTTTGGGTGAATCACACTGAGAGGTGGACACTTAATAACTGGACCAAAAAATAAAACTGGAAAGTAGGGATATGCAACCATGAGGTGATATCTAGGAGGTTTACAATCTTTTTTTAAGATTTTATTTATTTATCTTAGAGAGAAAGAACAAGTAGGGGAGCAGCAGAGGGAGAGGGAGAAGCAGGCTCCCCGCCGAGCAGGAAACCTGATGTGGGGCTCGATCCCAGGAACCTGGGACCATGACCTGAGCTGAAGGCAGATGCTTAATCATCTGAGCCACCCAGGCGTCCCAATCTTTTTTTTTTTTTTTTACCCACACATCCTTCCCCTTTATCAGTCTCTCTATTGGAATCTTTCATCAGCATTTAAATTGGCTCACGTCTTCCTCATTTGTAAAACAGAAGAGAACTCCCTCTGCCCTCCCATCTACACCTGTCTATACCGTCTACACCGTCTACACCGAGTGCATCCCTTCCCCTGTCTCCACCTCTCCCCAGGGGCCCCACAGGCACCACCTCACTGCACACTTGCAGAGGGAGTCGGGGGTGGGTGTAGGAGGTTTACAGTCTTGAGCTTGACTGTTGTTTGCTAGAATCCTCTGAAATTTAGAAAGTAGCCTGGTAAACTGGATGCTGAGGAAGGTGACCAGTGGGGAAGAGGCATTCTAGAGCTGTGACTGGTATGAGAAGACTGAAGCCTCCTGGGATGGAGAAGTATCTCAGGGGGAATGATAGAATCTTCTCTAGGAAGTAAGACTCAGAGTAAGGATTTTTTTCTTGAGTAGGTAGTTGTTCCAGAGGGTGCAATGAAAGGAGGAGGGTGTCTTTGAATAGGGTCTGTGGAGGTGAATGGTTTTGTGAAGAAAGAATGCCTGGTCTTAACAGGTGGGATGTCATGCCTTTAGAATTTTTGAATCTCTAGGGCTCTCCATATCTCCTTTTCTCTTTGAATTTTTATTTTCATGCTTTGTTGGTTTCCTTCGTTTTTTGCCAATTCATGATGCCTGAGCTTGCTCAGTTTACTTTGGAAATGAGTAATGTAGAAAATGTCCCCTCATCTCCTTCCCTCCCTCATTACTCTAAAGGACAGAACCAGAATCCACATGGAGGTACTTCTCCATATGGATCTGGGTAGGATTTAGGACTATCATGATTGTATTCTAAAGGATCAAGGTGCTAGAAAGTGACTGTAGGGCATCAGATTACCTGGGAATACAAATATAATATGGTAATGTGGTTAAGAACACAGATTTTGAGTCTGTCTAAAACAGTTCCACCACTTACTGCCTCATGTTAGGCAATGTATTTAATCTATTGGTGCCTTTTTTTAAATCTGTAAAATGATATAAGAATAGGTCCTATGTCGGGCGCCTGGGTGGCTCAGTCAGTTAAGCGGCTGCCTTTGGCTCAGGTCATGATCCCAGGGTCCTGGGATCGAGTCCCGCATCGGGCTCCCCGCTCTGCGGGGAACCTGCTTCTCCCTCTCCTTCTGCCTACTTGTGTTCTCTCTCTATCTCTCTGTCAAATAAATGAATAAAATCTTTAAAAAAAAAAAAAAAGAATAGGTCCTATGTCATAGTGTTGTTGAGAAGCCTATATTTAGATAGACCATGTGAAGAATTTAACACAATAAGTGGCATGTAGTAAGCATTTAATACAAATTAGCTGTTGTCATTTTCATTACTCAGGTTTGACTCTGACCTCTGCCTCTTACTAGTGATATCTATCTTAGAAAGTTGTATGGGGAATTAATAAATGTATTAATGTTTCCCAATAAATTCTAAGGAGTGCTGTTTGATTTGCATTTTACACACCCAGTTGTTATTTTGATGTTTCTTTTGTGAGTCGCTATTATTTCCTTCCATCATGTGGATAGAAAAACAGGTTCAGGAGAAGAAGGGAGTGTTCGAATATAGATCTGTCTCAGATCCTTCTTTGTTTGAGGTATAGGTTCTTTATTCACATAGCATTCTGAGGGCTTTACTTAGAATACTGTGTAATATCTTGTCCTCTAGATTTGGTGCTTCCAGATGTGAGTTATCAGGTGGAATCCAGTGAGGGAGATCAGTCTCAGAATATGGACTTCCACGGACAAACTCTGCTGCTTTTTCTCTTTGTGGATTTTCACAGCGGATTTCCAGTCCAGCAAACAGAACTGTGGAGTAGGTATAGGGGCTGCCAGTTTGGGTGTGCTTAAATGTTAAGAGAGTAAAGAAAGGGAGATGTTATATGATGCACATATATGAATTACATATATTTCTGTAGAATAATGAATTTTAATGAGAAACCTTGCCTAAATAAGTTAAATTATATGCTTTATGGAAAAGATATGTATCTTGAAACATCACTTAAATGATGACATTCCCAGATTTAGTGGGCCAGAAATTAGTGGATACTTCCTATAATGGTCTCTACAGAGTCTATTACCTTAGATGAGTGGTTCTCAACCTTAGCTGCTGATATATTACCTGGGGAGCATCTATAAAATGTCCAGACCTCACCCCCAGGGATTATGATTTCCTTGGACTGAGGCAGGATTCAGATATCAGTATGTTTTTAAAGCTCAGGCCTGAGAACTGTCCACCACGTTACCGCTTTTCCAGGTGGAATCAAGAAACATCACCGGCGTTACTTGGCCTTGATGCAGCATCTCTCTCAACTACAACATAAGGAGGTGTGGGAGTAGTATTGGTATGAATGACTTTATGTGATTGCCACATAGACCTCTGGAAAGGGAGAAACTGTCCTTGTTCAGGCATACAAAGGGGGCCTTTACAGTTTATCTGACAAATTGGTGATAACCTGTTATCAGAAAGGTTCTCTCTGTTTGTTGGTCCACGAAACAGATGCACCAAAATCACCTGCAGTATTTGAAAATGAGCTGCTTCCTGAGCCAATGATTAACTCATTGTTTTGTTACAATGTAAAAATATGGTATGGCTCAAGAATCTGCATTTTTAACAAGATACTCAGGTGATTTTTAAATATAGTAAAGTTTGAAGACCACTGAGTGTGAGTGGGAGTTGGCTTATGTGTTTAATCCAATAAACACTGAGATATAAATTTAAGTGTTTCTTTTTTTTAAGATTTTATTTATTTATTTGAGAGAGAGTGCGAGCAGGGGGAGGGGCAGAGGAAGAGGGAGAAGCCGGCTCCCTGCTGAGCAGGGGGCTTGATCCCAGGGCTCGACCAGGGATCATGATCTGGGCTGGGCCCAAGGCAGAAGCTTAACCAACTGAGCCACCCAGGGGCCCCAAATTTAAGTGTTTCTCAATGCCCTCCTAAACTTAAAGGGAAATAGCAAGAAGTGGAGCTTATAAATGTCTGGGGAAAGGTTCATAAGCCTCTCCTTTGGTGCTCCTGATAATGTTTCTGTGTTCTCTGTGAGCCAGTGTTTTTTCTTGGGACTCTACTCTCCAGCCATTCCAGTGCTTGTTTGGTGTGGCCCTGCTCATGAGAGAAAGGAGACAGCTTACATCCCCAGATCAGAAGTGCTCGTGTGGACTGGTGCCAACTATTTATTGAACAAACTATTGTCAGCTGTGGGATTCTTCCTGCTGCCTGCCTTCTGTGCTTCTCCTGTCTTTTCCCAGTATCTATATGTTGTTTAGGGGAGAAGCACACTGCTTTCCTGGGCTCTGGCTTGCAACTCTTCGTTTGAAGAGCTGTTGTTGTCTGGTGCTCCACTGTTCCATTCATCAAGGCCCTGGAATGGGAGCATAGACGTGACCCACACTAATGAGGCTTCCAGCAGGGAGGACAAAGTGAGGATGCCTAGGGTTGTTACCTGGCCTGCACTCATATGGACAGAGGCTGATAAGAGGAGCATCTTAGTGGAAAGGACTTCAGGGTAGAATCAAGAAAGCTGGGTTTAATTTTAGTTCTGCTGCCAAATTCCTCAGTGATTTTGGGGAAGCAAGTCACATAAATCATCTGATCTTTCCTTTTCATATATTTAATGTGAGATTGTTAGACTAGGTGGTATCAAAGGCCCTTCCAAGTCTAAAGACCCATAAGACTTAAGATCTACTGTTTTGGCAGGGCTTTCTGGTTGGTTGTTATTTGGTTTTGATTTTGTTTTGTTTTTGTTTTTGTTTTTTGAGGTGTGCTAGAGGGATTAGCACATTCAGTCTTCCCTAGGATGACATAAAGTCTCATACCATTTTCTGAATCCTGTTGAACACACCTGAAGAACTGATTCCTCAAAAACCAGTGTTTCCTGTCATTCTTGTAGTAATGTGATAGTTTATACATCTTTGTTTAGCTTGACTCTGAAGGCCTGTAGCATCTCAGGTAGTGATATTCGATATTGGATTAAATAGAAATTCATCACTGCATTAGTAAACATACTAAGTATCTTTTTTTTTTTTAAAAAGATTTATTTGAGAGAGAGTGGGGAGGGGCAGAGAGAGAATATCCTGAAACAGACTCCCCGCTGAGCATGGAGCCCAATGATGATGATGCTGGGCTTGATCCCAGGAGCCCAAGATCATGACCTGAGCCGAGATCATGACCTGAGCTGAAATCAAGAACTGGCTGCTCAACTGACTGAGCTACCCAGGAACCACCATACTATGTATCTTTTTAAATTTCCTCACACATCTGGTAGTTTAGGACGAGCCTTTGGAAAAGGATGTATGGTGAAGGTAGGTAGATACAGATATATGGATAGAGATACAGTAATTATATCTTCTTTTTCCCTTATTCTTTCTCATATCCTTGAAAGCTTTCTCTAGAGCTACTTTTAGGAAACAGATTGTGCAGAACTACAGTCTGTTTCCATGTGTCTTAAAAAAATCACTTAACTGGCCTCCTGCCCACCTTGTCATGGTAACTTTTCTATGATTAACTCATTATTTTGCTACAACGTTAAAGGCATCTGGTAGTATCAGCAGTTTTAGGGGAACAAACTTGTAGCTTTTTAATTAAATGTCTGCTTTCAAAAGGGGCCTAACTGATTTCTTGAGGCTATTCTTAGCACCAAACAATAGAAAACAGTAACCTATACGATTTCATCATAGCAATAGCGATATTTTCCCTTTGAATATTGCAATGTACATTTCAAAACACTTCATATATATTATCCCAGTGTATCTGCACAACATGCCTGTGAGAGCAGGTGGTATAAAGCCAATTTTAGTTTTGAAGTGAGAAAAGTGAAGGGACTTGGTCACCACAAGTTAGAGGTAGAATTCACTCTAGAATCTGTGTTCTCCAGACTCCAATTTCAGACCCCTTTTGAGCAGACCACATTTTACATTCCTTTCTGGGAAAGCATCATGGCGCGTTGTGGTAGAAAATGTACCTTCTGGTTTGCATTTTTTTTTTTTTTTTAAAGATTTTATTTATTTATTTATTGGAGAGCAAGTGAGAGAGAAACAGCATGAGAGAGGAGACGGTCAGAGGGAGAAGCAGGCTCCCCGCTGAGCCGGGAACCCGATGTGGGACTCGATCCCAGGACCCTGGGATCATGACCTGAGCCGAAGGCAGTCGCTTAACCAACTGAGCCACCCAGGCGCCCCATCTGGTTTGCATTTTTAATGCAGCCCTGAGACAAGCCAGCCAGCTGTAGGCTGCTTCACCATAGTGCCTTTGAACAGACTATTCAGGGAAGAATAGAAAAACACCGAAAAAGGAAAGGTTAACTAAGGAGTATTTTCTCAGGTGTAAAGTGAATTTGTCTTCCCGTGTCTGTTGTCTCCAGGTCATCAATGCTAACCTATTGTTGGATGACATATTTTGCCTATCACTCTTACCTGTTAGCTTTTCTTCTGAGTGGTAGTGCCTATGGTTACTTTATCAGAAATAGCCCCCATTTAAAAAGACCCTTATACCAGCAGTCTCAGAGTCATCATTGTTGAGTGTTAACTTTTTCTGTATCACGGCATATGTGAAAGGATTGAGACCCTGACAGTAACAGTGGCTCGCCACAACAGTGATGCTCACACAGGAAGGGTGTAGGGTAGACATTCTCCAACAGGCCTTTCCTTTTTCTCTTCCTCCTCCTCCTATCCATTGGGAGTCACCAGTATCACTGTTTGTAGTATGTGGTATATATTTCTGTTTCTGATATGAATTAAACAGGATCCCTCACTTGTTTCTTCAAAAATAATGTCAACCTTCACATTTAATTTGTGAAGTCTCTCATTTGTAAGTGAAATTGGGTGTTTTTTTGGGGGGGGGTTGGTCTAAAAAAGTAATTATTTGTGGATAGGCAAAAGTGGTCTCTTCTTCCAAGAAGCCTCTTTCTCATTCCTGACTCACAGCGCATAACAGCAGTCTTGAAGTGGCCATTCTCATTCAAGGTTACCAATATTTTCCCTTCCCTTAGGAGTCCACACCTTGCTCACCACTCATCTCAGTGCCATTCTCACAGAGAGCCACAGTGTAGTGCAGGATTCCATCCAGGTTGCCGTGGACCAGGCCTTGGAACAGCATCACCAGGCTACCAAGGTAATAAGAAATTCATAACTCCTTGTCTCCTACTCTAAGAAAAAGAACTAGAGGATATGACAGCCTGAGGGCCCTTCCTCCCTTAATGCCTCTTCCTCTTTTGTCACCTTGGCTGATCCTTACATTGCCTCTAGCCTAGGAACTCAAGCTTTAACTTAGGATATGTCACTGTAACCAGCTTGCATAGTCTTACCTCCTAATAGGTGAATTTGAGTAAATAGGGACAAAATAATAGAGAAAAATGACTAATAATGAGCCTTTTCCTTATCTGTCTTCCCTTCCCACACATACTTCTGGAGCTACTGCTTCACTAAATCTTAGATTCTTCCCTCATTTCTAATGCTTTATAACATCACTTTCTCTCTCTTTTTTAAAGATTTTTATTTATTTGAGAGAGAGAGTGAGCAAGAAAGAGCAAGCGAGCATGAGCGGGGGCGGGGGGAGCAGGGGAGAGGGAGAAGCAGACTCCCGCTGAGCAGGGATCCTGATCCTGGGACTCCAGGATCATGACCTGAGCTGAAGGCAGAGGCTTAACCAACTGATCGACCCAGGCACCCCATCATTTTCTCTTCTTATCTGACTTACTGATTTCCTCTATCCTTTATACTTTTGGTAACATATTTCTTAACTTCATGTAGCCCCCCTTTCAGGGAAAAAACCACACTAAGAGAGCAAAGTTTAAAGCTTTTTTTTAATAGTAAGCGCATCTATTTTATTGCCTAGTGTCTCATGGCTTATCTTTTCTGAATGTGTCTGTGTCAATAAGTCATCTCTGTAAAAGAGGAGAACATTTTTCAATCCCTAAGTGTCCTTTATATGGCATGATCTCAGTAAGTATTGTTTATGGAGGGGGAAGAGTTGTTGAAATCCTGCTGTTACTGAAATCTTTGATTCCTTTGGGATTCTCTGAACCAGCAGCTTGGGATTATTATAAACTGCCATCTCTCCTTATTATGTTCTTAGGATCATCAGAAATTGCAGGTCTCACTCTCAGTGGCTGTGAATTCCATAATGAGTATCGTGACTGGAAGCACCAGCAGTAACTTCCGAAAGATCTGTCTCGGTGCCCTTCAAGTTAGTAGGAGATTGGGGCTGCTTAAAAGTGCCAGGGTTTTAATGACATTCTACTTCCTAATGTAGTATTATGTACAGAGCTTTTAGAAACATTATTTCATTTTACCCTACTAAAACACCACAGGCCTGTGGTGTTTTAAGAAATATTTATTGAATGGATAGTTACATGTGTACTATTTTATAAATGAGAAAATAAGTTATCTAAAATTTCTACTTGCTTTAGGTCACATAGCTAGTTACAGTTAGAGCTAAGACTAGACAGTGATTCCCAGTTTCTTATTGAAGAATGTTTTGTTACCTCATGGTGACAGAAAACATTGGAAATAACTGAGTAGCCTTAAGTATTACACATATTTGGCAGTATGGAATAGTGTAACAATTGAAATCAGAGACCTGAGTTCAGTTCTTGGCTCATTTACTTACTGGCTATGTGGACTAAGGCCTGTACTTAATTTTTCTGAGCTTCATCTATAAATTGGAAAAAATAATAGTACGTCAGAAGGTTATTACGAGGGTGAGGGCTAAGTGTGAACATGCATAGCACGTGGTAGGTTCTGAATAAATGTTAGTTTCTTTCCTTTTAGGAATGTGTGCTGACCAATTGGTATTATCAGTGGGGTGACCCATTCATTCCATGTCTGTTGCTTTATTTTTTTTGTACTTTTTTCTTGAAAAAATAGTGTAATACATTCAAAATTTAAAATAATAGCTAATAATATTTATCACTGTATTTAAAAATTTTTGCATATTTTCTCAAGTTATATTGTATAGTTGTAACTGAAGAATTCTATATTCATATATAATTTGACATTTCCCCATTTCAGCTGTTTTAAAATTTGTATCAGTTACCCAGTTCTACTCCATTGGTTTAATCTAATTTAATAAACCATTCCCTTAATGAGAGGCATTTAAGTTGCTTATATTCTTTTTGCCAATATAGATAGTATTTCAGTTAATACCTCTGTGTGATATCTTGCTTCTTCTGAATTATTTCCTAGAATAAATTTCTATAAGTGGATTTACTAGGTCTAAGAGTATAACACCTTTATAATCTAGTGCATCCTACAGCTTCAGCTTTCTGGGTCATGTGGATAGCACAGGGTAATGAGAAGAATGCTACATTGGCAATCCTAAGGTCAGCCCTAACTTTTGTATTAATAAGCCATGAGATCTTAGGTGGGTCACTTCTTTTTGGATTTTAGTTTTCTCATCTATAAAGTTAGTGTATTAGGTGATTACTCTTGTCCCCTTTAACTCTAATATCCTGCAATTCTACTAAAATATAGAGGTTATTACCCATTCCTTATGGATGCTATTATCTTCTTCCTTTCTTCCCTAAAAGCCTTATCTGAGGGGAAGTTCTTATATCAGCCTTAGTTGAATATAGTGGAACCTCTGCTCTCCTGGAACTTGTTTTAGAGGAAAGCAGTTTATATAACCCCTTTATGAACAGATAGATCTCTGGGATATGTATTTCCTATAGAGATAGGAGAACAAAGGCCTTGTGTGAAAGATCTTGCTTAGGTAACAGAAATTGGAAGACCTAGGAGCCACAACTACCTATCTCATGCCATGTATCCCAGGCCTTCTCTCTACTCCTGTATCCATAGGAGTTAAGGATACTCCTAACATAACATGAGGGATGTCAGTGGTTTGCCTTCCTGTTTGTCTCATCCTCTTCCCATATCCTGTGGGTACCTTCCTTTTGGTTGCCAGTACTGGAATTCAGCATGTTTCATCTCTGACCCATTTTAGGCAGCTGACACTCAAGAGTTTGGGACCAAACTGCATAAATCATTTCATGAGATCACCCGGCACCGATTTCTTCCCTACTGCTCATGTGAGATGAAGCAGGTAAGTATAAAGTAATAATCAGTACTTTGGTGGAAATCTTCCATATTGATGTGTGGGAACTCTGAATACAGGGTAGTTAGGTGCAGGTACTTTAGTTTGCACAATCTGAGGTTAGCTTTCAGCAAGGAAGCCTATGGTTTAGGAAAACTTTATAGAATATAGTATTACACAGAGATCAAGAGCATGGCTAGATGTTGCTCAAATTCCATTTCTGCCACTAACTAGTTATGTAGTATTGTGAAAGCTATTTAATCTTTCTAAGCCTTAGTTTCTTTATCAATAAAATAGAAATGATGCATACCTAAAATGATTGTTGTGAGGTTTGAATAAAATAATGTATGTAGAGTGCTGAGCACATAGCTACCATTACAATGGTGATGATACAGTGGAGTATTTATGTTTAGTTTTGTCTAATCAAAACCATACTTTATTCACCTTTCTGGATGCTGGAGATAGAGAATTGCATTAGTTGGGGTCTCCACCCTCAAGGAGCTCAAACAACTTCATCTGGTTTTGTGACAGACTCCTCTAATGAGTGAAAGAATCGTAGCTGGGAAATTCTCTAGATCTCCAGATTCCAGGTATAGCTGATAATGGTGTTCCAAGTAAAGCCCACTCTCTGGCTCTCTTTGCTCCAATCGGTAGGACTGGCTTTTGTGGAACTAAAGGATAATATGAGAAAATAAAGGAGATCACGGGTGATATTATTATACAGTGGCTTCTGGCCAAGATGGAGTGACAGGAACTAGATTTACTCTCCTGACTGAAATAACAAAAATCCAGACACAACATATAAAACAATGGTTCTCAAGACATTGGGCATCAATGAATAGAATAGTCTTTCCTGAGACATGGAAAATAAATGAAGTGAAGTGAGCCCTAGGATTACCCTAACATACTGCCTAGAGAAAGTACAGAGGCCATTGAACAAGGAGAAGGTATCTAAGCAAAGCCTAGTGGTCTCCCTGAGTTGAATAGATGAACCTGGGAGTTCCAGGATGCCAAGGCAGCTAAAGTTTTCAGGGTAGAGTACCAGAAAAGAGAGAGCTCCATAGAGAGAGAATTCTGGGAATCTGCAGGGTTCCTTCTCTTTTATTCAGATGAGAATGAATCAGCTCATTCTTGTGAAGAAACTATTCAGGTAAAGAACCGACTAGAAGGATTAAAGCGAATAATAGGCAGAGTTTACACGGGGCCAGGAATAGTGCATATTTCCATCAACCAGAGAAGAAAGCCTTATAATTTATGGAACATCATGTAGAATACTAAGAAGGGATTTGCCTTGGAAATGGAGAAAAATTAAACCTCTGCCTAATAAACACTCCCCTGGTCCTGCCTAACAAAGCTTAAAAGCAGAAGCAAGACGTAGAGGAATCAAATTGTTTCCAAGTAATTCAATAGCATCACAGAACAAAGGTCACGAATATTTATAGGACTATTAGAAATAACCAGCGCCCATCACGGTAATATTCACAGTGCCTTGCATCCAATCAGAATTAACAGGCATGGTGAGAAGCAGGAATATTCAACCCACAATGAAGAGAAAACCCAAGTCAGTTGATCAATCAATCATTGAATCAAAACTGATGCAGAACTGACACAGAAGATAGAATTAGTAGACAAAGACATTAAAAGATTTATTATTATAATGTATTCCATATGTTCAGGAAGCTAGAGGAAAGACTGAACATATTAAGTAGAGTGTGGAAGGTATAAAAAAGACCCAAAATGAACTGTAAAGATGAAAACTATGATGTCTCCAAGGTGGAAATTACACTGAATAGTACAAATGGCACATTGGACACTTAAGGAGAAACACATAGCAGTAGAAACTATCTGAAATGAAACACAGAGATTTAAAATAATAATAATAATAACAACAACAACAACAGTAGGGGCAGCTGTTTGGCTCAGTCAGTTAAGCATCTGACTCTTGATCTTGACTCAGGTAGTGATGTCAGGGTCATAAGATTGAGTCCTTCATTGGGCTCCATGCTCAGCATGGAGTCTGGTTAAGATTCTCTCCATCACAAACTAATGATGTACTATATGTTAGCTAACTAAACATAATAAAAATAAATAAATAACATAAAATAACTTAATCTGTTAAAAAAAAAATTCCTTCTCCCTCCCACCCCTCCCCACTCCACTCACCCCACCACTCATACACGTGCAAGCTCTCCCTCAAAAATAAATTAGTTAATTAAAAGGGTGAGATTTCTTTACAAATAATAATAAAACATAGAACATCTGTGAGTTATGGGACAGCTTCAGGTAGCCTAAATATATGTGTAATTGGGGAATCTGAAGAAGAAGTGGAGGCAGAAAATATATCTGAGCGAAAAATGGCTGAAATTTTTCCAAATTTAATGGAATCTACAAATCCAACAGATCTAAGAATCTTAAGAAACACCAAGCCCAAGAAACAAAACTACACCAAGACACATCATAATTAAATTGGTTAAAACCATTGGTAAAGAGAAAATCTTAAAAGCAAACAGGTGGGGAAAGCTTATTTACAACGAAACAGAGATAAACATTACAGAACATTTCTCATCAGAAACAGTATAAGCTAGAAGAAAACGGAGCAACATCTTTATAGTACTGAAGAAAAAGCCTTCAACCTAGGATTCTTTACCTAACAAAAATATCTTTTAAAAAAGAAAGATGAAATAAGGACTTTTTCTGACATACAGGAGTTGAAAGAATTCATTATCAGATGAGAAATGTAAAGGAAGTCCTTCAAGTAGAAGAAAAGTGATACCAGCTGGAAACCTGAATCTACACAAAGAAATGAAGAGTACTGAAAATGGCGACTACATGGATAAATATAAAGACTTTTTTCTTACTAATCTCTTTAAAACATAATTAACTTTTTTTTTTTTTTTTTAGAGTTTATTTGACAGAGAGACAGCGAGAGAGGGAACATAAGCAGGGGGAGTGGGAGAGGGAGAAGCAGGCTTCCTGCCAAGCAGGGAGCCCAATGTGGGGCTCAATCCCAGGACCCTGGGATCATGACCCGAGCTGAAGGCAGACGCTTAACGACTGAGCCACCCAGGTGCCCCAAAACATAATTAACTTTTAAAAACAAAAATAGTAATAATGTATTGTGAGGTTTATAACCTATGGTGAAGTAAACTGTATGACAATAGCACAAAACCAGGAGGAGAAAAATGGAAATATACTGTTGTAAGGACTTATACTGTATGTGGAGTGGTATAATATTACTTGAAGGTAGACTGGTAAGTTAAAGATGAAGGGAACCATCAAAATAATACAACAAGGAGTTGCAACTATTGAGCCAAGAAAGGAGATAAAATGGAGTCGTAAAAAATATTCAGCCCTCCAGAGAATGAGAAGACAAGCCACAGACTGGGAAAAAATAATTGCAAAAGACACATAAGGTTAAAAGACTGTTATCCAAAATATACAAAGAACTTTTAAAACTCACAATTAAAAAAATTTTAAAACAGGCCAAAAACCTTAACAGACACCTCACCAAAGAAGACACAAGATGGCAAATAAGGACATGAAAAGATGCTCCACATCATATGTCATCAGGGAAATGCAAATTAAAACAGTGAGATATCCCTACATACCTATTACGATCACCAAAATCCAGAACACTAATAACACCAAATACTATAATGGGAGAGGCAAGGATGTGGAACAATAGGAACTCTCATTCATTGCTGGTGGGAATGCAAGATGATACAACTGCTTTGGAAGGCAGTTTGGTAGTTTCTTAAAAAACTAAACATACTCTTTACCATGTGACCCAATAATTATGCTCCTTGGTATTTATCCAAAGGAGTTAAAACTTAGATTCAGATAGAAACCTGCACAGAGATGTTTATAGCAGCTTTCTTAATAATTGCTAAAACTTGGCAGCAACCAAGATGTCCTTCAGCCGGTGAATGGATAAATGAACTGTGGCACATCCAGACAATGGAATATTATTTTACACTAAGAAGAAATGAGCCATCAAGCCATGAAAACACATGGAGGAAGCTTAAAGGCATATTATTAAATAAAAGAAGTCAATATGAAAAGGTTACATACTATATGATTCCAAGCATATGACATTCAGGAAAAGGCAAAACTATGGAGACAGTAAAAAGATCAGTGATTTCCAGGAGTTAAAGGGAAAGGAGGAATTAATATACAAAGCACAGAGGACTTTTAGGGCAGTGAAACTACTCTTTATGATTCTGTAATGGTGTGTACATGTCACTATACATTTGTCCAGAGCCATAGAATGTACAATACTAAGAGTAATCCCTAATGTAAACTATGGACTTTGAATGATAATGATATGTCAGTGTAGGTTTATCATTTGTAACAAATGTACCACTCTGATGGGGGATGTTGATAATGGGAGAGGCTATACATATGTGGGGCAGAGAGCATATGAGAAATCTCTGTACCTTTTGCTCAGTTTTGCTATAAACTTAAAACTGGTCTAAGAAATAAAGTCTGTTTTTAAAAATAATCAAAAAGAGGGCAGAAAAAGAGGAAGAAGAAGTAAAGAGAACAAAGTACAGATGAGACAAATAGAAAGCAGTTAGCAAGATGATATATTTAAACTCAGCCATATCAATTATCGTATTAAATGTAAATGGTCTTTACAACTATTTACATTAAAAGGCAGAGATTGTTAGATTGAATAAAGCAAGAGAACTATATGCTGCCTATAAGAATCCACTTTAAAATAAAGACAGAAATAGGGCCGCCTGGGTCGCTCAGTCGTTAAGCGTCTGCCTTAAGCTCAGGTCATGATCCCAGGGTCCTGGGATCGAGTCCCACATCAGGCTCCTTGCTCAGCGGGGAGCCTGCTTCTCCCTCTGCCGCTCCCTGCCACTCTGCCTACTTGTGATTCCTCTCTCTCTCTGTGTCAAATAAATAAATAAAATTTTTAAAAAAATAAAAAATAAAGACAGAAATAGACCATGTAAAAGGATAGAAAAAGATATACCATGTTTAAGATATATATTATATCACTAATAAAAAGAGCACTGAAGAGGAGCACCTGTCTGGCTCAGCTGGTAGAGCATGTAACTCTTGATCTCAGGATTGTAAATTTGAGCCCCATGTTGGGTGTAGAGATTACTTAAAACAAAACAAAATCAAAAAAAAACACTGATGGGGCGCCTGGGTGGCTCAGTCGTTAAGCATCTACCTTCAGCTCAGGTCGTGATCCCAGAGTCCTGGGATCGAGCCCCACATCGGGCTCCCTGCTCCGCGGGAAGCCTGCTTCTCCCTCTCACACTCTCTCTGCTTGTGTTCCCTCTCTCGCTGTGTCTCTCTCTGTCAAATAAATAAAAAAAATAAAAATAAAAAACACTGAAGAGGCTATAAAGTAGATTTCAGAGCAAACAGTCTTACTAGGGATAAAGAGGGTCATTTCATAATGATGAATTCCATACAGTGAGTACAGTGTAATGAAGATAATAGCCCCAAATATTCATGAAACTTTTTTTTTAATAAAGTGGGTTTTTTTTTTAAGATTTTATTTATTTGAGAGAGAGAGCATGAGTGGAGGGGAGGAGCAGAAGGAGAGGGACAAGCAGACTCCCCACTGAGCAGGGAGCCCGATGCGGGGTTTGATCCCAGGACCCTGAGATCACGACCTGAGCTGAAGGCAGATGCTTAACTGACTGAGCCACCCAGGTGCCCCCATTCATGAAACTTTTGAGAGAACTTTAAAATAAATGAAGAAGGGGCGCCTGGGTGGCTCAGTCGTTAAGCGTCTGCCTTCGGCTCAGGTCATGACCCCAGGGTCCTGGGATCGAGCCCCACATCAGGCTCCCTGCTCAGTGGGGGGCCTGCTCCTCCCTCTCCCACTCCCCCTGCTTGTGTTCCCTCTCTCACTGTGTCTCTCTGTCAAATAAATAAATAAAATCTTTAAAAAAAAAATAATAAAATAAAATAAATGAAGAAAACTAATAGAATTGTAAGGAGAAATAGACAAATCCACAATTATATTTGGAAATTTCAACATACTTCTGTTAACAATTGATAGAACAATAGACAGAAAATCAGTAAGTCTATGGAAATCTTAAGTAACACTATGAATTAACTAGACCTAAGTGACATTCATAAAACACCCTGCCCAACCACAGCAGAATATTCTTCTCAAGAACAAAAGGGACATTTAACAAGATAGACAATATTCTGAGCCATCAAATACATCTCAATAAACTTAAAAGAATTCAAGTCATATAAAGTATTTTTTAAAAAGATTTTATTTATTTATTTAACAGAGAGAGACACAGCGAGAGCAGGAACACAAGCAGGGGGAGTGGGTGAAGGAGAAGCAGGCTTCCTGCAGAGCAGGGAGCCCGATATGGGGCTCGATATGGGGCTTGATCCCAGGACTCTGGGATCATGACCTGAACCAAAGGCAGACGCTTAATGACTGAGCCGCTCAAGCGCCCCATATAAAGTATGTTTTTGACCACAGTAGGATTTAAGTAAAATCAATGACAGAAAGATATTTAGAAAATTCCAAATATTTGGAAATTAAATAACACTTATAAATAACCCATGTGTCAAACACAGAATCAAAAGAGAAATTAGAAAAATATTTTAATTTAAAAAGAAATGCAAATTATCAAAATCTGTGAGCTATCTCTAAAGCAGTACTTAGAGAGAAAAATGCCTGTGTTAGGAAAGGAAAAGGTCCCAAATCAATGATCTCAGCTTTCAACTTAAACTAGAACAAGAAGAGCAAATTAAACACAAATTAAACAGAAGAAATTAAATAATAAAGTCATGGGGCGCCTGGGTGGCTCAGTCGTTAAGCGTCTACCTTCGGCTCAGGTCATGATCCCAGGGTCCTGGGATTGAGCCCCTCATCGGGCTCCCTGCTCCGTGGGAAGCCTGCTTCTCCCTCTCATACTCCCTCTGCTTGTGTCCCCTCTCTCGCTGTCTCTCTCTGTCAAATAAATAAATAAAATCTTTTTTTTTTTTTTAAAGATTTATTTATTTGACAGAGACAGCTAGAGAGGAAACACAAGCAGGGAGAGTGGGAGAGGGAGAAGCAGGTTCCTGGCTGAGCAGGGAGCCCGATGCGGGGCTCGACCCCAGGACCTGGGTTCATGACCTGAGCCGAAGGCAGACGCTTAACGACTGAGCCACCCAGGTGCCCCTAAATAAATAAAATCTTAAAAAAAGAAATAATAAAGTCAGAGTGGAAGTCAGTAAAATAGAAAACAGAAAAGCAGTAGGGAAAAATCAATGAAACTTAAAGGTGGTTCATTGAGAGGATTAATAAAAATTTTTTTTCAAGATTTTATTTCTTTATTTGACAGAGAAAGATAGCGAGAGAGGGAACACAAGCAGGGGGAGAGGGAGAGGGAGAAGCAGGCTTCCCGCTGAGCAGGGAGCCCGATGCGGGGCTCGATCCCAGGAGCCTAGGATCATGACTTGAGCCAAAGACAGATGCTTAACGACTGAGTCACCCAGATGCCCTGAGAGGATTAATAAAATTGATAAACATTTAGCCAGACGAATCAGGATAAAAGATAGAAGATACAAATTTCTACTATTAGGAATTAGAGAAGTGACAATCAGATATTAAAAGGACTATCAGGGGGCGCCTGGGTGGCTCAGTTGGTTAAGTGACTGCCTTCGGCTCAGGTCATGATCCTGGAGTCCCGGGATCGAGTCCCACATCGGGCTCCCTGCTCAGCAGGGAGTCTGCTTCTCCCTCTGACCCTCCTCCCTCTCATGCTCTCTGTTTCTCATTCTCTCTCTTGCAAATAAACAAAATCTTAAAAAAAATAAAAATAAAAGGATGCTATCAGGGACTATTATAAACAATGTTAAATGTTACCATATGTTAAATGTTAAATATCATATCAGGAAATTTGACAACTTAGATTAAACGGACAAATTCCTTGAAGGACAGAAATTACTAAAGTTCACTCAAGAAGAAATAGCTCTTGGGGCACCTGGGTGGCTCAGTCGGTTAGGCATCTGCCTTCAGCTCAGGTCATGATCCCAGAGCCTTCATCAGGCTCCCTGCTCAGTGGGGAGTCTGCTTCTCCCTCTCCCTCTGCCCCTTCCCGCTCCTTCTCCCTGCTCATGTGCACGCGTGCTCTCTCTCTCTCTCTCTCAAATAAATAGAATCTTAAAAAAAAGAAGAAATAGCTCTATATACCTGGTCTATTATACCTGTGTCTATTAAAGAGATTGAATTTATAGTTAAAAACCTCACCTTAATATTGAGACTATTTTAAAACTCTCAAAACTTAAGCATAAGAAAACCCACTTTTTAAAATGGGCACAAGGGCGCCTGGGTGGCTCAGTTGGTTAAGCGACTGCCTTCAGCTCAGGTCATGATCCTGGAGTCCCGGGATCGAGTCCCGCATCAGGCTCCCTGCTCAGGGAGGAGCCTGCTTCTCCCTCTGACCCTCCCCCCTCTCATGTACTCTCTCTCATTCTCGCTCTCTCAAATAAATAAATAAATCTTTAAAAAAAAATAAAATAAAATGGGCACAAGATTTGAACACACATTTCACAAAAGAAGATACACAAACAGCAAATAAACATACGAGAAAGATGCTTAACATTAGTCATTAGGGAAAATGCAAGTTAGAAGCACAGTTTCACACCTATCTGGAATGAAAAGACTGACCATACCAGGTATTGGCAAGGATGTGGAAGAACTGGAACTCTTATACCCTATTTGTAGGAATAAAAAGTGGTACAATCACTCTGGAGAACATTTTGGCAGTTTCTTAAATAGTTAAATATATACATCATATCCAGCCATTCTGCTCCTCTAAGTATTAATCCAAGAGAAATGAAAACATATGTCCACACAAAAATTTATATACTAATGTTCATGGCACCTCTGTCATGTAACCCCAAACTGGAAACAACCCAGTGTCAACAGGTAAATGGATAAGTAAATGGTTCATTCAATGGAATATTACTTGGCAATAAAAGGAATGAACTGTTGATATACACAATAGCATGAGTGAATCTCTAAATAGCCATGCTGAATGAAAAACCTTGAAATATTGGATCAGGTATGATAGCATCCAGGAAAAAGAAAAGCCTTAAATACAAAAGTACATACTGTTTGATTGCATTTATATAAAAATTTTCAAAATGCCAACTAATCTTTACTTACAGATTAGTGGTTGCTTAAAGATAGGAGGTATAAGAGTTGGAGGGAATGATTATGAAGGTCAGAGGATACTTTTGAAGGTGATGGATGTGTTCATTATCTTGATTGGGTGATGGTTTCACAAATACGTATATATGCCCAAACTTACCTAATTGTACATTTTATATAAATGCAGTTTATGTAAGTTATATTCCAATAAAGTTGCTATAAAAAATTACAGATACTGTTTCTGACAAAATAATAGGTCCTTTTGCACTTCTGCTACTTCTTTGCCTGATTAGATGGAGAAGTTTAGGTGCCTAGACACCCAAGGATCACAGCATCTTATCAATTTGCTTATCCTCCTCTGCTTTATAGTTAGAAAGGCTAGAGGATGGGAGTGAAATCCCTATAAATGCTCCCTTCACCACACCTTTTATGTACCTTCTAGGAAGCCATTCCTTGGAATGCATCTGCCATTCCCTTCAACTAGTTCACTGCAAATACTCTTGCTGGTTTCCCTCCAACTTGGAAATCTGTTGCCCACAACTTGAACAAACTAATTTCCACAAACTTCATGGTTTAAAAACCAAAAATTTATTATCTCATGGTTCTGGAGTCCAGAAGTCTAAAATCAGGGGCACGTGGGTGGCTAAGTTGGTTAGGCTTTGGAGTCTGATCGCACTTCAGGTCTTGATCTCAAGCCCAGCATGGAGCCTATTTAAAAAAATAATAAAAAAGAAGTCTGAAATCAAGGTTTTAGGAGAACTATGCTCCCTCTAAAGGCTCTAAGAATCTTTCCCATTCCCCTACCAGCTTCTGGTGGCTCCAGGTGTTCCTTGGCACAACACTCCAGTCTCTGCCTCCATCTTCAATACATGGCCTTTCTCCTGTGTCTCTCAAATTTCCCTCTGCGTCTTTTATAAGGACACCTGTCATTGGATTTATGGCCTACTCTAAATCCATGATGATCTTGTCTTGAGATCCTTAATTACTTTTGAAAAGAACTTTTTTTTCCAAATAAGGTCACATTTACAGGTTCTGGGGGTAAAGACTCGGACATACCTTTTTGGGAGCCACTGTTCCATTCACTATAGCCATCCACACCTTCAGATTTCTAGGGATGGGTTCAGGGTAAGGCATGTGTCGTTATCATAGGACCTAGGATATATGGGTGGGATCTAGAAATGTTTCATCCTGTGAAGACCTTTTGCTTGGGCCTCTCTGATATCCTAGTGAGATTGCAAAAGGAAATGATCTCACCTCTTTTGCCCCATTCTGTTGCCATAGTGATAGCTCATAGCCTCAGGGCCATTCATAGCCCAATTAATTTAGCAGATGGGTAGTGAACTCAAGGTCGTAGATCTTGGAAGGAAGGAACATTCATTGAATCCTTAATCTGTGCCAAGATTTCCACTTTAATATCAAAAATCCTACAAATAGGTTGTAGTTTTCCCATTTTATAGATGGAGAGACTGGTTAGAGAACTTTCCTAATTTGCTCAGGATCCCATAGTGAGCAAATGTCAAGGCTAGGCTTTGCACTGAGGTCTCCTTGTTCCAAAGCCTAGTAACATTGTTACCACATAGGACTGGTACAGGAATGTTCCACACCATATAGCCCAGGGAAGATGAGTGATCAGAGGCACTCATGAGCAGAACCTCTGCTTCTGCACTCAAGATTATTACTGTTTCCCTCTGGTGATGTCCTTTTAGTGATAAATAACTTGTTAGTGGCACAAGAGTGGCACCCAATGGCTTCAGCTAAAAACTGCAAGATCAATGATGATTGGTCAAATTCTTTTACCCCTGGACCAGTCCCTCAGTTTCCACTTTTATTTTATTTTATTTTTTTAAAGATTTTATTTATTTTTGACAGGGTGAACAAGCAGGGAAAGCCGCAGGCGGAGGGAGAGGGAGAAGCAGGCTCCCCACTCAGCAGAGAGCCCGATGCGGGGCTTGATCCCAGGACCCTGGGACCATGACCCGAACCGAAGGCAGACGCTTAACTGTCTGAACCACCCAGGCGCCCCAGTTTCCACTTTTAAACAGATAAAGTAGAATGGCTGAACTCTTGAATAATATAGAGTAAAACAATCTATGGCTATTACATAGTTTATGGAGAAGTAGAAGAAATGAGAGAATATGTATTTAGAGTTTTATAGAATAGGAAAAGGCCATGCCTGGAGTGAATATTTAGGGGTGTTGGCACAAAGGACGTGGGCCATGAAGGAATAGACAAAGTAGTTCTCCAGGGCTAGTGTCACAGATGTGTGTAGCAGCTGAGAACATAAACCCATAATAAATAAGAGCAGTAACAGGGAAGTAGTTTTGTTAGGAAAGGTATTGTTTTCTGGGGGTGGGGGGTAGACCAGAATCAAATGTCTCACAGTGTTAAATCCAAGGAGGTGTATCCCAGAGATTGGGCTGTCTCATCTGGGGGGATTGATGATGAATGAAGGGTATGCAAGATTCATCTAAGGCTGAGAGCTTTAAATCTGAGTGTGGGTATTTCCTTGGTGATGCCAGTTTCAGGATAGGAGAAAGGTTTGTCTATTACATGAGATTTTCTTTTTTTCACACCATCAGGGCCATCTTTACCCTTCTGTGTTCCTTGGAATGTACTTAGACGTTGAAACTTGATTTAGTAAATAATACATGATAAGAGTACTTTTTGAGTTACAATTCACATACCATTTTAAATTGTAGGATTCAGTGGCTTTAAATATATTCACTGTGTTGTGCAACAGTCACCACTAAATTCCACAATATCTCCATCAGGCCAAAAAGAAACCCTGTACCTATTTGTACTCAGTCCCAGTTCCCCTCCTCCCATCCTCTGGCAACCACCAGTCTACTTTCTGTCTCCATGGATTTGACTATACTGGGTATTTCATGTAAATGGAATCACATAATAGGTAGCCTTTGGCTTCTTTCGCTAAGCATAATGTTTTTAAGATTCATCCGTGTTGTAACATGTGACAGTGTTTCCTTTTTATGGTTGAATAATACCCTTTTGTATGGATATACCACATTTTTTCTGTACATCAGTTGATGGACATTTGTGTTACTTGCACTTTTGGTGATTATGAATAATACTGTGAACATTTATGGGTGGACATATGTTTGTAATTCTCTTGGTTATATATCTCGTAGTAGAATTGCTGGGTTATATGGTAACTCTGTGTTTAACTTTTTTTTTCTTTTTTAAAGATTTTACCTTTAAGTAATCTCTACACCCAACATGGGGCTCGAACTCACAACCCTGAGATCAAGAGTCACACGCTTTACTGACTGAGCCAGCCAGATGCCCCACTATGTTTAATTTTTTGAGGAACTTTCAAATTATTTTCCAAACTGGCCATTTTACTTTCCCACCAGCAATGTATAATGGTTCCAATTTTTCCACATTCTCCCGAGTATTGTCTATTATTACTGTTGTTGTTGTTACTACCACCACCATCCTACTGGGTGTAAAGTGTCTCATAGTGGTTTTGATTTGCATTTCCCTAATGAATAATGATGTTGAGCATCTTTTCATGGGTTTGTTGGCCATTTGTATCTCTTCTTTGGAGAAAGGTCTCTAAATCTATCAAACCCATTTTTTTTTTTAAAGATTTTATTTATTTGACAGAGAGACAAAGGGAGAGAGGGAACACAAGCAGGGAGAGTGGGAGAGGGAGAAGCAGGCTTCCCGCGGAGCAGGGAGCCCAATATGGGGCTTGATCCCAGGACCCTGGCAGACGCTTAACGACTGAGCCACCCAGGCGCCCCTATCAAACCCATTTTTTAAAAAAAGATTTTATTTACTTATTTGACACAGAGAGAGAGAGCACAAGTAGGCAGAGTGGCAGGCAGAGGGAGAGGGAGAAGCAGGCTCTCTGCTGAGCAGAGAGCCTGATGCAGTGTGGGGCTTGATGCCAAAACCCTGGCATCATGACCTGAGCTGAAGGCAGACGCTTAACCGACTGAGCCACCCAAGTGCCCCAAACCCATTTTTAATTAGGCTGTTATTTTACTGTTGAATTATAAGAGTTCTTTATTTTAAATACAACACCCTTATCAGATATGATTTGTAAATATTTTCTCCCATTCTTGTGGGTTGAGTTTTCGCATTATAGCACCCTTTGAAGCACAAAAGTTTTTAATTTTCGTGAAGAGGAGGTCTATTTTTATGTACTTGTATTCTTGAAAAACAAGAAGCTAGGAGGATTGGGTTCTTATTTTAGTAAGAACTTTCGTTTCTCTGTCCAAATCAAGTGTGGCAAGGCTTTGAAAGGCTACAGAGGACCACAGAATGTGCCCTGTGGCCTCCCAGGTTTGACCTCAGGCAGTTACATGTTGAGCACTTAACCTGTGCAAGGTACACTATGCTAGCTGTAAAGGGATGCAGGCACAATGAACCTTACCTTTCAAGGAATTTAAAGTGTGGAAAATAGGGCACCTGGGGGGCTCAATCGTTTGACTCTTGATTTTGGCTCAGGTCTTGATCTCAGGGTCGTGAGATTGAACCCTGCGTCGGGCTCCGGGCTGGGCATGGAGCCTGCTTACGATTCTCTCTCTCCCTCTACCCTTCCACCCACTTGTGTGTACTCTCTACATACCTAAATAAATAAATAAAATCTTTTTAAAAAATAATGTGTAAAACACACAAACAAAAATGATAAACAAGGGCAGGCAGTGCATCTTCAGAGCCCAAGGAGAGAGGCAGATGGTAAGCAGGTGACCAGAATTCGGAGGAGGAAGGAAATGCCTGGAGTGCCTGGAATGGGTTGCAAAGGCTCTGACAGAAGGAAGCTTTGATTGGAGCTGGGTCGGGGACTCACATGAGCCAGAAACAAGTACGAGGGAGTTCTAGGTGAGGGGAGACAGCCCTGTGAGGTCAACACAGCCACCAGGCACACTTGTCTCATTGGGGCTTTTTCATGTTCCTGCAAAACTCACTTAGTACTTCTGATTTTTAAAGCAGCTGCTCCCAGAGAAAAATGCAGAGCAGAGCACAGAGGATGCACATGAGAACAGCAGCCTGGAACTCCTTGCAGGTAAGGTTTCAGCTTTTCAGGTGAGCCCAGGACCAAAGCTGAGAAGTTAAAAATGTTGACTTCAAGCTTTCAAACTGCATCTTCCACCACAGCAAAATCCTGGGATTTGGTTGGCTCCCACTGCCACTAGGGGTGTTCTGGGGCAGCAGGGGGCATTCTCTCCCTAAAGCTGGTATGATAGAACTAGAAATTCCTCATAAAGTTTGTGCAGTTAAAGATCGTTGTACATGGAGGGGCAGGGCCCTGAATCCAGTTCATCCCTTTGTGTCTTTTCTTGATCATTAGTGCTGATAATGCAGCTCTCCTGGTTTTGGTTACTGCTCTGTTTGGGGCTCTAGAGATTACTCCTGGGTGCAGAACACCTCAACCTTGATGTATGTTTTGGGGAGTTGTGTGTGATATGATTATACTGGTTGTTTCCCCCCCTTCCCTCCAACACTTACACAGCCTTCAGATCCAGCAGTGGCAGAGGATGTGTGTATGGCTGGAAATCACCGTAGCCACTGGTGCCTGAGCCTGATAGTGCAGGTGCCAGGCTCTATTCTGAGGTTTTAATGGTTTTTTTAAAGATTGATTGATTGATTGATTGATTTAGGGGAAGGGGTAGCAGGCACGGGGGGAGGGGCAGAGGAAGAGAGAGAAACTTAAGCAGACTCCCGCTGAGCGCAGAGCCCAATGCAGGCTCCATCTCACAACACTGAGATCATGACCTGAGCCGAAATCAAGAGTCAGACGCTTAACTGACTGAGCCACCCAGGCACCCCGATTCTGAGCTTTAAAATGCGTTAATGCTCTTAATTCTCAAAACAATCCTCTGAGGTAGTGTTACTATTCCCATTTTACAGATATGTCAGTAAAATTACTGAAGGTCACACAGGTAGTAAATGGGAGAGCCAGAATTCAAAGCTAGGTAGCCTGGCTCCAGTCTGTCCCCAAGAGCCAAGACTAGTAGGAATGCACTGTCAAAACAGTACCTGGGCTTGAGGGAATTTGGGGACTGACTTTAGCACCTATACTTTGTTGGTAAAATTCCTCTTTCCAAGGTCACAACTACAACATGCTGCATGTTGTCCAGACTTAGACCTAAGAGGTGCTCCTGAATCATTCTATCAGTTGAGCCTTGTTTGCAATGTTGTGGGGGCTGTTGCTACTGAGAACCCTGCAGTGAAGGCTTGTATAAAGCAAAGAATCTATTTATATAAATATAGATTTGGAGATTTAAAAGAATGGATACAATTCAGTATTTATACAGTGAAAAGAGTAAAAAAGGAATTTCTTCCTTTCTTTAGAAGGGAGAAATTAACATTTTATCCAGCACCTTCTGTGGACCCAGGGGGATGCTGGACTTTCCCACAGTGACCACTCTGACAGTGATCCCCTTTGGCATGGGCAGCATTGGTCCCATTTCACAAGAGACAAGCCAGGCTCAGTCTATGCTTTTTCCACTGTGCAATATAAGCCTTAAAATCTAGGTATATGTAATCCGGTGCAACCCTCTGGAAGGCTGGGTGAGCTTCTCTGCTTGATAAAGCTGCAGCTCTAGTCACCATCAATCCTATGTCCCACGTGGGCAGTTCTGCTAAAGAAAATCACTGAAATTTGGATGATGCCACCATATATCCACGGTCTATTCACTGGGTAGCCCTTAGCTATCAGTCCTTTATGTCGTCTTCCTGGCCTTCTTGTCAGTTGCTACTCCACTCTTTAAAATGTCTACCCAGCTTCTGCCTACTGACTTAGCATCCTACTTCACACTTAGTGCCCAAACTCTCAGCATGGGGCCCCATCCCTGCTAGGCTCAGGGGTGGCATTAGCCCTACTGCTTTCTCAGAACCTACTTGCATCAGCTACCACCTCTGCACCTTTAGTTTCTCTTCTGAGTTCTCTCCCCTCAGCAGAGCAATCTCTCAGTACTTAAAAAAATCTCCCATGATCTGGAACAACTTCTCTTTCTCTCCATCACATCTCAGCCAGGGTTCTCAAAAAAGCAAGCTGTACCCTCTCCCTTTCTTCCTCCCATTCTCTAATTCTAACCCAGGGCACTTGCTTTCTTTGTGGCGTCTGCACTGCAAGGTCTCTTGTTTGGGAAGACTTCATAAGTACCAAATTGTACATTTATCTTTACTGTGCCTGAACTATTTACAGAATTCAGCACTAAAAGACTGTGACTCACCTCATCTCCCCTCTGATCTTTCTCTTCAGCCAGCTTCCTTTGGCCACCCCCTAAACGGTGCTTATATTGCCCCTTCCCTAGCTGCTCTCTTCCATCCCAGGCATTGAACCTTGCCTCTGGAGCTCAAGACTTTCCAGTTGGCGTGACTAGCCCAGGCCTCTCTTGAGTGCCAGATGGGAGATTTATCTGCTCACTAAGCAGCTCCATGTGGAGGTCGCATGGTCCTACCTGTCAGGATTTTTTTTATGAGAGAGGGAGGGTGAGAGAGCACAAGCAGGGGGGAGGGGCAGAGGGAGAAGCAGACTCCCCGTCAAAACAGGGAGCCCAATGCGGGACTCGATCCCAACGACCTGAGCCAAAGGCAGACACTCAAATGACTGAGCCTCCAGGCGCCCCCCTCTGTCAGGATTAATAGCACCACTACCCATCCAGTTTTTCACATCTGAAATGAGATTCATTCAAGATGCCACTCATTCTCCTGTATCACACCTAATCTCTCACCAAGGCCTGTTGGTTTGGCCTCATGGATATACTTCTTAACCTGGTGGTGCCTCCATCCATTCCTGCTGCCTTCACTCTCTGGGGCTCTTGAGGTCTTCATGTTCCTTTTTTTTTTTTTTTAAGATTTATTTATTTGAGAAAGCGAGAGAACACGTGCCTGCATGCACCAGGGGGTAGGGGGAGAGGGAGAGTCTTAAGCAGACTCCACGCTGAGCACAGAACCCCATGTGGGGCTCCACCTCATGACCCTGAGATCACGACCTGAGCCGAAACCAAGAGTCAGATGCTTAACCAATTGCACCACCCAGACACCCCAAGGTCTTCCTGTTTCTAGTTTGACTCTAAGCCACACCTGACAATAATCTAAAATACAAAATTAACAATACATCTCCAGTGCTTATTAAAATTCTTCACTGCCTATTTTCTACAGATAAAAATCCATTTCTTAGTCTTCTCTGATTCCTACTAACCCTTTCAGATTCATCTCCTAGACGCCCCCCACCATTTTGCATTTTATGTGGGATACTAATTAATGTCTTTGGGTATTTGCATCTTTCCACCTGGAATTCCTTTCCTTTCCCTTGTTGGTCTGGCATATTTCTCTTCATCCTTTAAAAACCCAGCTCAGACATCTCAGGGAAACTTTCTTCACCTCTAGGGATGATTAGCAGCCTCTTTCTGTGTTCTGTCCCTGGGCTTTGTACACACTTATGCATTCCTCCTAGCATTTGTGAGCCTCACCCAGAAACAGCTCATTGAGCTACATTCTCAGGACCTGCTCAGAAGGAATCTATGGGTACAAACTCACTTTAAATTTGCACAAGTCCATCAGTCAATGGGCACTGCTCAACGTACTGTGAGCTACGAAGGGAGAGGTGAGGCTGGCTTTCGGGCAGGGGGAATCACAGCTTGTCAGGGAGGGAGGAGCTGGACTCCATGAGAAATCTGTGTGCAGTGAATGAGTGGGCGTGAGCCCCAAGTGAGGACTGAAACCATTCTGCTGCCTCAGCCTTAAGGCCCGGAGCTGCGTTTTGATCTGGACCTGACTGAAAGGAATTTGAGGTGGGACGGCAAGAAGAGCCGGGACCAGTTCCCCCCTTTCTTCTGCCCCAAGGGTCTTTCTAGCACGGGCCGTAGGCGCAAAAATGGGCTTGTTTTCGCCTAGGGACCAGCGGGCAAGTGGAAAACAGGAGGCTCAAGAGGGGCTGCCTCCGGCAGGGCATAGAGGAGACGCGGGCCTTCCACTCTGCCAGTACCCGGAGCCCGTCAGAGGCTGCCGCGTGCCGCACGAAGCCCACAGGGCCCTCCCCGACGCCTAGCGGGAGCAGGGGGAGCCCCGGGGGCGGCCTGGAGGTAACCGGGCGAGGGCCGGGCAGGGGAGGGCGCACCGGGAAGGCGGAGACGGCCGCTGTCGAAGGGTCCTCACTCCGGGCTCCCTTTCCTCCCGCAGGACTCGCTCTGGCAGCAGGAGGTCTCCAATCTATCCGAGTGGCTGAGTCCCGGCCCTGAGCCCTAAGCTGGGGAGTCCCACCCGCCCCCAACCCCGTCCTTCCACGACTCCCCGGCAGCTGTTGGCGCCGCGTGCTGTCTGTTGTTCAATAAACTTGCTCGGCGCGCGCCGCCTCTGCTTCAGTGTTGGGGGCGGGGTCAGGGCGGGGCGCCCGCGCTGCCGGATGACGTCGTCCGCGTTTCCGGCACGCGCGGGTCGAGCGCCGGCGGGATCGCGTCACTGGTGCGCGCCGCGGGTCCGGGCGCGATGGCGGCGCTGGGCGGGGATGGGCTGCGCTTGCTGTCGGTATCGCGGCCGGAGCGGCAGCCCGAGTCGGCGGCTCTGGGCGGTCCAGGCCCTGGGCTGTGCTGCTGGGTGTCAGTGTTCTCCTGTCTTAGCCTTGCCTGCTCCTATGTGGGCAGCCTCTACGTCTGGAAGAGTGAGCTGCCCAGGTGCGGGGGCTGCGCGCGCGGCCGGAACCCGCGCCTCCGCGAGGCAGGGCTGTGGGCGGAGCTTGGGCGAACCGGGGGCGGGGCCGCGCTATCCAGAGGCGGCTGTGGGCCCCCAGAACTTACTGCTCCCTCCGTAGGGACCATCCTGCCGTCATCAAGCGGCGTTTCACTAGCGTCTTGGTGGTGTCCAGTCTCTCGCCCCTCTGCGTGCTACTCTGGAGAGAACTCACAGGCATCCAGGTGCGAAGGAGGAGGCGGGGCAGAGGGCAAGAAGGGGAGGATCTCTGGGGTCTTTAGCGGGGAGAGAGCAAGACTGATGCCTCCTTTCCTGTGGCTCAGCCAGGCACATCCCTGCTCACCCTGATGGGCTTCAGGCTGGAGGGCATTTTCCCAGCAGCACTGCTACCCCTGCTGCTGACCATGGTGAGTGCTCGTTTTATTTTTCTCTCGTTTTTAGCATGATGTTCCTTTCCGTGGCCTTTTTTTCTTCATTGTGTCCGTATTTTGATTGATGGGCCGCAGAAATTGTGAGATGGTCCTTGGCCCTCGGGTATGCATGGGTGGGAAATCCTGGCTGAGAACAGGAGGCTTGAAGTCTCATGAGGTCTTTTTTGAGCAAGGGTAGTGGATTATGGTTTAAACCTTTCCTTTGATCGCTCGTTTTTCTGTCCCCAGATCCTTTTCCTGGGCCCACTGATGCAGCTCTCTATGGATTGCCCATGTGATCTGGCAGATGGATTGAAGGTTGTCTTAGGTGAGTCCTTAAGGCTGAGGGAAAAAGTAGGCACAGGCAGCCCAGCTCAGTGAGAAAGGGAGTAGGTGGGCTTATGGTAGGACTTGGACACGAGATGTAGGAGATACCTGTTTCCTTATCAGTAAAATGGGAACATGTAGCAGATGGCCTTAAGAGTTGGTTTCTGACATCCAGGGAGTCCCCTAGGAAGCTGCAACAGTACTTTGTGTGGATTGAAGAACATCGTTCTAACATTTGGCTGCTTCAAATCAGAGCTGGTTTTGAGTTCTGATTTTGATGTTTCCAGAATTTACAACCAGGATATTCTGCCTCAGCTACCAATACCTTTCCTTGCAGTCCTCTTGAAACATTGTTTTGTGCTGGGTGTGATGATAAAGCTTGACTCTTACTGTTCTCAGGAGTATTGATGCCTAATCTGAGTTTGGCCAGGGAGAGGTTGTGGGAGGGGGGCCTTTGGGGCCTCTAGGATCTCTTTGTTCAATAGCTAGTCACTAATTCTTGGTCCTGAATCCCCTCCCTAGCCCCTCGCTCCTGGGCCCGCTGCCTCACAGACATGCGTTGGCTGCGGAACCAAGTGATTGCACCCCTGACAGAAGAACTGGTATTCCGGGCCTGCATGCTGCCCATGTTAGCACCATGCACTGGCCTGGGCCCTGCCGTGTTCACCTGCCCACTCTTCTTTGGAGTTGGTGAGTTTGTCTAACCTGGTCCTGTTGAGATGTTCCCAGCATGAGAGCCAAAAATGGGGTTTGGAGCAGGGGCGCGGCCTATAAGGCAGTTGTAGAGGAATGTGACCTAGTTCTTGCCTTCCTCCCAGCCCATTTTCACCACATTTTTGAGCAGCTTCGTTTCCGCCAGAGCAGCGTGGGGAGCATCTTTTTGTCTGCAGGTGAGTCCTAGAAAGCTTGCCTGGGGCAATCCTGGGTTGGGGTGTGTAAGGGTGTCCCTGATAGCCGTTCTGGAGGAAGACTTGGGAACAGGGGGCTGTAGTATTGGAAGGGCCCCTTGCCATGGGAGTTGGGGTGTAGAAGACAGCCATAGGTCCTGGGGCAGGCAGCCACTGCCCTCAGGGGGAAGGGGATGTCTCTGGCTGATGGTTGTGCAGTGCTGGGGCAGGAAGAGCATGCAGGTGTGGTCACTCGAGGCCTCCCCGTCTCCAGCGTTCCAGTTCTCCTACACAGCTGTCTTCGGTGCCTACACTGCTTTCCTCTTCATCCGAACAGGTTGGTCCTCAGTCTCTCACGGGTCTCCCCCCCCCCCCCCCAGGGGCTCAGGGGCCCACAGGAGTGGGTGGGAGAATGGGAATGCTGTTTGTTGTAGGAGTGGCAAGTTTCTTCCACTGTGGTCTGAGACTGGCAGAGCTAGGGCTTTCAGTCTGGTGAGGTCTGAGAGGTGGAAGAGAGCAGAGGCTGTGTGGTGTGTGTGGGTGGTCACTGATGTCCTATTTCAGGGATGTGGGTGATTAGCCCTGGAAGGGGTGCGGATGCTCCAAAAGCTGCTCTCTCTCCCCTCCCTAGGACACCTGATTGGGCCGGTTCTTTGCCACTCCTTCTGCAATTACATGGGCTTTCCTGCCGTGTGTGCAGCCCTGGAGCATCCGCAGAGGCGGCCCCTGCTGGCAGGCTATGCTCTGGGTGTGGGACTCTTCCTGCTTCTGCTCCAGCCCCTCACGGACCCCAAGCTCTACGGCAGCCTTCCCCTTTGTGTGCTTTTGGAGCGGGCAGGGGACTCAGAGGCTCCCCTGTGCTCCTGACCCATGCTCCTGACCCATGCTCCGATGAACTCTCACGGGCTCCCCAGCCCCTCCCCACCAAGGGGTACTGCAGGGGAGGAGCTGGCTGGGGTCCCCGAGATCTCAGGAATTTTTGTAGGGGATTGAAGCCAGAGCTAGTTGAATCCCAGGGACCAAGAGAAAGGAGCAGATATCCAAAGGGTGCAGCTCCTCTCCAAAGGAGGTTGAGGAACAGCTGGGAGTGAGGGGACAAGGGGCAGGTCCCAGGAACCGTGCACTCCCTTCCTCACTTTGGACTGCTGCTTTTCTGAGCTCCTCTGCCCCCATCTGCCTCTGAAAAGCTGCTCGGGGGTGGAATTTACAAAATCCCTCCCCCCAACTTCCCAGGGTTTTCTCATTGTCTTTTTGCATCAGGACTTTGTATTGAGATATTAAAGAGATTTAACTTGGGTAACATGGCCTTGGACCTTTGGAAATCAATCTATTTGGGGTCTTTTGAGTGTGCCCACCACCTTTCTTGGCTACTTTGAACACTAACCTCTGGGCAGTTCAGCCTGGTAGGCACAATTCCCTGAAGTAAAGGACAGGATGGGGTCCTCTGGATGCCTTGGGTCTGCAGCTTCCTTTCTCAGCCATGCCCCAAGTCCTAGCACAGGTGGACCTGGGACTGCAGGTGCCACACGTGAACTCGGCTCAACCTAGGGCCTCCTGGCTCCCAGGATCAGGGAATGGAACCCAGGGCCCTGACCCCAGTGATGGAGCCTCCAACCTGTGTCCCCTGAGAGGGTAGAGGGTCGATTGTAGGCTTTCCACCAGGACCTCCTCAAAGTCTACCAGCCTCACATTACACAAGGGAGAATAAACAGGTTTCAAATGGGAGAGGAACCAGCTCAGAGTCACCTGGGAGTAGAGGCTTTTCTGGCTTGGCCTCTGCCACTGTGTGGTTAGTCTGGTCCCTGGAGGAACTCAGAACAAGGACTGCAGCCCGGAGAGCACCAAGGACCCTGCTGAGCAACAGTGGAACTCAGGGTTCTTTCTTAGAACTTTCTAGTGTTCTACCTGCCCTTCTTGTTTTTTTGAATGGTTTTCATTCCCTTGCCCCTGGGACTTTAACTTTTAAAAGAGTATCATACTTTGAGGTCTCGCTCTAGACTGAAAGAGGTGGTCCCAAGTCCTGTCCCCTGAGGCTGGTGGTTGAAAGGAAATGGGTGTGCGGTCACTCCCCAGGGCACCCCCAGTTTGGCTGTGACTACACTACATTCACCTGGATCTAAAAGGTCGTCATGACAGTCACACACCTACCTTGCTGTGGAGAGCTTTCCTGTCTTCTGGCCTGTGTAGCAGCTGCTGGGGAGCCAGAGGGGGGCGAGCACGGCCCTGTTTTAGAGTGTACCTTTGGGATCTTGGGGTCCAAAGAGGAGGAAACCCAAAACTGCCCCCCAAGTTAGGTTGTGGTGCTGGGGGTGTGCTGCCTGCCTGGTCCCCTGGAGACTGGGAGATCTGGGCCGTGCTCTACCCCTTCCTCATGCTCCTGCTTGGGAATTGCCTGGCGCCCCCACTTCCCCTCCCTGTGGGGGCTGGGGGTGGGCAGCAGTGCAGTGACGCATGCAGGGTTGCTGTCCCCCTGCGGGTGAGGGATTCTCCTGAGGGCTTGGTTATGGGAATGGGCAGGCTTAGATCCGGAGACTGAATCCAGTACCCCTAACCTCCCACTAAGTCCTCACCCACAGGTTCCCACATCCAAGGGTTTTGCCCACCTCCTAGAAGTTGGCGTCTGTTTGTTTGCATGCAGTCCTCGACTGATGGGGTGGGAGGCTGGCCCAGGGTTTAGCAAGTAAAGCAGTGTGGTTGGGAAGCAAGTCCACTGACAGCTTGGGTGTGAACCCTCTGCCTCCTACCAGCTCTGGGGTCCTAGACGAGTTATTTAACCTTCCTAGGACTCCATTTCCCTTTACATAAAACGGGTGATCGAGTCACTGCGTTAATGGGTGTTCAGTGCTTAGAACAGCACCCCTCTACCCAAGTTCTCAGTACAACTACTCCTGTTTGGGATGCATGTAAGCGCCTGAAACCAACACTATTCTCCCTCCCCTCCAAGGAGGAAGATACAACTGACCTGCCCCTGCCATGGGGAGTCCCAGCAGGCAGGCCGGTCCCTCTGCTGAGTGGCGCTGGGGTGGGGGTGGGGGGCAGTGCTGCACAGGACCCGGCCGGGAGGGCAGCGGAAGCCAGTTTTATTGAGCAAAGTTCTCAGGACCGGACCTGGAGCCTAGGTCTCCTCCCAGGAGATAGGACCCCTAAACTTGCTCCCCTGGGCCTTCGGCCCACCACCTGTAGTCTCCCAACAAGGAGAGGACCCTTATTTGGCAAGAGATGACTACGTGAGCAGCTGTCCGGCACACAGAAGACAGACAGCTGGAGGAGGGGAATGAGCCACAGCAGGCAGAGTGTCTCCTGCCACAAACAGCTGAGGACAGGAGGTCCCGTGCCTCTGTGCCCTCGGGCACTGGCTGGCCTGGGCCTGCCCCGGCAGCGCAGTGTCTGTGGAAGGGCCAGGCTGCCAGCCTGGGGCAAGATCACTCAATCTCCAGGATGAGGTCATCGCCCTCCAGTGTCATGTCTGTGGTTACGTGGACCTTGCGGACAGTGCCCTCCATCGGTGAAGTCACCACAGTCTCCATCTTCATGGCGCTGAGCACACAGAGGGGCTGGCCCTTGGCCACCTTGGCCCCAGCTGCCACCTTGATGTCTATTACCTTCCCAGGCATGGGTGCCCCGATCTGGCCCTTCACATCCTTCAAGGCCTTGGGGTGGAAGTGCATCTCCTGTAGAGAGGGCAGAGGGGAGGAGACATGAGGCACAGGCCCTACCCGTCCCTACTGCCTGGCTGGCCCTGGAGGGGCGGGGGGGACTGTACCTTCATGGCCTGAGTGTCCTTGACCAGAATGGACCGCAGCTGTCCATTGAGCTCAAAGAAGACCTGTCTCTGGCCAGCCCGGTTCAGGTCACTCATGGCGAGGGCTTTGATGTGCAGGGTCTTGCCCCGCTCCAGCTCCACCTGCAGGGAAGGCACGGAGGCTCAGAGCTGGGGGTGGGGGACAACAGAACACACAAGTCTGGGTAGAGCAGCACCCCGACCCAGTCCCAGGCAAGTCCCCCAACCCTGGGCCTCAGCTCCTCACTTGTAAAGGCCTAGCCTCCTGGTCTGTCCAGGGTGCTTTGGGTACCCACAGCCTGTGAGGCGGGGTGACAGCCAAGCCAAAGCCTGGAGCTCTAGATGTGCTGGTGTCCTTAGGGATGCAGGAGCAGGGGTGCTGGGGTGGAGTGTAGACAGGTGCCAGAGCCACTGACCTCAAACTCCTCTGCAATTTTGGGTCCCTGCAGGAAGAGGCGGGTATTGAGGCTATCCAGGGGGCCAAAGGTAGCCGTGAAGTCCTTGAAGTGGGCAAAGACGTCTGGATATATGGCCGCTGAGAGCACATCCTCCGGGGTCACCTCCTCCCCATGCCGCTCTATCAGCTCCTTCTCCAGCATCTGCAGATCCAGTGGAGGGAGGGAGGCTCCAGGCCGCCCATCCACCCTTGGCAGGTCCTTTAGCACCTGGGGAGCAAAGCAGAGGGTCAGGTCCGATGCCTGCACCCAACCTCCACCCTCACACTGTGCTGGGCCTTCCTACCTTAGAGCGAAGGGGCTCAGGGAACCCCCCGTGGGGAATGCCAATGTAGCCCTGCAGGAACTCCACCACGGAGCGGGGGAAGGACAGTTCTTCTGCCTGGGCTTCAGCCTCCGCCCGGCTCAGCCCATTCTGCACCATGAACTGGGCCAGGTCCCCCACGATCTTGGAGGACGGTGTCACCTAAGAAGAAAAGCCCCTGGGTTAGGATGCTCGGCATCTTACGGAGGCCCAGAGGCGGGGATAAAAGCACTGGGCCTAGCTCACCTTGATGAGGTCGCCCAGCATCTGGTTGGCCTCCACATAGGCCTTCTTGACCTCCTTGAACTTGGAGCCAAGCCCCATGCTGTGTGCCTGGAAGTGCAGGTTGGTGTACTGGCCCCCTGGGATCTCGTTCTCGTACACGTCCGAATTGCCAGACTTCATGGTGGCCGTGCAGTCGAAGGCCGCATACAATCCCCGGGCCCCCTCCCAGTACTCACTGTAGTCAAACACATGCTCCAGGGGCACCCCTGCAGGGAGGCCAGGAAAATACGCTAAGCTCCCAGGTGCTCCTCCCAGGACCCCAGAGCCAGCTCAGGCCCCGTCTCAGACGTGGGTGAGGAAGGCAAGGTCAGGAAACATCTGGATTCTAGCACAGGCCAGACGCCACTAGGACTACTGAGGACCACACCTGTGAGGGGAGTGGCCATGGACTCCCGCTGTTCCTACCTGTGTCCAGGGGAGTCCCTCGGGTGCAGGCCACCAGGGCCCCCATACTGGGCTGTGAAGTCATCCCGGACATGGAATCAGCTGCCACATCTACCACATCGGCCCCAGCCTGGGCACAGGCCAACATAGCTGCCACACCTGCCCCCGATGTGTCGTGGGTGTGGATGTGCAGCGGGAGGTCGGGGAATCGGTCCCTGAGGGAGCTGACCAGCATGGTGCAGGCCGTCGGCTTTAGCAGCCCTGCCATGTCCTGGGGCAAGAAGGCAAGAGAAAGGCGGTGAGGAGGGGGCATGATGAGGGGGACATATTGGGGGGGTGATGGGCAAGGGGCTGGGGAATCCTGGCGTGGGTGCAGGGCTCCAGGCACCTTGATGCACAGGATGTGGGTGCCAGCCCGCACCAGCTCTTCGGCCAAGCCCATGTAGTACTGCAGGGAGTATTTGGTGCGGCTGGGGTCGGCCACGTCACCGGTGTAGGAGATGGCGGCCTCCACCACGCCACCAGCGTTGCCCGCGGCCTCCATGCCCAGTAGCAGATTGGGCATGTAGTTGAGGGAGTCAAAGACCCGGAAGACGTCCATGCCGTTCTCCTTGGCCACCTCACAGAACCTGCGTGGGTAGGAGAGCCCAAGGGTCAATCCCATCTCACTGTCCCCCCGCACATCCTTCTCTGACCTTGGCCTGGCAGGGGGAGCGGGACCCACAGAGCCAGTGTGTGTGTGTGTGGGGGGGCGCCCCAGTGTGGGCTAGGCAGGGTCACCCCAGAGGCATCTGGCCTCCAGCAGAGCTGTCCTGCCCTAGTCGATCTGTACCGTGCAGCTCAGTCTGCCCAGGTCAGAAGGATCAGCTGGAGATTCCTTGCAAGAGTGACAGTCTGAGAGAGAAAGAGCACCGAACGAAGGAGCCCTGAGGCTTCCACTGCCCCATGAGCTAGAAGTCCTCCCAGGTCTCCAACCATAATCCTCACTCCATGAAACTGCCAGATGGCAGCCCTTGCTGGGGACAGCTACGAGGCTCGGTGTCAAGCCCTCCTCGGGGCGTGCAGGCCATTGCAGCGTGGCCTGGCACCCACGGGGCCCTGCGGTACAGTGTCCGCAGCCCCCCCGGACCCCAGGCTCACTTGAAGACCACATTGTCGGGGTAGTTGGTGTAGCCCACAGCGTTGGCCCCCCGCAGCAGCATCTGGAATGGGATGTTGGGGATGAGCTCCCGGAGCTCCTGCAGCCGCCGCCAGGGGCACTCATACAGGAAGCGCATGGCAACATCAAACGTGGCTCCTGCACAGGGACCAAGAGGCCCGGGTCAGCCCCTCACTCCCCCGGGGACCCCACCACACCTGCAGCTCTGCGGCCTGAGCCTCCAGCCCTCACTCCATCCCACGCATCGTCAGGTCCCTCGCGTCCCTGCCCCAGCCCTTGCAGACTTTTCCCTTTGCTGCTCTCGGGGTAGCTCAGGATCAGTGTCCTCTGTGCTCCCTTTCACAGTCCTGCCACCAACTCTCTGTGCCGTAACGAACAGACCTTGAGCTACCAGGGTCTCAGCTCTGTGAGGCGCGCCCGGAGTCGGCCCCAGTCGCTGCTGAACAAATGAACACCATGCCTTGTTCACTTCTCACTGGCTTCCTCGCTGTTAACATCTCTAGCCTCCGGAGTGGCCGGGGGCCGGGGGCCGGGCCACACTGGATACCCAATTCCTTCCAGGTGCTGTCCCACGTTCCAGCCCTCCTCCAGCCTACCTCCCCAGTTCTCTATGCTGAAGAGGTTGCTCAAGTTGTGGGCAACATAGGGGGCAATCTTTTTGAGATCGTGGGTTCGCACACGAGTGGCCAGCAGTGACTGGTGGGCATCCCTGAAGGTCGTGTCCATCAGCAGCAGCCCCTGGTGGTTCCGCACAGCTCGGGCAAAGCCCTTGGGCCCCTCCCGCAGCAGGATGTCTCTGAAACCGGCCGGGGGTGGGCCTAGGGCAGAGCTGGGCATTAGCACCCATCCTTCAGGCAGCAGAGCCTCCTCTTTGTCTCCCCGAGTTGGCAGAATGAATCTCACCTACCTATGGGCACCGCAGGGACAACAGGGTCTGTGGGGCTGGGGCTGGCCTTCACGGGGATTGGGGTGGTTGGGCCGTTCACCATGACATGACCTAGGGAGAGAGTGGGTAGCGGGATCAGGAAGGGCTAGGGACAGTCTGAGTTGAGGGCAGAAGTGACAGTGGACGGGCCTGGGGATGAGGGCTTCCTCCAGGATACCCAGTCCTCTCCAAAGCCAGGGCCTCCTGGGTCCAAGCAGTGGGATCTACTGAGGGCCACGTGGACGGAAAAGGGGGCATCTCTAAGATCAGGAGCAAGGAAGGTGGGCAAGGTGGGAGGGTGAAGCAAAGGAGGAGGGTGTCGGACCAAAACGAGAGCAAGGACAGTGGGTGCTAGGAAGCTCTTCTAGGCAGGGGGCCAGGAGCAAGGCATCTGGGAGCGGAGAGAAGGGCCATCTCGGGGCCAGACCGAGGTAGTGCAGCAGCTTCTGAGCCCGGTTCTGCGCAGGCCGCAGCTGGAATAGGTCCGGGTTCTCATCGATGAACTGCGTGTCCACGGTGCCTGCCAGGAACTGCTGGTTGTTGAGCACATTCTGCAGGAAGGGGATGTTGGTCTGCAGGACAGAGGTGGGTGGGAGGGTGTCAACGTGTAGCATGGCTGGGGAAAGAAGAGGCTGAAGGTGCCACCCTGGGCCAGCATAGCTCCCCCCACGTTCCCCAGGATACTAGGCTGAGGTCTGAGGCCTTCCTGTGGGATGACATTTCCCCATCTCCTCACCAACCCCCTATCCTGGCAGAGTCCCCTAAGTTGTTGGGGGGCTGAGCCCACCTCCTCCCCTTTTGCTCACCCAGAGCATGTGCCGAATCACCTCCTCCTTCCTCAGGGACCTGGAAATTAAGTACCTCCCCTCCACACAGCCCAGAAAACGGGTCAGGCCCTTCCCACGGCACCGTGACATAAAGCGGCCGTGCTTCTTGACAAATGTCCCTACCTTCGGCGACCCCCTTCCCTGCAACCCTCCGCCCCCAAGAGCCACACTTTGGTATCCTCACTAAGCTCCATCCTGGTGGCTGACTCCTGCGGGCCCTCTCCCACCCTGCACTTGCTAACAGCTCCCACCTGGGCATTGGTGCCCTGGGCTTCCAGGACCTCCTGCTCTCCTCTTCCCCGTCCCCACTGGGGGCTCCTCTCACCCCTGCAGGATGGAGTTCTCAGAGCTGTCACTGGGCCTCTTCTCCTCACTCAGCACATTCTCCCTGGGTGGCCCCATCCTGGGCAGCCAGCTCCAGAGCCAAGACCCTAAAGTGGAAATGCCTCCCGGGCACCTCTCTTTGTGTGGCCCTCACACAAGCTCATCAAGTCCAAAGTCCGCTTCCCTCACCCAGTCCTCCTCTGCCTTCTGCTCGGTGCCTCACGGTCCACCCGGTTACCCAAACCTATGCTCCATCACCCCCAATACCCACTCCTGTCACAGGTCACTGGTCAAGCCAGATGGTTCTACCATGGCCATCTCTAGACTCTACGACCCCTTGTCTCCAGGCCATGCCTTCTGCCAGGCTCCCAAGTCACGGCCCCCTCCAGCCACACCAGACTTCCTTGTGCTCTCACGCAGCCACACCTCTGCGCCGGCCTGGTAGGCGCTTCCTCGAAGTCTGAACTGGAAGGCCTTTGTCTATACCTCCTGCCCTCACAAGAGCCGGGCCCTCCCCCCTTTTTAGTAGGCTTCTGTGGGATCAGCTGTTGGAAAGCGCCTCCCTAGGCCTCAGCTTTTGCTTGTCTGCAGTCTTCCTACACCTGGGAGCCCTGGGAGCATTCTGGGGGCAGGGGTGCTGTCCGATGTATCTGTGTCCACCTGCTTTGTGCACAAGGGTCATTTCTGCTCACTGAACTGTTGGGAGACAGCATGAAGCTGGAGCTGGCCAAGTCCCACCTAGAGGCCATAAGGGAGCCTGGAAGGCAGCATGGAGCCACGTCCCATGACTGCCAGGCCCCGTGGGTGGAATTCGAGCGTGCATGTGCCTGTGACCACATGGCTGTCACTTCAGATAAGGCATCCCGTGTCACCCACTCATGACCTCTGTTGGCAACTTCAGTAGGGACTCATGCTGCTGGGCCCTGCGGCCACTCTGAGAAATTCTACCTGTGCCCCTCCCCCCCCCACCCCGCGCTCCTATCACCTGGAGGTCCAGATGCGAAGGGTGCCTCCCCCACAGTCATTGCAGAGTGGGACCCAGCCAACACTGCCTCATGCCTCTCTGGTGTGACAGATCTGCCTATCTGTCCCTAAGACTAGTCCCTGCCCCTCCTAAAGGGACATTTCAACTGGACCAAGGCATGGCATTTGAGAAGATAAAACCAATTTAAGCCATCTAAAAAACCTAGAACCACACAGGGTTAAGAGGGATTCTCAGAGACCTCCCCTGTTCCACCTTACATTTCCTATTTGTAGGCCCCTCCCCCTTTGTGATTTTGTGGGGGATCGGTCGTCCCTATGTACTGTGAGGCCCGGTGGGGGCAGGAACCAGACCCATCTGGTTCTTGATGTACCCCAACTCTCAGCACAGAGCGGCTTGCGATGGATGCTAGTAGACTGATTTGTTTAGAGTGAAAGAAAATATTCTTGAAGGTGAAGACAGGCGCAGAGATATCCCATGCTTCTGAGCATCAGAGCTGACCTGGGCTAGAATCCAGTGCCTTCATTTTACAAATGCAACAGCTGAGGCCCTGGGAGTGGCAACAGTTAGGAATGACTTCCAGCTGCCAGGTGGCTGCGCCCCTCACAGGCTACATCTCTCCTCTCAGCGCTATGAGGCACGTGACTATGTGTAATTAATACCCCTCGGCCAAGATGAGTCAAGTGTTTCAGCGGTTAAATAACTTGCCTAAGATTAACCTGCTGTACCAGGCAGAATCAGAATTCCGTTTCCCAGGGGTCCTGGCCCACCCAGCCCCTAGGCATCATGTCTGCAGGGAAGGGAAAGGGACGGGGGTGGGGGGTGTCCAGGTAGCCTGAGAACTACGAGATACCTGGAGGAAGTGGCGACTCCCCTTGTTTCCCGAAGAACCAGAGCGCGCTCCCTGGTTCCGAGCACTCAGCGCTCCCACCCAAGCCCCGGCACTCGGAGGGAGGCAGCCGGGAACTCTTCCTCCCACCGCACCCCCGCCGGGAGCCCTTTCTCAGCCCAGACGAGCTCACCCTGGGCCGCTCTCCCAGGAAGACGGCCCGACAGGGACAGAAGGGGGAGGGCGGGGCTGCCGGCGCGGCGAGGACCACTGACGCACAGCTTCAAACAGCGTGCCACCGCCGGCCTGCTGGGAAACCGCGCGGCGCAGGACCAATCGGGCCGGAGGCGGAGACCGGTTGGCTCCCGAGCACGCCGGGCGGGGCAGGCAGCCCGGGAAGGGGAGGGAGGGGCGGGGCACGGCGCCAGCCCGGAGGCCGAACCCTCTCCGCCCCACCCCGCAGCCGGCCTGCCGGGGGCGTCGCCCCAGCCCCTCACTGCCACCCCCACCCCAGGCCCCGTGCCTGTTGGGGACCCTCCACGTGACTCGGTGATGCAGAACGGTTATGACCTTCAGCGTGTGTCTGTGAGGGTCCCAACAACAGTGCGGGTTTGCGCCCGGCCCTGCCTGTGGGTGCGGGGACGTGTGGGTGTGTGGGCATGTGTGGGTGTGCTGGGGAGGCTGCCCAGCGACATGTGACAAAGGCTCCCGTCTCTGGGAGATGGTGAAGGGGCCCGCGAGCTGGCGCTTTGTCTGGCTGTCTGCAGAGTGACGGTTCGCGCAGCGGCGGCGGGCGCCTGTGCGGTGCAGGATGCCGGGGCGCCAGGGTGGCCGGGGGCGCGCGCGCCTGTGCCAGGGTGAGTGCGCTGCGGCAGCGCCGGGGGACTGCGCGGCGGGCCCGCGCCGGCCCGGGCCTCGGGCGTGACCGGGAGCCACCCGTGGGCGCTGCGGTGGCCGCGTGTCCCCGTGACCTCGGGAGCCAGCCGGCCCGGGTGGATCCCCGTGCGCCCCTCCCTGTCCGCCCTCCACGTGCGTGTCCGCGGAGCGCGTGCTCGCCGGCGCGCACCCGCCTGCCTGTCGCCGCCGCCGCCGCCGCGAGCCGCCGGGAAAAGGTGCCGGGAACCGAGTGAGCCGGGGCCGCGGGCCCGAGCGCCATGGGCAGGAGGGCGCGCGGCGGGCGGCCGGTCAGCTCCTGGCCTCGCCCCCGCGGGAGAGCCGCCTGGAGTCGGCGGGGGCTGGCCAGGCCCACGGGGAGGCCGGCCCGCGCCCCCTGAGCTACAGACACCAGGTGAGGGGCCGCGGGGCACAGCAGCGGTGGCTGGCCAGAGAGGGGCGACGGGCCGCGGGAGGGGCTTGGGGGGGGTGAGGGCGCCTTCCCTGGCGGGGGAGGGGATGGCGCGGAGGGAGGGTGCTGGCGGTTCCTGGAGACGCCAGAGAAAGGAAGTTCCGGGACCCTCCCTGCTCTAGTGCCCACCTCCGCTTCCTGCCTCATACTGCACCTTGTCCCCAGAGCCAGGACCCCCGTACCGGCTTGGGAAATGTGACCTTTACTCTGGGGGGCCTGGCCCTGCAGGCCCCAGCCTTCTTTCAGCCCTGGGTGGGGGGCCCCTGGGGCCTCTGACCCTGACACCCCCCCACCCTCCACCCAGGCCAGGCTCTGGAAGCTGGCCCTCGGGACTGGGCCGCGGGCACAGTGGGCACCCGCCCCCGCCCCACCTGTGCCTGGGCTCTGGCCCTTCCCTACAGGGCGCTCACCATGGCCCCCCCACTCCTGCTGCTGCTGCTGGCCAGTGGAGCGGCCGCCTGCCCACTGCCCTGTGTCTGCCAGAACCTGTCCGAGTCGCTCAGCACCCTCTGTGCCCACCGAGGCCTGCTGTTTGTGCCGCCCAACGTGGACCGGCGCACCGTGGAGTTGCGGCTGGCTGACAACTTCATCCAGGCCTTGGGGCCGCCAGACTTCCGAAACATGACGGGGCTGGTGGACCTGACTCTGTCCCGCAATGCCATCACCCGCATCGGGGCCCGCGCTTTTGGGGACCTGGAGAGCCTCCGCTCCCTGCACCTGGATGGCAACAGGCTGGTTGAGCTGGGCGCCGGCAGCCTCCGGGGCCCGGTCAACCTGCAGCACCTCATCCTCAGCGGCAACCAGCTGGGCCGCATCTCGCCTGGGGCCTTCGACGACTTCCTGGACAGCCTGGAGGACCTGGACTTGTCCTACAACAACCTGCGGCAGGTGCCCTGGGCTGGCATCGGCGCCATGCCCGCGCTCCACACCCTCAACCTGGACCACAACCTCATCGACGCGCTGCCCCCAGGCGCCTTCGCCCAGCTCAGCCAGCTCTCCCGCCTCGACCTCACCTCCAACCGCCTGGCCACGCTGGCCCCCGACCCGCTCTTTTCCCGGGGCCGCGACGCGGAGGCCTCGCCCGCGCCCCTGGTGCTGAGCTTCAGCGGGAACCCCCTGCACTGCAACTGTGAGCTCCTGTGGCTACGGCGGCTGGCGCGGCCCGACGACCTGGAGACGTGCGCCTCCCCGCCGGGCCTGGCCGGCCGCTACTTCTGGGCCGTGCCCGAGGGCGAGTTCTCCTGCGAGCCACCCCTCATTGCGCGCCACACGCAGCGCCTCTGGGTGCTGGAGGGCCAGCGGGCCACGCTGCGGTGCCGGGCGCTCGGCGACCCCGCGCCCACCATGCACTGGGTCGGCCCCGATGACCGGCTGGTTGGCAACTCCTCCCGAGCCCGGGCTTTCCCCAACGGGACCCTGGAGATTGGGGTGACGGGCTCTGGGGATGCCGGGGGCTACACCTGCATTGCCACCAACCCTGCCGGGGAGGCCACAGCCCAGGTGGAGCTCCGGGTGCTGGCCCTGCCCCATGGCAGCAACGGCAGCGCGGAGGGGGGCCGCCCGGGGCCCTCGGACATTGCTGCCTCGGCCCGCACTGCTGCCGAGGGCGAGGGGACACTAGAGTCTGAGCCAGCTGTGCAGGTGACGGAAGTGACCGCAACCTCAGGGCTGGTGAGCTGGGGGCCGGGGCGGCCAGCAGACCCCGTGTGGATGTTCCAAATCCAGTACAACAGCAGCGAGGACGAGACCCTCATCTACCGGTGAGGAGGCACTTTGCAGCCCTCAGCCCCAGCCTCGCTCCCAGCTGCCGTCTGGGCCCCTCTCCGCCCCTCCCGGACTCCACTTCCACACACCCCTCCTCAGCTTCTGAGCTGCCTGCAGGGGCAGGGGAGGGGCAGGCACCAGGGAGAGGTGGGGGGGGCCCCAGGAGCTCTCTGTCCAGGCTAGCCGGTGTTGGGTCTCTGTGCGGAAGCACACAAGCCTGGGCCACGCGGACGTCTTCTTTCTGGCTCTGGCCACGTGACTCTGCACCGCCTCCCTGGCTTGCCCTGGGCTTGTGCGTCCACACACACACTCACACACCCGTCCGTCCCCGTGCTCTGTCCCCAGCTGCACACATGCATGCCTGCCTTGGCTTCTCTGCCTTCTTGAGTCAACAAACGAGGCCCAAGTGGCCCTAGGGGAGGGGAGTGTCCCGAGCTGGGCCCTGGGGAGCATGCGGTGAGGGTGGGGGGTGGGGTCAGAGCCTGGAGCTAGGCTCTGACCACCCACCCCTGCCCGCAGGATTGTCCCGGCCTCCAGCCACCACTTCCTGCTGAAACACCTAGTCCCTGGTGCCGACTATGACCTCTGCCTGCTGGCCCTGTCACCCGCCGCTGGGCCTTCCGACCTCACAGCTACCAGGCTGCTGGGCTGTGCCCACTTCTCCACGCTACCGGCTGCACCCCTGTGCCACGCCCTGCAGGCCCACGTGCTGGGCGGGACCCTGACCGTGGCCGTGGGGGGCGTGCTGGTAGCTGCCTTACTGGTCTTCACTGTGGCCTTGCTGGTTCGGGGCCGGGGGGCCGGGAATGGCCGCCTTCCCCTCAAGCTCAGCCACGTCCAATCCCAGACCAATGGAGGCCCCAGCCCCACTCCCAAGGCCCACCCGCCAAGGAGCCCACCACCTCGGCCGCAACGCAGCTGCTCCCTGGACCTGGGAGACGCCAGCGGGTGCTACGGCTACGCCAGGCGCCTTGGAGGGGCTTGGGCCCGGAGGAGCCACTCTGTGCACGGGGGGCTGCTTGGGGCAGGGTGCCGGGGGGTTGGGGGCAGCACGGAGCAGCTGGAGGAGAGTGTGGTGTGAGGGGAAGGGAGGCGGCCCGGGGCGGGCCGGGGTCGGGGCAGAGGGCGTGGGGCGGGCAGCTGCGGGGCCCGGTGGGTCAGCACTGCCTGGGAGCCCCTCCTGATTTTACCCTTGGTACCTCAGGCCCCCTTTGTACCTGGCAGGACAGGGGGCCCTTTCCCTGGTTCTGGCCTCCAGACCCGCGTTCCTCCGACAGGTGCTCACAGCCACCGAGGCAGGGGGCTGCAGCCACCAAGCGGGAGTCTTGTTTTTCTTTATAATAAAATTGTTGGGTACACCTCAGTGCTAGCCTTGACTTATCCGGCTAGGCTCCCTGAGAGCGGCGGGGAACGTGGGCCAGCAGAGGCACAGACAGGACAGGGTCAGGCCTGGGGCTGTCAGCCCCACAGAGGTGGCCCAAACAGCCCAGGGTGCCCTCAGCCTCCTCTAACAGCCAGGTGCTTGGGGCTGGTGCTTCCTGTCCCAGGTGAGCTGGACCAGCCCCTCGAGAAGGGGAAGGGCTGTGCCTGAGCCCTCTGGGCCCTAGCCTGCGTCTGTAAGTGCAGAGAACACCCCTTCCTGGCAGGATGTGGACAAGATGTGACATCCTCGTAGAGGCATGGATGCCAGGGTGCACAGAGTGGCAACAGGGACAAGGGGACCATGGCACAGCCCTTCAGGGTGTACGGACCTTGGCTGGCAATACACTAACTCAGTAGGAAAGTCCTCATGGCTTCCATTGGGGACAGCCTCATTCACCATCTCCCAGGGCATCTTCTGGATTTGTAAAATGTTATCCCAGAAGAGTTGGAAAAGGCTTGGGATCCCACTGCTCTGCTATCAGCCCAAGACCTCCTGGAAGGTTCGTCAGGGCTAGAGGCCCTGAGCTCCCAGCTGCTCCACGGATTCCCCGCCCCCCCCCGCCCCCCACGGCTTTGCTCTGGGCTTGTCTGGAAAGACTGAGTCAAACCCTTTGTGGACACTGGAGGGGCTAACACCGGGGCAGGAGGGGGGTGCCCACACCCGCAGGGCCACTGCCCTGCTCTGCCTCCTCGACCCAAGATCCCTGTCAGCCTCCGGCCCCGGGCACAGCCTCGGCCAGCCTCTGAACAATCACGGCTCCCAAGCGTCAGCTGGGAGGAATGATGCTCCAGACACAAATGCTTGCAGACGTGTGGCTCTCCACGGTGCTTGGCAGCCCGCCCCCCACCGACGCTTTAAGAACATGCAGGTGCCTGGGCCCCACTGCGGAGGGCGGACACTGGCCTGTGATGGTGCCCAGACTGTGGCGGCCACCGTACTTGTGCCAAGGGGCGCATGGCGTCTGTGTGTGAGGCCCGCCGTGGCTCTAACGGGCAGCCCGGGGGAACTGCACAATAGGTGTGTGCGTGTACACGTGTGCTGGCCAAGCTCACACACTGGTGGGTTTGCACAGTGTTCACACACTCGTGCGCCTGCCCGCCCAGCCGCAGAACACATACCTGGATGTGGCCCAAGAGAGATCCTGGTTTAAATAAATGAAACAAGGTCCTCAACAGAATAGCAGGAGAGGATGAACCCTCCAAGGGGCCGTGGGGAGAAGGCAGAGGTGGCACGGGGCTGAGGGGAGACGAGAAGGAGCAAGGAGCTGCCAGGTGCCAGGTGCGGGAAGCTCTAGATGTGGCAGGAGCCAGCGGCCTCGTCAGGGTGCACATCTGGGAGGACTCTGATGCCCCACGGAACCAGAAACACGTGTCCCGCAGCTGGCCTTCCCACTTTCCTCCTTGTGGGCCCCGTGGCCCCTTCTCCGCCCTCAGGGATCTAAGGCAGGGGGTCCTCATGAGCCTGCCGGGCTGGGGGACAGGTGGAAGGTCCTGTGGCCCGGGGGGTCACAGGCACAGGGGCCAGTGGGGGGGCACCAGTAAGGCCGACAGAGCAACAAGGGCAGGCGGGTGAAGGGTGGGGCAGTCGGGCTCCACACTAGGGTCATGGTGCATGCTGGCCACCCGGCCCCAAAAGCTCCCCTAGTTGGGGAAAAAGCCCCTCAGAGAGCAGCAGGTTGAACACAGGACGACACAACACATCTCTGTACATGCGCAGGAAACAGCCCCCAGGCCAGGAGCCCTGAGGCTTCCCATGGGAGAGCACAGAGACCCCAACACCCTGGGAACACCATCCCCTCGGAGGTGGGCCAAGGGCCTGAGAGGAGACAGCTGACCCAGCACCGGCCCCGCAGGTTCCCTTCCTCTCTCTTTCCCTCCCAAGTGCTTTTTCAAAAGCCTTCTGCACCCCCTCGGGGCCCCTGCCAGGACGCATCACAGAGCCGCGTCAGCGGGTGAGAGGACAGTGCCGCCCGCAGGCCCTGACCCCACCGACCGAGCCCAGACCCCAGGCAGGCCCGGAGGCAGCCAGGAGGAAGTGACACGAAGGGGCCGTCAGCCAGGGCCCCAGCGCACAGCGTGCACGGCAGGCCAAGGAGGGCATCCCCTGCCTTGGACTCCATCCTTTGGACACTCCCAGGACAGGATGAGGCGCTGGCCTGCCCAGCAGCCACCGCACGGTAGGGCCGGGCAGCACAACCCACGAAAGGCAGAGCCCTCCTCCCTGCTCTTCCTGTGCTACAGGGCGGCTGCCGGCAGCATCTGCCCAGGGGATGCCCACGGGTATGTAGGCAGTGCTGGCCTCAAGGACAAGACAGCACATGGCTGTGGTTTCGTCTCTAGCTACGCACACGGGAAACCAAGAGGCCATCGAGCATTTCAGGTGCTTGCCCGGCAGCTGGGCCCCGTGCCTCCCTCTGCCCTGGCTCAGGCCTCCAGCTGCAGCCTCCCTTCCCAGCGGTCCCAAAGGCACCCAACACGACATCATTATGTGCCAGGCCAGGGGATGAGGGCAGTGAGGGCAGACAGGGGGCTCATTTTATGGAAAGTGACCCTGTCCACACAGGCTTGTGCTCTCTCACCCAGGGTTTTCCTGGGGTTCAGAACTACCCGGACAGCTTATTCAAAACGCAGGCTCTGGGGCCTCCACCTCAACCTGTGGGATCAGAACTTCCAGAAGGGAGGCCTGTAATATGTGGGCTGAACACAGACTCCAGGTGATCTCACCTAAGAAGGGCAAGAAGGAGCGTGGGGCTCCCCGGAGCAAGACTCCTGGCTCTGGCCGAGGCCCCCCCTGAGCACTGAGGAGCCCAGGCCCACTCCCAGGGCAGCTGAGGGGCCAGGCCCCAGCAGAGGCAGAGCGGCCAAGGGACAGGACTGGGGCGGGCCCGAGAGCGCCTGGAGGCAGGCAGGGCCGACAGCCTCTCACCTTTACACCTCGGACTCGGAACTCGGCAAGGGCTCTGCTCATCTTGGTGGCAGCCGTGGGGTGGTCTTTGCCGTGGGCGATGACTTTGACGAGCAGGGAGTCATAGTGTGGGGATATGACAGCCCCTTGGAAGGCAGACGCGTTATCCAGGCGGATGCCCATGCCCTCTCCGCTCCGGAACACCTGCGGGCAGAGGCAAGCAGAGTCAGGAACTGGGCCGGGAGCAGGAGTCCAGATGCGGCCCCCGGGCCAGGCTGGACGTGTGGGAATGCGGCAGGGCGCCGGGCCTCGCACAAGGGCGCCAAGTCTCCTAGCGAAGTTCTGCCTCATTTCCGCCAGCGAAACAAGGGGCATCCCGCCTTCTCTGGGTGCCACACGGTCACTGCTTCCTTCCCCCGAGAGGAGCTGGCAGGGGAGGGGGCAAGAGAGGGTCCAGGACAGGACCTTCCCAGCCAGCCCCAGGGCTGCAGGCCCAGAGCTCAGCAGAGCACGGAGAGCAGCCCTGGGCAGGCAGGGGCCGAATCCGCCCAACCTTCCACCCGCCTGCCTGACCAACCCTCTTGCCTCTCAGATTCATTCATCCCCCCAGACATTTGTGCCCACCACATGCCAGGCACCAGAGTGAGTGGCTAAAAGAGGTGTGTGCCCCCTGCTGGGCAAGGGGGCGGACAAACAAGGAAAACTGGACTGGGGACAGGGACACTGCAGGATGCAAGCTGGGCAGGGAGGGAAGGCAGGCCAAGGGGTTTTTGTTTTAACACACACAGTGAAGGGATGGGGAAGGCCTCAGTGTCCCCCCCCACCTTCCCTTCCTTCCAAAAGGGGAGAATGGGAGGGAGAAGGAGGGGAGGCAGAGGAGATAAGATACTAAGAGCAGGGAGAAGGGCCGGACATGAGGTGCGTGCCCGCATGCCCAGAGAGGGAAGCAGGGCAGAGAAGGACCTGGGTCCCGGAGGCAGACTTATGGGGGCGGGCGGGGGTTCCAAGTAGCAGCTGGACAGAGACAGGGTCCTGCGGGGACAGAGGTTCGTGGTGTCTGGGGTAACAGGTACACACATGAACATCCGTGATGCGGCCCGGGCTGAGTCCCAGCAGGGCGAGCCTGCACCTGGGCCAGGGGACCCCTGTGAGGCTGAGGGAGGAAGACGGGGAGTGGGAGGGACAGCCCAGGGGGCTTGGGACACCCACTGCACCATGTTTCCGCTTCTAAGGGACACAGGCCTATGTTCGATAAAAAGGAACTTAATAAAATATTTAAGGGTGAACGCTCAGCTGTGAGCAGGAACTGTCAGCTAAAAATATTCTGTGGTTAACCAGGCTCAGAGGAGCCAGGCCTTGGAAGTGGAGGTGGAGGAAGGCAGTGGTGCATCGCAGGGCTGCCCCTTCCCCGCTGAGGGCAGAGAAGTCAGGGGCCCCCACTAGACAGCACTCCAGCCTTCAGGCTGGCCCCCACCTATGGACTTGGATTGTTCCAGAAATGGAATTCCAGTGGCAGCTCTCTGCCTCAAGCCTCCCAGCTCTGCAACTTTCAGAATCCAGATCCTCTCTTTCCCTCCCCGCATCACTTGTTTCTCAGAAGCCCAGTATCTGTCTCCAAATCATCCTGGCCCTCTCCCTGGGCCAGAACCTGAGCTCCTGCGCATGTCCTGCTTCTTCGGAGGCTCAGACCAGATGGGGAAGCAGTAAAGCAGCGGAGCTGGTAGGAGTGCTGCTGAAGGTTCCAGAAGTATTCTGAGCCAGCGTGAGCTAGAGCGCCAGGGGACAGGCACCCCAGCGGTTCAGAGGGCGCCTGCCCCAAGCAGGCCCAGAGGCTGGGAGTGGGGAGGGGCGGGGGAGGGCTGTCTGTGCTGAGAAAAGAGAGGGGGAGCAGGACATACTCCCGGGGGCAGAGGCACGGCAGGGCCGACCTCCATGTCTGCCCACCCAGCCCTGGGCGGCCCCGATCCGGCCTCCTCCCTGCCTTCCACCTTCTCCCTGCCGCATGACTGCGGCATTGATCCATAATAGGCGCCTCGCTCAGCCTGTCCTCTCCACTGGGACATCTGGGCCCCAGTCCTTTGCAGCAACCCCTGGGTCCTGCCTTGCCAACACATTCCCTCAGACCGAAGGCAGGACAGAGGCCACTGCTCTGTCCTTGGGCTCTCGTAAGAAGCCAAAATCAAGGGCCTGGGCTTCGTTTCTGGGGACCCTACATTTGGCTCCACCCAGCTGGTCTGCTCCCTGTTCCACACGATTCACTCCCTGGTTCTTTAATCTGTGCTCATGGCTGTCTCCCCCTGGAATGCTCTCTCCTTACTCTTGGACAGAGCCCGGCTCCTGCGTACCCTCAGCCATCCCAAGCGAGGGTTCCCTCGCCCCTCTGGGCCCACAGGAGGGTCTCCCCGCCCATGAGACCAGGGCGTGTTCCGTGGGAAGGCTGACGTACCTCGATGCGGCCAGTGTCCGGCTGGAAGCTGCGCGCAGGGTCCTCCGTGGTGACCCGGCACTGAATAGCACAGCCGTTGATACGGATGTTCTCCTGCCGCAGGCCCAGGTCAGGCAGGCTCCGGCCCTCGGCCACGTGGATCTGGGCATGGACCAAGTCCACACTGCAGAGGGGCAGGGAGGAGCAGAACATGAGGCAGGGGATGGATGAGGAGGGTGGTCCCCACCCCTGCCTGCCGACTCTTCACCCGCTCCTTCCCACCAGACCAGCAGCCCCTGCCCGGTGCCCACTTGGGTCAGGAACCCCAGGCAGTCTGAATAAGGAGGTGGCAGCCGGAGAGGGGCCAACTGGAATATGTGCATCTACCTGTTCTGGTACCCACCACCAAACGGCCCCTCCCCATACTCTGCCCTACTTTCTCCCTAGGGTCTCTCCTGCCTCCCCCAAACCCTCGCTCGATGAAGCCGGACTTGAAGGCTCAGACACTCCATGCGGAGAGCGGTACGCACTACACCCCGACAGAGGCAGGGGGCGGTCTGCAAGAGAGCGGGGTTGTGACCACGGGGCTTGCTGAAATGGGAAACACAAGCCGTTGGGAGGGTCCACGAGGGGATGTGCCGCGGGGAGGGTGCCGTCCTCCCGGGATCTGTGCGGTGGCTGGGCTTGTGCCCGAGACCCCACCCCATAGGAGATCTTAGTGCACAGAACTCTCCAAGTGTGCATGATTTTATAAGCTCAGCCTCACTGACTGCCATGCTCCTAAGGACAGCGACAGATTTCGAAAAAAACAAAAACCAAAAAAACTCAAGGTTTTAAATGTATTGTCACTGAGGCTTGTGACAGGGACAGCCTGCAAACGGCACTGGCAGATTTTCCCCGGTGTCCTATAGAGCACTTCACAGTAGTGAGGACGACTACCGTGCATCCCTGTATCCACACACCACGGACTTAAGGCTGTGTTCTTTTCAAGCTTGATCTCCACGATGATGCTCTGAGAGTCTGTCATTTCTATCAGAGGAGGAAGAGCCTGAGGGTCAGAGAGGCTGCAGCTCACCCAAGCTTTGCGTGGATAGTGGCCGGGGAGGAACCTGCACCCTGTGTCTGTGGGGTCTGTGTCTTTCTGACACAAAACCCCTACTCCTGAGCAAGCACAGATTTCCACCCTTAACACAGCAGGCTTGTGGCAGGCCCGAGATCAACCACAAGTTTACAGCGGCGCAATCGGGCAAAGTCTCATGGAGCCAGAATCCAAAGCCAAGGCGTCCACCTCAACTCAGCCTTTACCTCGAGAGGACAAGGAGTCTGGAAGCCTCTGTGCACCTGCTGAGCAAAGGCAGGCGCCCCCACAGCATCCTCAATCTCAGGTGGGGGTTGGGGGAGGAACAAACTGTCAGAAAAGTTCCAGGGTGAGGTGGACCGGCCCAAAGCCAGGGCTTCACACTTAAATGGCTCAAAATAGGATCTTGAAACAACTGAATGGTTTATAAAATGGGCAGATTTTTAAGTGTCTCTACTCAATGCTTATGGGAGAACAAACTGATACAAGCAATCTGGAAACCTGATTAGGCTTCGCTCAGGTAACCACATGGAAAGTGTCTATCCCCAGAACCCTTGAGAGGGGAAGGGAAAGAGCTAGGCACAAAGATGGTAACTGACCACCCTTACGAGCTGCAAAAACCAGAAACGACCTGAGTGTCTAGCAATGGAGGGCCATGTACCTAAGTTATGAAACACACACCTACAGTTTCAGAAAGAACAGTGGCCTGGAGGATGCTTTCAATTAAGTAGAATAGAAATTCTACACATAACATCTCAATTGTGTCAAACTATTTATATGGTAAAATAAATAAAGATGGAACAAAACCAGGAGAGTTAGAGCACGCACAAGCAATGCTGTGCTGGGCTGGCAACTCTCTTGCCCTGAGCCTCCGGCTCCTCATCTGAAACCCTGGAGATGAGACCTTCCCCCGGCACACCCGGCCCGAGCCGCCTCAGGATCCTGGTTTTGAGGGTGGAGTTCTCAATCTTTTTATTTGCTCCTTAATTCTTACAATAGGCATATAATGCTTTCCTTTCCTTTTTCCTTTCCCTCCTTCCTTCTTTCTCTTTCTTTTCTTTCTCTCTCTTCTTTTTTTTTTTTTTTGAGAAAGAGAGAATCTTAAGCAGTCTCCATGCCCAGCACAGAGCTAGATGCAGGGCTCTATCCCATGACCCCGAGATCATGGCCTGTGCTAAAGTCAAGAGTTAGACGCTTAACCCACTGAGCCACCCAGGCGCCCCACAGATAATGCTTTTCCAATAATAATTTTTGTAAAAAGTAAGTACCTAGATCCCTGACTGCTCTCTAGCACAGTGGAGATACGCTGAGCTCCCCAGGAGCCGCTGAATGGATTTCACCAGAAAGGTGGAAGCTGCCCCTTCCCAGAGGCTGCCGCCCCCACCGCCCCCGCCCCACTCACTCGGTGATCTCCTCGGTGACAGTGTGCTCCACCTGCAGGCGGGAGTTGACCTCGATGAAGTAGTGCTTGCCGTGTCTGTCCACCAGGAACTCCACCGTGCCCGCGTTCTCGTAGCCCACCTGAGGGGCGGTCGCATCAGTGGGGCCCGACTGATGGGGCCTGGCAGCCACTCTGGCTCAGCCTCAGCCATCAGGCCGGTTCCAAAAGGAACAGACCGCCACATGCCCTGCCCCAATGGACAGCACAACCAGCCCTGCCCCGGGGCGAATGCCCGCAGCCCACGTAGCCCACGGCTGGGCCCCTGCCTGGCCGGCTCCCCAGGACTCCGCCTGAGCCTCTGGTGGCTGCACCGGCTTGTCTGGGGCAAGATTCAGCAGCTGCCATGCACCCCAGACTCGGCACCCTCTCTCCAGAGGACAGCATCCCAGCACCCTCTCAGCCACACCTACCCCGGCCTCTGCTGGACCTCCTCACTCTCAGAGGGTTTTCAGAAAGTTCCCTCTGCTCTACTCGTCACCACCTCTGGCCATGACCCAAAGAGGTGTCCGCTGAGAGGAACCAACAGTGATGATTCTAATGCAAAATTCAACCCTCATTCCAGTCTCACTCTGGTCCTACCAGAACCACAAAACAGACTTCATTTAGCTCCCTCAAATCTGTTATAGAGTGACACGTGTCCTAATAAGCCAATAAATTAGACCCAGCTCCAGGTAAGATTACTTCTCATATGAAATAACCCAAATGTCAACTCTAAACTAGAGCCTGACCAAGCCTCATATTAACTGTGGCTGAAACCTCTCTGCAGAGCGCTGCCCCGGTCTTTCAGCCGGTAAGGTCACAGAATCGTCTGCTGCCTGAGAGGTCTGCGGGAGCACAGCTCTGGAAGGAGAGCAGGACCAGGGCCCACCCCGTCTGCTGGGGAAGGCAGATCTGAGAAGATGCTCTCCCCCGGGGCCCCGGGAAGGGGAGGCCGGGGTGGGCGCAGGGTGCCTGGACTCTGAGAGGGGGAGGGCTCTCTTCTGAACAAAGAACAGACAGCGGGACCCCTGCTACAGGCCTGGCCATGGTAGGTGGTCTCCGGGGCAGGCCTGGGGGGCAGGTCACTGCTGGGGGAGCCAGTATGCCATCTCCCGCCTCCATGCCCAGTAGAGCGAAGACTGGCAGAAGAGGACCTGAGGATTCAATGGGGGGCAATGGATGTGATGCCGGGGACGGTCGAGAATGAATGAGAAGAAATGCCTTCATAATGTTTCTTAATCTTGCCAGAATCCACTGGATCTCATTCCTTTTGTTCCAGTGGTTAGTCAGTGCCACGCAGAAGCTCCATCTGTGCAGAGTGGCCAGTGGCCTCTTTCCCTCCCTCTTCTCAGCCTTTCTGGATTCCAGGCTTGGGTCTCTGGGCCTGGAACCTCTGCTCTCACACAGCGAGGATCCCAAAGAGCCCATGTCAACCCTTTCTCCTCCCAGACGGTCCCTACCCCACCCTCCCAGAGCCAGTCACTCTGGGCCTCCCTGCTCCCTAGCAGACCGTCCCCATCCGGACAGGACCCCTGGCATGAGGCCTAAGCCAGCAGGAGCTCAGAGGGAGCCTCTAGGAACAGGCTCCTTATGTCCACCTGGGAGACTGTCCCCAAAGGCCCCTGCCCTTCACCTGCTTAGCAAGTTTGACAGAGTCACTGGTGAGCCGTGTCCGAAGCTGGGGGTCCAGGTGGGCGGCAGGGGCAATCTCAACCACTTTCTGGTGCCGCCGCTGGATGGAACAGTCTCGCTCATACAGGTGCAGAATGTTCCCGTACTGGTCTCCTACAGTGAAAGGGAAACTCAGCTTCTCCAGGGATCTAAACACTTCCCAAATACCCACCAACCCCCACACAACTACTAGGGCCGATCAATGTCGGCTCCCAGCAGTCGGAGCAGTGAGCAGAGAAACCACCACCACCAAGGCCTGGGCCCTGACCAGTCCAGACTCCACAGCCTGCCTTGGGCAGTGGCCCCGCGAACGCTCACCTAGGATCTGCACCTCGATGTGGCGCGGCTTCTCGATGAACTTCTCCACAAACAGCGCTCCGTTCCCAAAGGCGGCCAGAGCCTCCGAGTAGGCCCGGTTGTAGTTTTCCTCCAGCTCCTGAGAGGCAGGCAAGCGGAGCAGACACTGGGCCCTATAGCTCTGTCTCATCCTCTGCAGGACCCCACCCATTCTCGGAACCCCAGGGTCTGCTCTGTGGGTGGCCTCACAGTCCAGCTGGGCTCCCTGCTGCTCCCAGCCCTGGGCTTCTGCTCACCTCATAGCTGTGCACGACCCTCATGCCACGCCCCCCGCCCCCATAGGCGGCCTTGAAGATAATGGGGAAGCCGTAGGTGTTGGAGAACTCATGGGCCTCGTGCAGGGAGGTGATGGGGGCATCTGTGCCAGGGACCACGGGGACACCTGTTGGGAGACAGGCACGTGGGTCCTCTGTAACAGGCTGGAATCCCTGCCCAAACCCGCCAGCCCCCTCCTTGGACAGCCCCTCCTGAGCCATGCGGCCCCTGGTGGCCTGTCGGCCACACGTACCTGCAGCAATGGCAATGGCCCGGGCCTCCACCTTATCTCCCATCTTGCGGACCACCTCGGGGCTCGGCCCGATGAAGCGCACACCGGCATCCTGGCAGGCCTGGGCGAAGTCCGCTCGCTCCGACAGGAACCCGTAGCCAGGGTGCACCGCATCCACGTTGTTTTCCTGGGGGCAGGAGCAGTGAGAGGAGTGCAGCAGCTCTCCAATTCCTTTACACAGGCCCAGAGCCAACCCCGTGGCCCGTGCACCTCCCCCCACCCCACTTGGTTCGCTCGTTCGTTCGTTCGTTCATTCATTCATTCATTCATTCATTCATTCATTCCCCTATTCACAGACACTTACTGCAGCTGGCCTGGAGGCCACGCATAGCACCCAGGCCCGCCCTGATCACCTTGGCCACCTTGATGATGTCTGGGATGTGCAGATAGGCCTGCACCGGGGCGAGGCCGCGACCGATGAGGTAGGCTTCGTCTGCTTTCTGCCGGTGCATCTGGCCTGTGTCCTGCTCCGAGTAGACAGCCACAGTGCGGATACCCAGCTCTGTGCAGGCCCGGAACACGCGGATGGCAATCTCCCCTTGAAAGGAGTGGGCAAGGGACAAGACGCTAGATTCCTGGGTCCTTACAGAAGCAGAAGCGGGGTGGGGAGCTGGTACGCAGGGCAAGGGCAGAACAGGAATGCTAAGGCTGGGCTGGATACGTGGTTCCTCTCGCCGGCCCCAAGGGCACTCACCTCTATTGGCCACCATGACTTTCTTGATGGGCTTGTACTCCAGGCGCCGGACATTTGGGGAGGCAGCGGGGGCGGTGGAGGCTCGGCGGATACGCAGGAGCCTCAGGCCCCCACGGACAGTTTGGAACTTCAGCATCTGGGAAGTCAGAGCCGGGTTAGAGCAGATTCGGCAAAGAGGGTTCCCCTCAGGAAGAGTGAGGGTCCCACCCCAGCCCCCCTCCCTCACTGCCCCTTAGTGCCCCACACGAAAGCCAGCAGGCTCACCCTCAATCCCTGGCCAAGCCCAATAATCCCTGGGGTACTGACTGGCTGTAGGGAAGGGAAGCAAAGTTAAACCCAAACAGAATCCAAGCTCACCCTAGCGCTCTAATAACTTTCAAAACACTTCCAGCTCCTAAAGCAATCCTGCGTGCCCTCAATGTGCGTTCGTCAGAGTCCCCTTCGGTGCCCTCTCCGGGGCCCAGCAGCCTGGGTTTTAGGACCTCCCCGCGCCACAATGGCCCCTGTGTCCCTCCACTGGGGTTCCGCCTGGCCAGGCCAACGACGGTAACAACAGATCTCCCAAGGAGCCAACCTGCATCAATGTGCCGTCTCAGGAAGCAAAGCCTCCGCTCAGACTTCAGGAGCACGACTTCTTCACACAGTGGTAGAAGCCTCCTTCTCTATCAACGGCCACCTGAGGTGCACTGAACTCCAGATATCACCCCGTGATCTCCCCCTCACAGCTCCACTAGCAGCCTGATCCCCTGAGATTTGCTTCAGGTAACCGGCCCACTGGGAGGGGCACGCTCTCCTGGGGGAGCCACTGGAGCCCACCGCCCTGGCAGACGACAATGGCACACATACCAGAGAGCACCCACCTCACCTCGTCCTGGGCACCGAAAGCCTGCTCTGCTCGGGGCCACAGGCAGCTCTGCAGTGGGGACAAGGCCCCGTAGAAAGAGTCCAAACTACCACATAGGGTTAAGTCAAGAAGAAGCAAAGCGCTCCTTTAGGACAAGCTCAGAAACAGAGCAGTGAACAGGAGTGGTTAAGAAACCATTAGCAGTTTCACCACAGACAAGAGAGAACAGTGAGGTGACACTTGGCCTATTAAATTAGCAACAGTGTTGTAAAACAACCAGATTTAGTGTGGGTAAGGCCTATGGGAGACAGACCCACCAGGTGAGGTCCGGATATCAGGGCAGCTCTCTGGAAAGCTCCCTGGAAATTCTATCAAGAGCCTTTGAAATATTTCTGCCCCTTGGCCCTGTGGTTACCATTCTAGGAATTTAACCCAAGGAAATATTCTAAAATGGGAACCAAGATGGATGCAGAAAGATGTTCAAAACAGCATTATTTACAACAGCAAATAATTAGAAGCCACTTAAAGATCCAACACTAGGGCATCTATACAGATGTAATGTAACCATTAAAGATGCTTGTTTGCACAGCTCTGATGACAAGGGGAATGCTTGTGATACAACGTGATGCTACGGAAATTAAAACGGTAAATAATATGATTTCAGGAAGCTTTTTTTAGGCAAGGAAAATAACTGGAAAGAGCTCTGTCAGACAGCATGTCACTCACGCCCATGTTCTAGAATTGGTGCAGTGTTGTTCTTTTCCTTCTTTATGCTTCTCCATACAGTCTATACCTTCTCCACTGGGGATGTCATTTACAATTAGCACGACGGAGACATATACGGAAGGGATCGGAAGATCTTTGTGGAAAAAAGCTAAGTGGAATGTCTGAATCGTCTCCCTGGGGGAGGTGAAGAACTCCCATATATCCTGCGAAACAACAGTGAGGCTGGGCCCCCTCCCCCCCACACACAGTGGGGCCACCTCACCTTCCTCACCTCTTGCCCCAGGTGAGCCAGCTCCAGGTCTTCTTTACCTGTCTACAGGTGAGCAGCCTCATGGCCCGGGCCAGTGGCACCAAGATTCTCAAACCTCTGGAAGTTTCAACTATTTCCGGGGAGGCCCAATTTTTTCTCC